>NC_059432.1:89600194-89939360 GCF_021028975.2 Sphaerodactylus townsendi | reverse complement strand
CCTCTCAAAGAACTGCCAGAAAAGACTGCGGTAAGACCATAGAACAGGGGTGTTAAAACATGTGGCCCAGGGGCCAAATCAGGCCTGTGAGCCAGTGGAGGAAAGCGCCACTTCCCTGCTCCCAATGTGACAGCAGGCTTGCCAGTCCAGGCACACACACACACCACCCACTCCCAAGCTTTTCTGGTGAACATGCTGTGAGCTCACAAGTCCAGGCATCTAATCCACCCTGTCACAAGCTCACCTATGCAAGCACCCACCCACCCACCCCACTCCTGATCTGGCCTGGTGTTGCCTGGTGAGGCCAGGTTACATTTATATCCTATCTTTGAGTTTGACACCCGTGCCATAGATGATCTGACAATTTCAAGAGAGGACTAATATCACGTCTGGGGGTCCCTTGAAAATGATGTCATGCTACCAGTGATAGGGATTTGAATTTTTTTTTTATTAAAAATCTTTTCTGTGCCAAGCACTAGACTGCTGGTGGGCAAAGCCCATGTCACATGACAACCCCACTTCCCAAAGGACTGTCAGCTTAGGCGAGTGAGGAGGAGGAGGAGCAGAAGAAGAAGAGTAGTTTGGATTTATACCCCACCTTTCTCTCCTGTATGCTTGAATGCTAGCCCCTTCAACCTGCTTCTCCATATTAGAATCCACCTGCTCTTAATCACTACACCACGTTGGCTCTTTTATGTGGTTGTCCCCTCCTATGGAACTGCCTCTTAACCTAGTACCATCTATATTACCCTTTAGGCACTGGAGAAAGTATGTCCCCTTTGCCATTTGCTATGTTTCTCTCTTGCACTGGCTCCCACCCAGCACTTCATTCTAATTTTGGTTATACTGCTGTCTTTATTGCAACTGCTTTTTATTGGGTTTTATTTTATTGGTTTTCATATCAGTGTTTAGATTTTTACGTACCATAAGCCATTCTGACTGCCCCATTGAGACAAAAGGCCATCATATGCCTTTCAACACTAGATATATACACCCAGTGAGAAATTCCCACGCAGAAGCTCCATTGCAATGCATAGGAGCTTCAGGCTTTCCCCAGTAATTTTTATTTAACAGCTTGAATGCTAGCCCCTTCACCAATAATGTCCATGTTTTCCAGGACATCATTTCAGCAATTTACAGACATTGTATTTGAAATGGAGCAGGTTAAAAATGTAAATAATGAAAAATAAATGTCCTGCCTGCACTGAATCGATAATCACTGGACATGAAGACCTGGGAAACGGTTACATGTATTTGCAAGGAAGAATTAAACACATGTGCACAGATGCAGAGGGATCTAAGGAAGGATCTAAATTATGAGCCAGTAACTTTTATTCAACTAGTCCTGAATCTGAGACCTTATTATGCAAGACATGATGACACACCTGGCTGTATAAAACTAGTTTTTGAGTATCTTATGGTAAACCTTTGGTTAAATCCTCACCTCTTCTTGAACCTGATGCAAATTCTGGCTCAACCGTGCAAGTTCGTGGGTTATCTTTCCCAGCTCATGGGACTTCTTTTTCATTTCTTCTGCCATGTCTTCTGTGACTGCTTGATGGGTACTCTGTTCTTCTGACAGCTGGATCTCAAGGTACGCCACCTGCTTTTCAAGGCTTTGCCGCTCTTCTTCTGCCTCCTTGTTTTTCTCCGCAAGTTTGGTCTGTACTTCATGAAGCTTCTTTTCAAGGATGTCCATTTCCATTTTCAGATTATTAACGGCGCTGTGTATTAATGAAGGTACCTGGAAAAGCAGATCTGACAGTCATTTGTCTGCAAGACTTTTTCTTGATTAAAATATGTTTAAAGAAATTTTTGCAAGAGAAAGTTTCAGGAGGACAGCCATGGCGGTCTGCAGCGAAAGGCCTAGATCTGAACACAGTCACGCCTTAGAGATCGGCAACACTTTCAGGGTATAAGCTTTTGAGAGTCAAAGGTCTCTGATGTCTCTGATGAAGGGAGTTTTGACCCCAAAATCTTGTTTGCCTCTAAGGTGCTTCTAGATTTGAATCTTGCAAGAGAAAGGACATGCAGCACTAATGCCGCTTTGTGTTGGTCAAAAATGAGTGGTATAAAAAGGTGTTTTGCAGAAATAAAACATGGAGATAGGAAGAGAGTGACCAAACTGCCCAAGGTCATCAAAGCATTTGAAATGGCCATGAAGGAACTGAGCCTCATGAGTCGCAAAGTCTGGGAGTTGTTTCGAATTATCCTCTTTTAAGTGAGCTGCAGAGCACTAATATTTAAACGGTTCTGGGATACTCATGTGACACGAAAGAAATGGTTAATTAAAGACTTCTAGAGCCCACCCACAGATAAGACTAACTGATGTATCTCGGTAAGATTTATTTGTTTACATTATTTACAGTCTGCCTTTATTGAGATTCAAGGCAGATTACATAATGTCAATCAAATACAATCTATGGTGTAGCCAATAAACAGAACAGAGAACCCGAAACAGAGCTGAAGTCTGAAACAGTCTGAAAAGTCTGGAATGGCTTGAAACTTCACTGGGAGCTAGTAATTTTGTAGCTGATTTAGGAGGGACTGAATGGTTTGCAAAATTCTGCCTGTTGCAGAAAGTGAGCAGGCTTGTCTTGCGGGTGGCGGTGGTGGTTGCCAAGTGTCACTCCAGATGCCCCTGCTCTGGGCTTGCAGAAGCACATGGTGCTCCTGCAAAGGTATGTGAGACTTACTATTACACACTGCAGATGTTCTGCCTGTAAGGAGCCTACATTCGATTCTAATTTGAAAATGAGGCTATCATGCATTGAGAAATGCTCCTTCAGAGATTGTTCAGAATATCTGCTTAATGTTAATGAGACCATGGCATCTTTAAAACCTTCAATCAATTGCTTGCACCAAGCAATTACCAAGGCCGTTCTGTGAGTCATTACATAAAAAGAAAGAAGTAACGTTAAATTTTGAGAAAATGAAAATACAAATGAAAATCTCTTTCAGAGCTGAAATGGCCATTGGAGACTGTTATTGCCTCTTTAAAATGGCTAAATCTGCTTAAACTACAAAAGAATTAAGCTCAGTCCTAGAATTCTTGGCTTGAAAAGAATTAAGCTTGCTTGAACAACTCACTGTTCTCTGATAAACAGAATTTATTCCTAGCCTACTAGGGATGGAAGAATGACTTATGAGACGTTTACATTACTCGTTACCCTGGGACAACAGTCCTTGAAGTCATTTCATTTCCGATTGGTCAATCCATCCAATCTAGGGTTGAACTGAAAAGGTGAAGCGAACTAAACAAGAGCTGGAGCCTCTGGAGTCATTTCTCTTCCAGCCTGGCTCAGTGTAAGTAACAAGATTGTTTTTGATGGAATACTCAATTCTACAGAACATCATGACCCATGAGTGACCCAAAACAATCATCTAGGGGCGTGACTGAATCCCTGGAATTCTTTGTTCTTGTAGACAGGGCAACAACTCAGGAATGGCAACCTATGAAGCTTGATCACATAAACAAACCTGTTTTGAACAAGATTACATGCCCCAAACGTCCTTAGATCATCTACCCAGGTCAACAAGAATGGTTGGATTATAGATTGTTTATAAACGTCAGCCCTAAATAATCAGATTCTGAAGGAGCTTGGTCATTTGTGGCTGTGTCTTAACATCATTGCCTCATATGACCTACATGAAGAAATTCAGTGAATATTATTTTTCCAGTACATCTGTAATCCCAAAACAGTTCATATTTGTTGCTAAAACCTTTCTCTGTAGCAGTTCATCTTGATCTCTCTGATATTTTGCTGTCATTTCCTGATGCTTTTGTTTCTCGATGTCTAATTCCATTCTAGCTTCATTCTGGATTCTGAGAATCTCTTCTTTGTGATGGGCCTCTTCTTTCTGCTGATCAGCTTCGATCTAGAAGGGAAAATAATTTGGCTTGTCGGTAAGTATCTATTCAATGTACATAATATCTACATGGAACATCCAGTGCCCGATCCAGTCTAGTCAGCTGAAGAAACAATCAGACTTTTAAGTTAGTCAAGACTGGGAGATGGGGACAACATAGTTTCCTCAGAAGTAAGTCCCATTGAGTTCAAGGGAAGACACTCCCAGTTTGAGACCCATTTTATTCCTTTCAAAGAACTTGTTATGAATACCTTATACTACATTGTGTCTTGTGTTGTTTAAAATGATGATGTGATGAGGAGGGCAATGATTGGTCTAACTCTATGGTCTTGCCTAAAGATTCGCCTGAGGGGATTCAGGGATTTGATATGGGAACTAATCAAGAGCTGGCAACTCCATGATGACTTTAGTCTTCAGAATGTCAACTCTGTTGGCACTAGAGATGGAGCAGAGGCCCCTTCCACACACGCAGAATAATGTGTTTTCAAACCACTTTCACAACTGTTTGCAAGTGGATTTTGCTATTCCGCACAGCTTCAAAGAGCACTGAAAGCAGTTTGAAAGTGCATTATTCTGCATGTGCGGAAGGCGCCAGAGAAAGAGTTTAGACTGACAGAGATTGAAGGCCAAGAGATACATGATTAATATACTGATTTTTTCCTTCAAAGTGAAAACCTATTGTGAAGGAAAAGCCTGCACTAGGACGGAGAGGTTTTAACCCTTTGCCCAGTGTTGAGGCAGGGAAAGACAGATATAATACAGGTAATAGAAGCTTCAGGATGGCAATTTCATTCGGGACTATTTTCTAATGCAGAAGTATACTATTTCCTCTTCTTCCACACCACAACTGACTGCAATTCAATCTTTTAGTGGGGAAAAAAGTATAGCTGATGTCAGTGGACATGGGGTATGCTTTCTAACATCAAATTATTCCCACTAGCACACTGGGTAGAAGAAGCAGAAATAGAAACTGTTGCGCTAAAATATATATATATATCAATCAGTAGCTGTCTCTCAGATGCCAGACAGGAGTCCTTTTCCTGGTTCTTTTTGCTACAGTTGGAACGTTCCTGTCTTTAGCTACTAAATTCTAGTATTCCCCAAGGAGACAAAAAGTTGGTAACTGTGTTGATGCTTTGAAGTGACAGGAAGAAGCATGTGCTCAGATGGACAAAGAATTCATTTCAGGAGATGCAATAACTATTGAGGACTGTAGATTAACTCTTAAGAGGAAGGGCAGGAAGGTAGTCAGAAATCCAGCTTCTAAGTAGGGTTTCTTTTTACCCTTGGAAAATATTTGTGGAGAGCCAATTTGTACATGCTTCCTCTTATCCACTGGGGCCAAAGTGTGTGTGTGTGTTTTCCTACCTGGATATTATCTTAATGTAGGACAAAAATAGCTTTCATCACAGCTACTGAAGCATGGAACAAGTTTCATTTTGCTTTGAGTTTTGGGTCAGGCAGTAGCCTGAAGTGTTTATAAGGACCAGCCTAGTTTGCAAACAGAATTCTTTGACAAAAAGGGCTGAAATGAATTTTGACAGTACTGACATCTCTGGAAGTTACCCTGTGAATGACAATGAGTCCCATTTGGCTAATGCCTAAAACCAGGGTAACTAATAAGCCAGACTAATGAACATCCTGAAAGATACTTCTCTCTAACTCCATTCAAGTTGCATAGCAACTACCCATTTCTTCTCTCTTTTTTTGTAAAAAAAATTAATAACCAAAATGCACTTAATGCCAGCATGCCACTTTAAATAACTCAGTTTTGAAAGATTCCCCTCTCCCCCCATTTTTTTTAACAAACTCATGGACGGGAAAGAATTTTTTTAAAGAGAGAACATTGTATGCCTATGTAATGGCACAGTGACCCTAGGAAAGGCGACATCTCTTTGCTCTGATGAGAGCGTTTTCAGAACACTTGACATCCAGCACATTTTAATAGCTGTTAGCAAATATGTAATTGCGGTCTCCTACTTCTATTAGTTCTCTCTCCTGTTTAAATGTCAAGCTGCACAACAGATTCCAATTGTGAAATCAGAATAACCTCCTGCTAAAATTATATCCTCCATGCGAGAAATTTAGTTGTTTAAGACAGCTCGATCTACGTATTAGTGAAAGTCTAAAATTATGTCATAACAAGGGTGATCTATGAAAGGAAAGGCCTGACGGTCTGAGGCCCCTTCTGCACATGCAGAATAATGCATTTTCAATTCACTTTCACAATTGTTTGCAACTGGATTTTGCTATTCCGCACAGTAAAATCCAGCTGCAAAGAGCATTGGAAGTCGATTGAAAGTGTGTTATTCTGCATGTGCAGAAGGGGCCTGAGAGCCAGACATTGAAAATTGAGAGATAATGACTGACAGTGAGTAAACAATAAAAGGAGTCTTTCAATACATGAAAGATTTTAAAGGCAGCAATAAAGCACAGAAGGTGGAGGAAAATGGTTCATACATTCATAGATGTCACCTGATGTAAACAGCATTCAATTGTGATGCACATCCATGAAAAAAATTATTGCTGGTCAAACACCACATACAGAACATAACATCCTGAGATCATGACATGGCCAGGTGAAATCAGTTCACACGTCCAAGTTGGAAGTCATCAAGTGTTGAGTATTGAAATGATAAGAAATCATGGGTGCTATATGGCCTGTGTGAAAAGACATGCCAGAGATTTGGAACACTCAGTGAAAGCTCTACATCACCTGTTTCCATGGCAGAATATGCCAGTTCACCCAGAAGATCAACATCCTTTGATTGTATAACAACCAACAAAATGTATGCAGTTTTTAAGGGATAAAGTGATCTCCAACTGGAAATCCTCACTTATTTCTGCCTCATTCATCCATACAAGGCACAGCTATTCTCCATCATATTAACAAATATAGTATGCATCTACATTTTTTCAGTGTACTCCAGAGAGTTGCTGTATAGATGTTTATTACTTAAGTGGTCCAGAGAGTAATTGATGAATCACACAACTGACACAGGCTTGTGCCTTGTCACCCAACTCCCATATAGAATATCTACAAGATCGAAATATCAGCCGAATTTTGCCATGGAAAAATCAGCCAAATATTGCCATGGAAAAATCAGCCGAATTTTGCCATGAAAAAATCAGCCGAATTTTGCCATGGAAAAATCAGCCGAATTTTGCCATGGAAAAATCAGCCGAATTTTGCCAGTCTGTAAATTTCTCTTAGCAGAGTTGGATCTTGTCACATTTTTCACTGATGCAACAGGAAACAAAGTTTTTTTTGCACACACGACCCCGCCCCTGGCTATGAAGAACCAGGTGACGGGGTTGCCATCAGGAAGGGAGTCAGACAACATCACCCCTCTTTCTTTTTGCACCAACAATAAATCTGTAGGATCCAACCCCAGTGTGTCTCTTATGTTATGCATTTATGCTGACATGTATATGTTTATTCATGCAGCAATCCAGACACTGGCCTTGAAAGAGTCCCATCCCTGCTGGCCCAGCCTCTTATAGGCTGGCAGGCCCTCGTCACGTGCCGGTTCCTGGCCATGTGACCGCCTGCTCGGCTGGCAGAGGGAGGAGGCATTTCACTCCTTCCTCCCCCGCCGCAACAGCATCCCCAGGCTGAAGCCTGGGACGCGATTTCTGCTGGAATGCTTTTAATTTTGAACATGAGTGCATAATGCATCTAAACGTCCATGGAAAAATATACACAAAGACTGTCTCAGTGAAGTGATGCATGAATATGGTTGCACAAATAAGTGGACAGGAAAATAAGTGAGGTTTGGCATAGCTACTCTTGGGTTTTGGAAGTTTTTGGGAGATGCTGCTTCCGTAAAATTTCTGTCTGGACATTTACTATGCTCATTGATGGTTATGTATTATGTGAGAAAGTACACACACACGAAGAATGTCAAGAGGCCCTAGTCCAAGGACATCCTGTTAAAGGACAGACCCAGAACAAACACTTACAAACCCTGAGGTCTGAATCTAGAAACCCCAACTTTGGTAAGCTGCCACCAGCCCCTTTGGTAAGTTGCCACTACCCAAGCAGCCAGAAGCCAAGGGGCAAGTTTTCAGCCATCCAGAGATTACAGTTAAGAAAGTCACCCCATGAGGCAGATCACTTGCAAAGTTAACCTGATAGTATGTAGCTACAATGGTCTAGGATTTAGACTGGATTTAGATTGGATTTAGACTGAAGCCATCTAAAGACAAAACACAACAAAATACGATTCAAGGAAATGTATTAAAATTGTGCAAGGATATGTAATCAAAAGAACATTAGCAGTGACAAATAAAACAATAAAACCTAAAGCAAAAGGAACTAACAACACACTAAAATAGCCTTGATTCAAAAGGCAAGATTCAATCCAAGATGCTACCATTTGTAGCTGTGCTCCTTCATCTTCACAAAGGTCTCTTTATTCAGAGTAAGAGTCCCAAGGTGTCAAGAGGCCATAGTGCCAGGAACTAAGAACAAGCTGGTCAAGGACCAAAATACTGAATCAAGGAATAATAGAGGAAGGTACCAAGAAGCACACTCAGCTAGGCAGAAGTGATAATGGCCCAATGACCAATCAAATCCATGCCTGGGGAACTAAGAAAACCATATAATTCTGTTGCCCGTGCAGTGACCTCAAGGGTCTGAATGAGATAACAAAGTAGGATTTATTCTGCAGCCATAAACCCTCCCTTGCTTACGATGACACAGCAAAAATCTCATCAGTTTAATTACTTGGAATGTGAAGCTATGGTTCTGTGGCCTTGATGACCTAGAGACTGAAGCCTGAGACCATATTTTACCCTCAACTCCTGGTCCCTTATCAGTATGTAGGGCTTAGAGCTTTGCTGCATTACAAGCACACAGTTAAATTCTTCTCTATTATTTGAATGTAGGCCTCAATGATTGAACTGATGTCTGAAAGAACAAGAAACTGTTCAGGGGAACTCTGTTTCTTGACAAAAATGAAGAAGAGGAAATGTTTGGATTTATATCCCGCTTTTCTCAATTGTAAGGAGTCTCAAACTCTTTCCCTTCCTCTCCACAACAGACACTTTGTAAGGTAGGTAGGGCTGAGAGAGTTCTGACAGAAATGTGACAAGCTCAAGGTCACTCAGCAGACTACATGTGAAGGAGTGAGGAAGCACGCAAGATGTTCTTTCCATAGGAAGGTTTTACTTTAGCAGTTGCAAGATTACAGAAGCCTATGCTATACAAGACTGTAAGACTACTAGCAGGGCACCCGTGCTTCGCTACTTCATCACAGGCTCTCTATGAATTTCGGGGTGACATTCAACATACTTCTTTACAGCCTGTTTGTGAACTTAGGGTATTGTAGTAGTGCACTGCCGACCCAGCAGTGCCGTAGTAGAACGTTGGGGCATCCGCCGGACCTGCGGCCTGCGGTGTATCGCACCCCACTCCCTCATCCCCATGAGTCGGGTCCAGTGAACTGTCTGGCTCAATCACGAGGCATGGGGACAATGGTCTTGCCCCAGGTGAGGATTAGGCTCGAGCAGCGTGCAGCTCTTCTCCTTACACATTAGCCAGATGAATCATGCATCACATGATGATCTCCCGACCTCCCAGCTCTCCGGAACTCCCCAGCCCTCCCTCCCTACCGCCCCGATAGAGTAACAATAAAGGTGCCAGGAACCGGCGGGCGGAGACTTCGCTAGAACCGCTGGACCTCCGGTCTCCCGCTGCTGGCGATCCACCAGATGTTATCTCGGCGTCTCGTCCTGGTTCTTACAGCTGACCCGGCGTGGGTGACCTGGCTGGTGCGAAGCCAGGAATCCTCGAACCTCCACTCTGCTTTCACGCGTCGCCTGGGAGACGCGATGCGAAGTCCGGCTGGATCGGCATCCCAGGGACCCACCGTTTGGGTGTCGCCTGTCCTCTGAACCGGCATCCAAGAGGGCTCGCGTCCTAGGACGCTCTCGTCCGTGAATTACCGGTGAAGTATGGGAGCTTGCAAAAAGCAGGGCTTATGAGGCAAACGCGTTGGCGAACTGGCGTTAACGAAATGCGGCAGGGTCCCGTAAAGAGAGAGCTGCGCAAATTGGTTGGGAGATTGAGCTCAGTGTCCATGGTACCCAGAGGGGGACGTGATCTTAGGACTGGGAAAACATCGGGCACTCTTAGCACCCAAGAGCCTCAGCGCCCGATATTAAGCTGCTACTGGCGATGGAGACAATGTTTTGTCGCCATCAGCCTGCAGACCCTCTGTCTCCCTTGCAGTAGAGCGCCCTCCTTCGATCTTTCACCTTCAATTTCCAACCCGAATTTTCTCTATCCGCTAAGTTGGGCCGCCTGTCCTCCTTCTGCCCCCCCACAAGCTCCTTCACCCATTTCCAAACTCTCCGGCTCAGCCGCCCCCCCTCCCTACTCCGCCCTTCATTTTTTCGAAGCCACTGCACCTCCGTCCGGCGCGCCAAGTAGCACGGGTTTCAAAACTCTACTTAGAGCATTATTAGCCCGCGATCTGCAGAAGAAAAAAACCAGCGGAGAGCGATGCCGGATTGCTTGCATTGTGCCCGATCCACTTTCACAGATACTGAGGGAGGGTGGCGTCATTGACGGGTTGTGAGTACAGCCAGCAAACTATAACATCCTCACTGAGCTCCGCCAGCGTCGCGAGGCGATAGGAATCACTAGCCCTACATTGAGAGGCATGCTGGAGAACTGTCGCCGAGGAATCACCTAATGGTTCCAGGCGACTGGAAAACCACCTTTCGCGTGCTCCTGAGCCCTGCACAATTTGTGATCTGGAAGCGAGAGTTCGCCAGCAGTGCATCAGCAGGGGAGCAGCCTCGGCAGCGCCCTACCTAACGCTTCCAACTTTACGGTTTGATGCTTTCGCCAACCCCAGCGATCGAATTGTCCTGCCTGGGGCCCGCGCCGTTGCAGCCTCTGGAGTGCATTACAAGGCGTTATCAAAGTCCCCAATGCCGGCCAGCCAACCCAGAGTTTCTCCACCATCCGGCAAAACCCCAAAAGAGCCCTATGCGGGGTTTGTGAACGAGGCTCCAGGGAGGCCCTCAAGAGGCAGGTTGACAGCGAGGGAGGCCAGGGCGAACTCAGCAAAAGCGTACTTGCCAAGGCATACTCGCTGAGAGTGCCGCCGCTGATCACAGGCCTGGGAAGGAACCCGAGCTGGCGATGCCAAGCTTGCCAGGATATGGTCTTTTAAGCCCATCAAGCCAGCCTTCTGAGTGGCCGCCCTCTCCGCTGCCATGAGGCAGCCCAGCAAGTGTTTCAATTGCGGCAAGCAGGACATTTCGGTGGCAGAGCTGCCCGGCCCGGGGCCTACCCTGGCGGAGGAGGGGTCTCTCCCCAGAGGCGAGACCCCCCAAGGAGAATCTGGGGCGGGGCTCCCAATGCCTGCTGGGAGGCCCGGCCAGCGGAACCAAGATCCGCGCCTCAAACCCTTCCCGGAGCTCCCCATGAGATGCCCGGCTGCCAGCTCAGTATAGTGGTCCCATCCCACGGGAGACCGGTAGGCTGGTCTTGCCAAAAGCTTCCGCCCGTGAACAGGGGTTGTTCATCATCCCAGGGTCATGCATTACATGCACCAGGGAGCCATCCACATCCAAGTATGGTGAACATCCATAGAAACTGCAAGTTCACCTGAACACCCTGCCTCTATGCTCTCACTTGCGGTCTAATCTAAGTTCCGGCTAATCTAAGAAATCTGATTTGTACAAAACCCCCCCTCTATACTTCCTGCTCCTGCTAGCCTTCTACTTCCAAAGTCCTGCCATGCCTCCGCCGGTGCCCCAGAATAGCCGCATTTCAAAATCTCTGCAGAGTCCACAGTCACTGAATTGCCACAGAAAAGAAATGCTGGCCAGGAAGGGACTGCAGTTTGCGAAGACCCTCACTCAAGTGCCCCATGGCAATCACGGGACAATGGGGCATGGAAGGGAAGATGCTCACACAATGGCCTTAAGCCCAAAAGTCCTTCGTGAAGAAGAAGCCCCTTGGCCCTCTCAGCTGTAAGGTTCCAAACCAGATCTCACTTAGCCTCTAGCCTGTGCAAAACCTAAGCTCAAAGCTCCCAGTGGCGGCAATCGTTGGTACCTCAGAGCAAGATCTCAAATCAAGTTGTAATCCTCCCTTGCTACTATATGCTCTGTGCCTATGTCTCTGTATGTCCTGCCCCTTTCAAAGAGACCCTAGAGTTCTCCCCTCATAGGAGGATTTTTCTATTCGCTTCTAAGCTATGCTCTTGTGCTTCGTTAAAATTTTTCTCCCTTCTGATTATGTGCCAATGCCTTGAAGGCTTAGCCCATTACAGCATCCGCTCGCGGGACACAGCTTCGTCGCGTGTTCCCCAGGATACCGATAAGGACCTGCTTCAAAGCCTTTCCATCATAGTTTAAACCTTCAAAACTTTCTTCAAACCTCTCCTTGAGAACCTTTTTCCTTAGTCCATCTGAGCCTACACTGCCACATTGGCGTGCAGAAGCGCCGGAAGGTTTATATAAAGGCTTACCGTCACAGATCCACCGGATCCCTATAGGTGCCTTCAAAGACTACTTGCTAACTTCCATTAAGGAAACTGTTCCCTCTCCCTTCCTCTTCTCTTTCTGTTTTCGACCAGTAGAAGCGGAGGGCCAATTAGCTGACTGGCCCTCCTGGATTAAAATCTGGGCCCGTCGATACCGCCAGCACTGTTAGGACAGGCCCCAGTTTAAAGGGGCTGCCGCCATTATCTTCATACTTTAAACCGTTTGGGTTATGGCTGCCAGCGCCACAGCAGCACAATACCTGTTAAGGCCAGGCTCGGCGGTAAGGAAGCGGAATGCCGGCGGACGGCAGTTCCCAAGATAATTGATCACCAAAATTTAGCACCATCCAGCTTCTGCATTTAACCGCCAAGGTCACCCGGTAAGTGCAACTCCTTGCACGAAACCCCCCTTCCCTTTCTCCTTTGTTATTGATAGCGAGGAATTTGCCTCTAATTGCCTGATTGCTTCATTCCCGGATGCACCATCCCCAAAAGGTGCTTCCAAAGCCCCCCTTTATTGTTTGCTGATTAAGCATGCATACCCACAATCCCCAGGACTTCGCCTGTTCCCTCTCCCCTGAGGCTCGGACCCTCGCCTTGGCAGCACCCTGATGGCCCAGCTCTGAAGCCAATTCCACCAGAATTATACCTCCCTGCCACTCCTGTCAAACAACTAAAGAAGAGAGGTGTAAGTGACCCCAGGAGGGTTGCATTAAAGCAACCTTCTGCAGGCTGCAAAACAAGCCTTCTTCCCTTCCCATATTAAATCTAAGCACTAACTTCGATCCCAATCTCCTTCATCGCTCTAGGAGCTGAGCCTGGCGGGGACCCGACCCGTAACCTGGAAGGTGTGACGGTCCCTCTTCCTGGTTCCGTGGACTCCGATTAGCCATGACAGGCCAACCCGCGGAATGAAGCCGGAAAACCAACCCCATCCCGAATTAAGGCGCTGTCTCTCTAGAGAGTCCCTTAGCGATCCCAGCGGAGCGCCCGTGCGTAGCGCTTAAAGACCGAATGACCTGGGGAGGCGTCAAAGTGACCACCAGCCGAACTAAGCTGCTCGCGTAGCAAAGACCACCCGAGTTACCGAGAACCTCTGTGCAGCTCTCTTTCGCGATCATCACCACCAACTCAGCGACCACCATCCTTTGCCGCTCTGCTGCCTCCTGCCGTTGGCCGATCGTACCCTGGCAAGCTTTCACCAGACCAACATCTGGGAGCGGTTTGCTGCCCGCTGCCAACGTCTCATCTTTCGCTGCCCACCAGGCCGGTACCGTAAGTCCGGAGCCTGCGCACGGGCTCCTGCCTGCTCCCCGTCTGCAAAGCACCGGAACTCCCTATAGCGAGGTCTGGGCTGAGCCCCTTCATGAATGCTCATCCATCGGGTATTCTATAATGGCCGACTGGGGACCGATGGGTCAAACCCTCCCGGCTGGCGCTCTTTCCCTTGTCACCAAGGCGATTAAGCTAATACGAGTCCAACACCTGCGCCCGCATCACCGGTATGGCAAACGGAGGAACGACCGGGCCATTAAGTCGGCTCGACCAGGTGGAACTGCACACATGGAGGACGTTTCCCCAGTGTTCGAGAACATCCACTCCCCAGGGGCTGGTTCTGGACCTGCGAGGAAGGCCGTTTAACTACATTCCGCCCGACTCCTGCGGAACTCTTTGCTGCCTCGGTAAGCCTCACCATTGTCTACCCCAGGCTCCACCCGGGGAGCCGGACGCCCGCCCGCCCGCCGCTCGCCCTGCCTTTCGACCCCTCCTGTCCGGACGGCGGTCGCCCTCTCAGCGGAGTTAGATCTCCCCAACTTCTAATGGGAGTCCCGGACTACGCTTCCTACAATGCTAAAGACTATTGGCCGACTGGCTATTGCCCACTCTGAGGATCCATCAACTCTACCTCCACGCTCTGGATGCCCTGGCCTCCGAGCAGCAGAAGGTTTCGATCAGCGACCCTGAACAATCGTGCGCTATTGATTATTTGTTGTTGTTACATCGCAAGGTTGTGAGAATGTACATAATATGTGTTGTTTTAATCTTTCTGATAATTCCCCAGTTGATCCACATGAAAGTCTGCGTGAGCTGCAAAGTTGTATCTAATCTGAAGGTATGATGTTTGCCCCATTGGTGGTCAGCCCTCTGGGCCTTTGGCTGCGAGGAGAATGGTTGAGTGCTATTGTACAGCTCTGCATTGGTTAATTGTGTGCTTGTTGTCCGGATCTTGTTTACGTTCAATCGCGTCTAATATTATAGCGTGTGTAGAAACCCCTCGCATTTCCTTACCCGCAGCCAAAGTTCTAATGTTGCACAAACAGCTTAGCCAACTTGATGGCGGCGGAGGGAGACAAAGCGTCACTTTAAATCGCCCTTAGCGTTTACGACCCCGTTTTCTAAAATGTAAAAGGAGGAGATGTAGTAGTGCACTGCCGACCAACAGTGCCGTGGTAAGCGTTGGGGCATGCCAGGACCTGCGACGCGATTATCGCACCCCACTCATCCCCATGAGTCCGCAGTTAGGTGAACTGTCTGGCTCAATCACCGGTAGCAGGGACAATGGTCTTGCCCCAGATTTGAGATTTAGCTCAACTGGCGATAAATAACTATCATGCGGTAACCAGATGAGATCATGCATCACATGATGATCGCGACCTCCAGCTCTCCGGAACTCCCCAGCCCTCCCTCTGCGCCCGATGGGTAACAATAAAGGTGCCAGGAACTGACGGAGCGGAACTTCGCTAGGAACACGGACCTCCGGTCTCCCGCTGCTGGCGATCTCCACCAGATGTTATCTCCGCGTCTCGTCTCGTTCTTACGCTGACCGCGTGGGTCGACTACAGGGTATGTTGTTAGTATTTGGTTGTAGCGGTGTTCTTAATGTGAGGGTGGGTGGAGGAGTACTTTTTCACAGCCTGTCTGTTAACGTTGGGTGACATTCAGCATATTTCTTTGCAGCCTGTTTGTGAACTTTGGGGTGACATGCAGCATATTTCCTCACAGCCTGTCTGTGGACTGATGGGTTTGTTTCCGCATATTTTGCAGCAGCTTCCTGTAGTTGTCTTTTTATAATGCTGTGTATAAAGCGCTTTCTGCATTTAATTCCTCTTCTCCCTGTAGCAATTTCAGCAGAAGGGACAGGTTTGCATGCGTTGTGGAGGGCAGCGTTAGAGTGCATTTGGTGCACCTTGGTGAAAGACATGAAGCTGGTAGTATTTAACTGTCACCCTTAGAATGTTTGTGCAGCATGCCTGTGGACTGAGCGGTTGGTTTGCCCTTAGAATATTCGTGCAGATGGCCAGAGATGAGCAGTGAAAACAGTAAATGTGTAATAACTCAAGTAAAACTGAATATTTTGAAAAATCCTTTCTTAATGAGCACCTGGAGTACGTAAGGAACAGGTGTGCCATATTTCATGTGTGTGGCTTCAGTGGTTCCTGAGTTCTGTGCATGAGTCAGTGAGTGGTTTTTCGCATTTATATATATAGATACAGAACTCTTCAACAAGAACAAAGTTGAACACACACAGAACTTAGACTCTGGTCCCTTGTCAGTCTTTTCCTGCCTAGATGTTTCAGAAGTTCTGAGAACAGTTTTGACATTTGTGTATGTGTGGTGACTCTTTTAGCTTTTTATATAGGTTAAGTGGTTTCTATCATACCACTTTTTAAAGAGATTCCTGGATTACCTAGCCTAACCCACAACCTGAGAAGAACAGCTGGAGTCATTTGGACTTATTTCCCCTGATGCTATTATAGATTACATTAACAGCATAATTTATGGGATGGGAAAGCATCTGCTTGTTTCTCAAGTGTGTTTCCTGGAAGCAGGTATGTCCCAAATCTTGTTCATGAGCTAGCTATAGGAGGAATGACTCATCAAAAGAGGTGTCACCATTTCAGTTTCAGTTCTACCAAAATTGATGAAAACCTTTTTTATTCCATCTGCCATTTGGAGTCCATCACTGAAAAAAAAAAAACTATCCGTGTAGTTTTTTTAAACTTGAAGATGCTCGTTCTGTTTACGGTCAATAAAAATAGTTTTTATGGTGTTTTATAGGTTGTTTTTAAACTGCTTCTACTTGTTTAATTTAATGTTTATTGTTGAACATTAATCAGTGTCCTGAGAGTCTGTCTGTAGTGTCACATGCCCTGGATAAACTGTCCTAAATAATATATAAATAAATATTTTCTTGCTGACTAACCTTAATTTGTACAAAGGATCCTAAAGCATCGTAGAACAGAAGCTGCTGAGAAACTGCTGCCAGATTTATTTGCCTGACTACTGACTGAAGTGAAAACGAATAAACTGAAAATTCGTTATTACCTTTTCCTGCCAGTTCTTTTCCCTCATCACCTTCTGCCTGAACGTTTCCTGTAGCTCCTTCATTCTGCTCTGATGGGAGTCCCTAAATGTGACAAATATCCATTTTTAACACATATTACCAACACACAGCTGAAAACTTATCAGTAACTGTGGTTCTTAACCTTTAGCAATCTAAGGAGATCCTTTATAATTTAGAGTATTTCATGGACCTCATAGGCCTCCCCATCTGTGCCTCACAACACACTGCACAGCCCCGTTCATAACTGGAGGGGAAGGTGGCTAACTGCCTCCTATCCCTTCTTCTTTTCTTCACCTATCTGCTACCTGTACAGGTGTGAGGCAAAGTGTGTTCTCTTTAGCTACCTCTCAGCCATTTGCAAAGTGCACATGGAAAATCACACACGTCCCTGTTGTTCGCCTCAGTCCCTGTCCCGGACATTTCAGGCCAGCTATTGTATGCTGTCTACTGTAGCAAGTGGCATCATAAAAGTGAGCTGAACTTTACTCTCCACACATTCAAGCAAGACAGTCAGAGACAACTTGCAAACTCCATGAAGTATTTTCATGTTTGTGTTTGTAGACCACAGTTGCAGAAATATTGTCCTAGATTATGAGATTTCTCCTTTAGCTTGCAGTTCAGATACAGTGCATGCTGTTCTTTTTTTTCCATTGATTTTGTTCACTGGGATTACAACATAGAAAGTAATCCTGTCAGGGCCTGCCCGTTTCCATATTACATTATTACACACATGTAGCTTTCTATATGGATAACTTTCATTTGTTTGTGATGATTTTCAGTTCACGATTGAGTACAAATTTGCGCAACAAATAAAAATAGAAATTATTAGTACGGACAATACTGTAGTAATTTTCTCACATTTTAAAATCAGGACCTCTAATGAGTTCAGAGTATTTTGCCTGAAGGACGATATGACAGCCATCATTCACAAAACAGGGACAGTCAGGGCACAGGAGGGAGGGAGGCCATTTGCCCTGGGCCTCGAATTCAAAGGGCACCTCAGATTTACAGTGCAATCCTGAAGAGAGTTATCTCCAGTCTAAGCCCATTGAAATAAATGGGCTTAGATTGGAATAACTTTCCTCATGATTGTACCATTTGACACTTGATGGGGTTTTTTTTGGCATTTAGTAAGTTTTGCAACTTGACACCCTTTTTGATGCCTTATTTTATTTAAATGTGTCATCATTGTAATGTTTGTTATCGTTAGGGGGCTCAAAAATCTGAGAATGGGTTGAGCCTCTCCAAAGTCAGCAGTTTAGCGCATACAGAAGTGGTTGCATAATGGCTCTGGCAAGTGTAGAAACTGCCATTCTGGTTCAAATCTCACTTCAGCTGTGAACTCACAAGATGGGCCTTAGGCACACTATTCTTCTGCTCATTCCCCCCCTCCTCCACCATGTTGTAAGAATTACTGACATAATACGAAGTGTCTTATAGACCCCATGCAAACGCTAACTATTATTAAGTTCAAGGTTTGCCAAGCTCCGTCCTGTCTGGGTACTTGCTCATTTGATTGTGGGACTCCATCATGAGCTTAAATAGCAATCAATACTTGCAGTGTCTAATCATGGACTCTATAAGAGAGGCTACTCTTGCCACGCTGACCACAGTATAATCGCACAGTCATTCTGGTATGATTCAGTTTAAGAAAGGGCAGGGAGTAAGTCTTTGCCACTTGTGGTCTAAGGGTTATCTGTCTGTAGAAGAAAATCATGACAGTAGAAGGAAATCGACTGCTATTCCAATTTGATTCTTCCGACAGTACAAGGGAATCAATTGCTATTCTAATTTGACTCAATTTATGGGCAATTACAGGAGGAACTATAAAAGTCACTTTTCAAGTGAGATAGCAGACTGTTTGGTTCCATCCCTCAAGCCTTCTCTTTCTACAGAAACCTGTAATTTATTTTAATTAACAATACATAATTTTAATTTAATTTAATACTAATTATATTAGTTATTCATTTTACGAATGTAAATTTGATATGTATTTGTGATGGTATAACGTGCACACCAATAAAGATTTTTATGATGATTATGATTATGAACGGGCAGGAGACTCAAACCACGGGCATATATCACTCAGAGAGGAAGGGGATTATTTTGGACATTGTGTGCAGAAGATTAGTGGTGTGGCTGCGTCTACAGAAGTACAACCCACAGGGAAGAACTTTATCCGTGACACCAAGCTACCACACCCAGAACTGGTCACACAATTCAGCCGCGATTTCAACATGTTCATCGTTTGTACTTCATTATTCTCACAAGACACGCAGGCCAAGCGCCAACATGCCCAATCCCAATTAGCTCGAAGTAAGTAGTAATTTGGACACAATTTATCTCTTATACTAATCCCCCTCAGAGGCAATCTGTCATGTCGGGAAGAAGGAAATGTTTATTGTTAACTTCTTGACCTTTGTGTTTTGAACTGGGAGAAATTCTGGAACTTGCAGAGCTTTGTGGGTGTGTTAACTCTGGAAGAGGTTTTCCTGGATTTTAAGAAAACAGGTGAGACTGAAAAACTTGGGTCTAATGAAAATGCCATTAAAAACATAAAAACAAACCTGCTGGATCAGACCAGTGGTTCATCTAGTCTTACATGGTGACCAACCACTTCCTCCGGAGGTCCAATAACAGGGCACAGGGCCTACCCCTGATGTAGCCTCCTGGAACTGAGAGGCTTACTAGTGTGGAGGTTTGCTTTGTCACCATGGCTGGTAGCCACTGATAGTTCTGTCCTCCATGAATCTGTCCAATCCCCTTAAAACACCACGCAATGCCAGAAAATGTAGCTGCGACTCAAACAGAAGCTCCACATTCCGTAGAGATACAAGAGTAGGCGTCAATTCTTTAATGAACAGGACCATACAGAGGTAAGGCAAGTGTTATTTTCATATACCTATCTTCTTATCCTGTTCTTCCTCTAAGGAGCTCAAGGGCAGCATACATAATTTTCTCTTCCCCATCTTAAATCTTCCCCATCTTTTCCCCAGCCTTGGGACCGGACACCATTGATATAGTATATTAATATAGTATATTAATATATTAAAAAAATAGCTAAGATTTTATGATGCTGCCTTGCTATTTTAAGGATTTGATATTATAGTGGCTATTCATAATTTATTGTTTTGGCCTATGTGGCCCTTGTACACCACTCAGAGTCCTCTGGGGGTGAGCGGTTTATCAAATGTAAATCATCATCATCATCATCATCATCATCATCATCATCATCCTGAAAACACTAGGGCAGCAAACATCTTTGAACTGACAAAATTAACATCTGTCAAATTCAGAAGGTAGCCCTGCTGGGATCCGCACGAATACTACGCCGATACATTACAACTTCCTAGGCCTCTGGGTGAGGCTCGAATTGTAATAAAGGCCAACAACCAGCTAAAGATCTGGCAGCTGTGAAATCTACAACAACAGCAACAACAACAACAATAATAAATCTCACCACAACCCTGATGAGCAAGTTAGGCTGAGAGAGAATGTATGACCCAAAGTTACCCAGTGAAAAGAACGAGGACACTGCTTCAGGTGACATAATGAGGGAGAAAACGAGAGTGAATGAGGAGTGCATGGGCTCCACTCTCACCTCTTGGCAGATCACATTGATACCATCCCCCTCTTCCACCTATGTGCAACTGCCACAATGTGAGCACAGTGCTCTGTTCTGATCAGGGAGGCACACGTAGGAGGTGGAACGATCATGGTCTAACGATCATGTTGTGCAGGTGAGGGGAGAGGGCCAGCACAACTATTGACACATTCCCTTTATATTTGTTGTGACCCAGTGTGGTGTAGAGATTGAGAGCAATGGACTCTAACCTGAACTCCCCACTCCTCCACAAGAACAGTGGACTGCAATCTGGTGAACTGGGTTTATTTTCCCAGCCTGCTGAATCACCTTGAGTCAGTCACAGTTCTCTCAGAACTTTGTCAGCCCCATCTACGTCACAAGCTGCCTGCTGTGAGGAGGGGAAGGGAAGGCAATTGCAAGCCACTTTGAGACTCCTTAAAGGTAGAGAAAAGCAGGGTATAAAAACCAATTCCTCCCCCCTGCATTTCCTTCTCCTTCTTCCTCTTCTTCTCTGGATATGTCACCTGAAGAGGGCTGTTAAAGTTGTGATTGCACTGGAGCCAGCATCTGGAATTGCTCTACAGAGAGTCTAGTCCCACTGAATGCCTTTTATGAAGAAAAGACAAAGAATCCTTATTCACAACAGGGAAAAATGAAATGTGGCCTGTCTTTTCATACCAATAATTTCCATTAATGATAACTTATTCAATTAAACGCTCATTTGTTTCAACTGAAAAGCTTATTGGTAAATCAGTTTTAAATAAAAAGTTTTTCTGAGAACAGAACAGCCTGTGAATTAACCATAAAAATAACAAGAATAATCCTGCGATTTATCTTTTTGGGGGGTAGGGGAAATCTAAAATAGATGTGATCTGTGGCCGATCAGCCAGGCCAAAGTTTTCAACTCCTGACCTGACCTGTGTAGAAGAAACTTAGCATGTCACTTGCAGCTTCCCCCATGAAGAAAGAATTTGTACTTGCTGAAGCTTTTACTATCAAACATCTCTAATTAAAACAACACAAGAAAAGAACAAAATAAGTTATAGGATAAAAGAACTAGAAGAACTAAAATCAGAGGGCTGGAATATAAGTTGGTGGTTACATCAACAACTAAATAGTACTTTTCAGAAAGAAGAAAAGCCTTTTAATAAAATAGGAATCTATGATGAATTAGAGGAAATAATGCAAAAAAAAGAGGATCACTTAATAAAAAGATTTTATGAATTATGCTTGAAATTGGAGACGGAAGATGAAGCCATTAAAGATTATATGATTAAATGGGCACAAGACTTCGGACATACAATATTGTTATCAGATTGGGAAAAGTTATGGCATTCAGGGTTGAAATTCACAACCAGTAATTATATCAAAGAGAATTACTATAAAATGTGGTTCCGGTGGTATCTGACACCTGTTACTATAGCCAAATATACGACAAAATCTAATCTTTGTTGGAAGTGTGGAGGAGAAGTGGGAACCCTCTACCATCAACTATGGACTTGTGGAAAAAATAAAAAAAGTTTTTGGTTAATCAATACATCAAGAGATACAAAAAAAAAAATTGTAAACGCATTCTCATTCAAATGTACACTAGACTATTGTATTCTACTAGGTATTTTGTAATAATGTACAGAGAGAAAAATGATACAAAATTATTACAGTACCTAGCATAATAATAGCAGCTACAAGGATAGTTTTGGTTCAAAATTGGGAGAACAGACAAAATCCCTACAACTTCAGGATTGGCAAATAAAAGTGTTAGAGCTAATTAAAATGGCAAAACTAACTGGCTTTGAAATTTTGGAAACAAAAGAAAACTTTTTGGAACAATGGAAACATTGGTTCATATATTTGGACAGAAGGAATAATCAGAAATATGTTATATTAGAAGTATTATAAGTTAAATATAGAAGATAATACAGGAAAATAAGAACTTGAAATGTTGACAAACAGGAAAACGCACATGTGGAAGCCCATCTATATGTTTGTTTGTTTGTTTGTTTGTTTTTGTTGTTGTTATATGATATATGTTACTACATGTTGTTTGTATAAGTATTTTGTCTTGTTTTGTGTATACACTTGTTTGTTAATAAAGCAATTAAACAAAAAAAAGAAGAAGATCTCCTTCAGAGGACGAATCAGCAGATCATTATGTGTATCTTAACTTCTATGTCTTAATTTTTAAGGGCTCAGATTCAGACAATTTTTTCCTCAACGGCCTTGGCATTTTTAGTCATCCAGCAGTGGGAATGGATCTGAAAGTCCAATGTTTTCCCCAGTGGCATGAATCAAGCAGGAAGCTCCCAGGAAACAAACAAACAAACAAGACTCCCAGCTGTTACTTGGGCAAGCGGCTCAAATCAAGTTTGCCTAGTGAATGATGACTGTGGATTCCATTGTAGGTTGAACCTCTTTCCACATCACCAAATGACTGAAAGTCAGTCCTCTGTCGAAAAGGACATGCCAGCTAAAATCCACCCTATTTAACCTATATTGTGAATCTCCTTGGGAATTGTTACAGAGCAAAAGAGTGGTGAATATGTTTTTAAAATGTATACATGGTAATCTATATATGTTAGCAATATCACCTGACTGTGACACAGTCTGAAAACCTTAACTTGAAAACCTTAAGATCCTTGAACTAAAACATCCATGGGGACCTACCGAAAACCCACTGGGAATGGCTACTAGGACAATCCTTGTTCTAATAAGGCTTATGTGTTACTGTAACAATCTTTAACACAGCCATGTTATGTACTTCTGCAGAATTAAATGCAGTTGCTGTGGCCTGGTCCTGGTGTTAACAATTTTCCTCAGAAAGAAGACATACTGAATCGGGGTGCATAATCTCCATGGAGGCTTCCACAGAAGTATTCTGTTGTGAAGGACAAATGTCCTGCTGAAAACTGTCTTGTAGATGTATGTATGAAGTACACCCCGTCCTTCATTCAGGAAAACTCCTAACGGTCTTGCAGACCAATCCAGAGAGGGCCCCTCTGGAGTCAGCACACCCTTGTGCCGGCGGAAATGCCCAGCAACTTACCTGTGTGGCCAGCCGCCGTGGAGCTCCACAGCACCAGACCTGGAAGCTGGTTCCATCCCCCGGACCTGTCAGTGCAAAATGCTGCACAGGTGTGTGGCAAGAGTGGGCTGGGCTGACCTCAGTCGGCCTACAGAGCCCAATCGGCCCCCGTGTGCTGATGGAGCCGCCAGCAGAGATACACCACAATTTTTGTGGTGTATCTCTATTCTGCCCTATGGAGAATGTTAAGATATGTGTTTCCCCCTCAACTTTTTCCAGCTTCCCATACCCCTTTTGGAGTGGGCAGGGAGGCACTGGACTGTTATCATCCCCGCCCGCCTAAGACCTCTGGATTGTGCTATTGGAATGTGAAGAAATTAGGGCTCCATTATCTCCATGCATAAGTTGCTTGTGGATGTGGAAGCTTCAGTACCCACATGGAGCTCCTATGGCTGCCACAGCAACCACCATGCATAAGAACATAAGAACATAAGAACATAAGAAAGAGCCTGATGGATCAGACCAGAGTCCATCTAGTCCAGCACTCTGCTACTCGCAGTGGCCCACCAGGTGCCTTTGGGAGCTCACATGCAGGATGTGAAAGCAATGGCCTGCTGCTGCTGCTCCCGAGCACCTGGTCTGCTAAGGCATTTGCAGTCTCAGATCAAGAAGGATCAAGATTGGTAGCCATAGATCGACTTCTCCTCCATAAATCTGTCCAAGCCCCTTTTAAAGCTATCCAGGTTAGTGACCATCACCACCTCTTGTGGCAGCATATTCCAAACACCAATCACACGTTGCGTGAAGAAGCGTTTCCTTTTATTAGTCCTTATTCTTCCCCCCAGCATTTTCAATGTTTCCCCCCTGGTTCTAGTATTGTGAGAAAGAGAAAAAAATTATCTCTGTCAACATTTTCTACCCCATGCATAATTTTATAGACTTCAATCATATCCCCCTCAGACGTCTCCTCTCCAAACTAAAGAGTCCAAACTCCTCTCCAAATTAAAGAGACATGCACATCCTCACTACATCCACACAGCCTCTCCAATATTGGGGGGAGGGGTGACTTTAAAGCAGACAGCTAGAAAAAACAAGCACGCTCTAATGTCGGAACTCCTGAGAGTTTAACCAAACAATGATATTATTATTTACTTGCAGCCTCAGAGATTCATATGACCAAAACTGAGGAACCTGCAGCCTTTGTCAGCAAACGTTACTTTAAATGCTATTGTACCACTTACCGGGAAGTAACGGCAAGCTTTCCTCACAGAACAGCATGTTTAGAACAGGGAGAGGGGGGAAAAAAACTATATAAGCTGTAAGCTGTTTTTAATGAAATCAACACAGTTGCCACAACTGATCAGTGTACAGGACAGCAGAGACCCGACAGCATGTTGCTGGCTCCTGGCTCACTGTGCAGGTTGAAAAGCAGAAGCACAGCCAGAGTCACAGGGGAGGCTTAGGTGGTCACTTGCCATCCAAGCTGACAGACAGCCCATTCTCAGTGGTGGCTAGTGAAGTAAGGAATCCGGGGGAATCCGTTGAATGTGGGAGTGAACTGCTTCCTTTCCAGCCCCCTCTACCCCTCCCTCCCTTCTTCCCAGCTTACCCCTCACAGCATTTCCTCATGGACAGAATTTGGGAGAATTTGGTGTATTTGCTGTGGGATGCACTAAAAGGTGGGTGTGCTGAAACTGACCCATGATAGAAGGACAGGGTTGCCTGTTGGGAACAACAGGAGAGGTCTGAAGGCCTGTTGGGTAAAATGGGAGCCAGGAATGCCAACAAATTTGCACTGAAATACATTACAGCACACAAAAAAAGTGGCAATGAAAATGCAGTACAGATTTTGGAGGAAGGTCTCTGAGCCCTAACAGACTGCTCTGGGACGGGTATGATGGCCCGGAGTGTGGAATGATGGCCTCTGGGACCAGTTGGTTCTGTAACTGGAAAGACAGCCCTCAGTGAGGAATGACACTATCTGGGAGCAGCAGATATGTTCTGGGGCTGGAATGACAGCCCCTGAGAGTGCAGGGTTGCTAGGGGTGGTATAGGACACACCCTGCAGGGATAGTACAGAACACGCTGTAACATTACATCGATAAATGGCACATTCTGGGTGCTGCTGGCCGTTCCCCAAGCAATGTGCCTGTCATGATGTTCTCTGCCTCTGCTGCACTCCAGCAACGTTTTCTGAGAAGGACATATCTCACTAGATTTCCGATCAGGAGGGATAATACTTCTGTCTGCCCCCGCCTTCTCTAGCACTGCTACAGGTTGCCGTGATGGTAACCTACGTTCAGAACTTTGAATGTTTAAAGGCTTGTTGCTACTGATTCCAATCATAAGAAAAAATGACTGAAAACAATGAGACTGAAGCTGGATACACTTAAATGTGCTTGGAACTTGACTTCCTCCAAATCCAGCCCCTCTCATTACGACTATATTGTTAAATGCCATTTCTCTCTTCTTATGTTAAAATATCACTCCTTTCACTGCGCAGTCATATGCTGTGCTTCATAATGATTTATTCTGGGTGTGAAGAGCCACAAAAAGTCAACTTGCAGGGGACTTTCAGTTCGATGACATTCTCAGAAAGAAAATCCTGGGCAGAACGTCCTGTCCTGCAATGCTACGCATGACAAGTCATTTCTGATTACCTTTCTTTCTTAAGCATTACTACTTCTTCCTCCCGCAGCCTGAGATGATTCTTAATTGTTTCCAGTTCGCTCTCCAAGTGGCTGGTTCTTTTTTTCAGACCTTCTTCTTCCTTTTCTTTCTCAACTGCCTCTTCCTGTAAACATTTGCATACTTGTTGGCAGGCGAGCAGAGATTGCTCTTGTTCTTTCAGGGTATTAGTAAATCTAAAAGGGAAAAAAAGAAAGAAAGAAAACCAAATGTCGTAAGCGAAACATCCAGAAACATATAGAGAACGTAGTTTTATATGGTCCTTCCAGTAAATAGGAATGTTATGCAAAGATAATTTCTGTGTTTAAACAGTGTAGTTTCAGCATTGTGAACTAGGGTCACCAGCACTGGGTTAGGAAATAGCAGAGGTGTAATGGGAGAAAATGGCACCCAGGGCTCCCAGCCTGGGTGGGGATGCCTCTTTGCAGGAGGGGTGTGGGGGCAATTTTGTGCCCCCCTTGTGATCTAATGAGTGGCGCCTGGGGTCAATTGACCCCCATGTCCATCTTGCAGATACACACTGGGAAATAGCTGGAGCTTGAGGAGGGCAGGGTTTGGGGAGGGGAGAGACTTCAGTGATATACAGTCCACCTTGTACTCTTGATTTGTATTTCAAAAATGTCTGGCAATGCTCTAGAACCTATTTTTAAATGCCAAATAAAGGTTGTTGTTAAATATTGTTACAGCAGCCATTTTCTCCATAGGAATGGATCTCAGTTGGCTGGAAATCAGTTGTAATAGTGGGAGATCTTCAGCTACCACCTGGAGGCTGGCAAGCCCTAGTGTGTACTGAAGTATATGATACAGATGTGGCCTATGAAAGATTACCAGGAACAAAATTAGGATATAGTTATTATTATGATGTTTTCTACAGTACTTGAAAAAAATTAAGTACTTGAATTTTAAAAAAATCCTATGAGAGCCAGCATGGCGTAGCAGTTAAGAGCAAGTGCACTCTAATCTGGAGAACCGGGTTTGATTCTCCGCTCTGCCACTTGAGCTGCGGAGGCTTAATCTGGCGAACAAGATTAGCTTGTGCACTCCAACACATGCTCACTGGGTGGCCTTGGGCTAGTCACAGTTCTTTGGAGCTCTCTCAGCCCCGCCTACATCACAGAGTGTTTGTTTTGAGGGGGGGGGGGGAAGGGAAAGGAGTTTGTAAGCCACTTTGAGTCTCTTTACAGGCGAGAAAGGGGGCGGGTATAAATCCAAAAGCCTCCTCCTTCTCTTCTTCTTCTTCTTAACACAGTTGTGCTTATGGAATGGAAACTTCCTGCTTCCTTCCACAACCCTCAGTGCTCCTGGAAGTGTTGTTCGTAGAGGTCAGTGGAACCTCAAAAGCAGGATGAGGGGCCAGGAGAAGATTTGCAGCATTTGTGTGTGTCGGGGGTGGGGTGGGGTGGGGTGGGGTGGGAGCAGATTTTGATTCTCCAGAAGGGCATGGGATCTATTCCTTAAGTTAAAAAAAAGAAAAGAAAAGACAGACCTTGTCTGCAGGTTCACAATCTATTAGATGTAGAAATTCGAAAGAATAGGAAGATGACACAATAAGAGAAGGAGATGCTGAGGGGATTTTAAAAGGTAGAGAAGTGGCACGAACACAAGAAGCTCAGACAACAAGGGAAAAGGACACTTAAGACAATTGGCAAAGCAATTGTTTAAAAAGGAGGAAAAGATTTTTTTTAAATTCAGAGCTATTTTGCATTTGTCTACTGCTATAACCAGGGGAACATTTACCGCGATTCTGATCTTCCAATATCAGATTTCAGTTTTCGCAGTTCGCTTTGATAGTCCTGGACTTCTTTTGATGCTTTCCTAGAAAATAAAATCTCACATTACTAAGTTCTCCGCTTCTAAAATCACTATAAACTTCCCATGTCATGACAAGGTTCCCTGGAGAGGCAGCATAGAAAAATTCTAAATAAATACATTTTCATTTGGTGAAATTTTAACACGCTCCAGAAGAGGTTCCGCTTTATCCCGTGGCAAGAAAATATCAAAGTGGGTTTCAGTACTTTTTTCTCCCTATTGAAGCTTGAAAGGAATGTTGAAAACGGTGTTTGTTTTTTTCATCGTATCTGCCACAGGAATGCATACAAATTGTATATCGTCTGCATTCCTCCCATCCCCCAACTTACCCCTGTTGGTTAATGCATTGGCCCGACAGCAAAATTGATTTAATTCCTCATAGTTTTTACAGTCATTAAGACCAGAACAGTTTGTTGGCAATCCTTCTTTACCTCCTCTCCAAATCCAAAAAACAAACAAACAAACAAACGGGAATGGGTAGGGTACATTTTTCCACTGCTAAAAAAGGAAGAAGTTCGTTCTACCCACCAAAACATATTAAGCTGGGGATCACGGGACCTGCATGCACAGAGGCCATATATGATATGAGGGCTCGCAGTGTGAGGGGAATTGGGTGAGGCTGAGTGAAAAGGCTGGTTGGAAGCAGCCCACAGCATGAGAGCCAAGAGATTACCAGTCCACATAATCGGCGGTAGAAAATTTGCCTTGCTGCCACTTTGTCCTGAATACTCTTTTGGTGGCAAGTTAGCTAGGCAGAAATACAAAGGAATTGAACAGTGTTGTTAAACAAAATGGGTTAGAAAAGAAACCGAGGCAATGAGAGTCAGAAGGGAGAAACAGGTAGAAAATAGTTCAGAAATGATAAGCAGAAGGAAAGCTGTATAAAGCAGCCAGCCAGAACTCCAGAGCGTTGCCATTTATCTAGAACAGTGCAGGTCAGGCCAACTGAGAGAGCCTGGATGGGGCAGGGGCCATGGGGCCACTGGACTGCATGACCAGGCAGCAGGTCAGGAAAGCGTTTGGTCCACGAAGCC
Source organism: Sphaerodactylus townsendi (assembly GCF_021028975.2). Taxonomy (NCBI): domain Eukaryota; kingdom Metazoa; phylum Chordata; class Lepidosauria; order Squamata; family Sphaerodactylidae; genus Sphaerodactylus; species Sphaerodactylus townsendi. The sequence continues at coordinate 89,910,499 of NC_059432.1, read as the reverse complement.
ACAGGCAAAAATCTGTGGATGCAGCTCAACATGTGTGACCAGAGGTCTGACAGCATATTCGGGAGAAAGGTCCCCTTTCTTCCATCTCAACTGCCATGGCTAAGGTGGAGCAGCCAGAAATCTCTTGATGATGCCTGGATCCAGTTCAACCGAGAATTTGCTCCACAAGGAACATTTTGTATTGTATTGTTCGATTTGTATACTGTCCTCCCCTCAGGGCGGTGAACAACAACAGTATAATGCCAAACATCAGTAATCATAACATCAACCAAAAAAAAATCAATAAACATAGCGTCAGTAAACATAGGACCCCACTCCCTGCAGGTGTTTCCAATGGGGTGGGTGGGGGAAGGACTCTCACTCCTTCCCGTGGGCAGCAGGCGGCAGCTCATCAGGTGGACTTCTGCTTGGCTGGCAGGCAGGCAGGCAAACCAACAGGGAGGATCTGTTCCAGGCAGGGCTGAACAAGCTGGCTGCCTTGGGCTGCTGGTGGAACTTTGCATAGAGCTTGGAACATTATTTGTGTCAGACTCTGATACCTGTGAGCTCCTCTGGGAGCTAGCTTACCCCTGACAAGCAGGGTTAAAATAAAAATAAATAAGCATCCACCAATTGTTCTGTCAAGTACTGAAAGCTCATTGTGCATCCAAGTGAATTCCCATGTATACAGATTAACTGCTACCTGTGTTAGGAAACGGGGTCATTCTAGACAGCTACACCAGTAACTCCACACTATACAAACACATAAAAGTTTCTAACACTGTGTCAAGTCATTGGCCCTGTACAGTCTGCAGAAAGCTACAAAAAGCAGCACCCATCTGTTTAAATGGTTCAGTACAATAAATACGAAAATATATCTACTGCAGGCTGAATAAATAATGTCTAACACATATGTGTGGTATTTCAAATGTATGTGGATGCTAGTGTGATATAATAAAATACAAATTCATTTAAAAGCATTACTGAATTCATGGTAGCTTTTTGTCATTAAGTATTTTCCTAATTGTTATGTATTTTCTCTGTCAATGGATACTAATAGTATAGCTGCTATCGGGTTGGGATCCATGAACTTTTTTTGACATTACAAAGGCCCCTTCCGCACATGCAGGATAAAGCACTTTCAATCCACTCTCAGTGCACTTTGCAGCTGGATTTTCCTGTGCGGAAGAGGAAAATCCACTTGCAAACCATTGTGAAAGTGGATTGAAAGTGCATTATTCTGCACGGGCGGAAGGGGCCAAAGGGGTTCTCATCCATGAAAGGTTCGGAATCACTGTTTTAGAGCACGTCTGTCTGCATTGTATCGATCTTCCAAGTATATATGCGGGGGAGACAGGGAAGGCAAAAAAAAAATCTGGACGGAGCTCTTCACTGGACTTTTTGGGCATCAAATTGCAGTCACCTTATGGTGACCCCAGTAGGGTTCCAACTTAAGGCAAGAGATGTTCAGAGGTGGTTTACCTTTTATACAACCTGAAGAGAAACCAGAGTTGTCTTGCCATTGCCTGCCTCTGTGTAGCAACTGTAGACTTCCTTGGTGACATCCAAGTAGTAACCAGGGCTTACAAGATCAGGCTTCCTTGGGCTATCTAGGTCAGAACTTTCTGTGCCATGGACTAATTTAAATCAGGGCAGTTCAGATTCACTCAATATCTTTTTTTAAAAAACCTGTAAACAGAATCGACATCTCTTTCTGACAGACAAGGCAAAATGAGGATTGAATGGCAAAACCTCTCATTCAGAAAAAGAAAATCATCACATCAGGAAATGGGAAAATTCAGGATCCCCCTCCCCCAATATGTGGGGCTTCTCCTTTCAATAATCTAAGTTGTGGATTTTATATTTATGAAGACAGAACTATACTTTGAAAAAGCCTCTGAGTTTATTTCAGCAAGACATTCACTTACAAAAAGTCCCTACTACTGGCATTTGACATATGATGCTCTTGATCAGTCCAGATATGTCAAACAAAAAGCCCAAATAAATGACCAGTGTGGGACCTTGCAGGTTGAGACCCCCCCCCCCCCCCCCCCCCACACACACGGAAATAAAGCAGGCAGAAAATAGAATCAAAGTCTAAATGTTTATTTTGACACAAAGATCAAGAAAATCAGAAGGTACTCAAACAGATGCAGGCTCTTACTCTCTCACACACACACCGCAAATGTCAACCCTACACAACATAACACCTAAGCAATAAAAGCATATGATAAAGGGGCCCGAATGAAAATATACAACAAGTCACTCTGACATGGTGAGAGGGTCCTGGGTGGAAGCTAAGAAGGCAGAAGCAAGGCAGGGACTGAGGTTGACTCAATATCTCTGAGGGTCTTGTGTTCAAACTACACAGAGGCAGTAGCGAAGAAGTCAAACATTCTGGGTTGGGCGGTGGGAAGGGTCGATTTATACTGTAAAAATGTTGGAAGAAGGAGAAGAAGAGTTTGGATTTATATCCCCCCTTTCTCTCCTGTAGGAGACTCAAAGGGGCTTACAATCTCCTTGCCCTTCCCCCCTCACAACAAAGTCCCTGTGAGGTGGTTGGGGCTGAGAGAGCTCTGAAAAGCTGTGACTAGCCCAAGGTCACCCAGCTGGCGTGTGTGGGAGTGCACAGGCTAATCTGAATTCCCCAGATAAGCCTCCACAGCTCAGGCGGCAGAGCGGGAAATCAAACCCGGTTCCTCCAGATTAGAATGCACCTGCTCTTAACCACTACGCCACTGCTGCTCAAGAAGGTGAGTAGCAAGCGGGTTCCAAAGCCAGTATTGGCTTGGGACCAAAAAGTACCACTTTGATCCTAACTGCTAGGGAGGAATATTATAGATGCAACTAGAACAACTAGAATGAACCAGACACTAGCTGGTCTGGAGGAAGGACAAAGAATTAGGTGTGAATTGATGGTTATATATCCTTGTGTATTAAGGGTGTGTTATCATAGCTCACCATTGAGGCATTGAGGAAGGGACTAATTCATTGAACTCCCATGTAGAAATATCCAGCCTGCTTTTGGCATTCCATGAACAAACCCTCCACCGTCCACCTTCTCACTCCTGTCCTTGTGGGCTCCGATCCCTTCTCTTTTGCAGCAAACCCCATCCAACCCTGCAAACTGTAGTTTGTGCCTAGGTTGGCACCCTAGCAACAGAAACCGCAATCAGAGGAAAGGCGCACAAGCCCAATGCTCATTCACATAAATGTCAAACTATGGTTTGGAATGATGTATGAACCATGTCACTGCCTTTGGAAAGAAACTTTTGAAGAGGTAAAAAAAAATAACAGAGGAATGGAGGAGAGAAAAGGGGATGAAAAAGGAGGCATGCCCAGCAGCCTTCTCACAACGGAAAACATTACCAAGCACAGAATATAACGGATCAAACATGTTAAGTCACTGTCTACATACTTCAAACAAGTTCAAGCAGGAGGCCAGTAGGAAACACCAGTACTTAGAAAAGGTGACTGATTTGGAGTTCAGTGCTGGGTATCGCCACTACCAAGAAATGATGGAAGCTGTCTTTGGGGAGGGAGTACTGTAGGAGATTCTGCTATGCTGTTTGCCAAAAGTTTGGCTTCTGGAAATAATAGGTAAGGTCTTGTGGAGCTGCAGCTCAGTGATAAATCATCTGCTTTGTATTCCAGGTTCAATTGCTCACATGCTCATTTAAAAGAATCAGATAATAGAGATGCAGAAAACCTCCAAGGCCCCGGAAAGCAGACAGAGTAGTAGACAACCCTGGTCTTGACAGACGAGTGGTTTGACTCAGCATGGCAAAGCTCCACATGTTCATGTGTCTTCAGTCCAGAATACATTCACTTCTCGCACATGTTATGCCATTGAACCTTCATAGTCTGCTTTTCTATGGAACTAACAGAGCTCTATGAAGACAAATTGAACCAGGAAGCACAGCCCAAGGGAAGGCCGGACTGTACCTGAGGAACAACTTGCTTAGAGTGATAAACAAGATCTGAATCACCACGTCTGGAGGATCAGGTGGGACCCAAATAGCACATTCTCTCAGCAGATCTTTGCCAAACTGTAATGAACTAACTACAGATCCTTGGGTATTTTTTTTCCATGTAGAAAGAAAAGAAGACAGCAGATAATTTTTAGGGTGATAATGGTCCGCGGAGACACTGTTAAGCAACTCCCTCCCCCCCAAGTGCTAGTTCTGCATTCAAGATTACAGCCTCCGATGGCTACTTTTCACAGAAAAAAGCAATGCTGAAAATGCAATGCCACTGCATAATAATTTTGCCTTTGAATATGTCAAACTAATTAATTTGGGGCTCACACAGTACAGTTTGGGTGCAAACCTGCAGTCAGTGATAATGTATTATGCTGACTGGTGGGTTTTTTTTTTTAAACAGACATAATTTTCAGATTCCCTTTCATGTTTCATTTCCTCCCATGTTAAAAAATCAAACATAATTAGTCAACCGTTCAATGATTTATTTGCATAATTACCTAAATAACTGCTACAAGAAAGTGGAAACATTTGTTGAGAAATGTATGAAGACCTTTAAGTGCAAAGAATTTCTTTTGAAATTTGTCATGTCTAATGATTTCCGGAACTGGCTGTCACTATGATTTATGTAACTGCTGAATTAAAGTATTACATTCAAAAGAACATTGCACATGCCATATAAAACATGAGTTAGCTTGCCAGCGTCACTGGTAGGTATTCCTTTAAAAAACGTGGATATTCTTCATGACATTGCACGAATTCTCAAGAAGAAAATCCAGACAAATATAACAGACATCGCAAGTATAATGTAACTATGATTACAGACTAAAAGCACCCCATTCTAAGCATCAGAACGGATATCGTGAAGTATAACATGTGCTGAATTTCAGTAGTGTCGAACATTTTGGTATTTAAGTTATATGTACAAAGGTAGTTCCAATCAGCTTTTCAACTAGTGAACAAGGAAAGAGGAAGTCGGCATCAGCCACCAAATATGGCTATACTGGGGATTCTGGGACCTGCATGGACAAAAGACATGTGGAATGAGGGAATGTAATAAGGAGGAGAATTGAGCAATGATTTGTTAAAACATTTGTTGAATCCAACCCGTATTCACACTACTGCTCCCCCAAAAGTCAATTCTATTCACTTAATTACTTAAAATACTTCTATATAATTTTTTGATATACTCAAATGTATTGTTCTTTAGGGTCTTGGGCAGAGAAAGGTATTTACTACCGGTAGCATATGCCACTCAACACCTTTCAACTGGAGATATCAATGCTCTACCGTTATTCCACAGGCCCTCCTCAGAAACAACCAATCCAAATTTATTATCCGTGACGAGCAACATGCTTTTGTGAACACTGTTTTAGGAAAAAAATATTTGAATACATTTGTTTTTAGGTACTCAAGAGTATAGGAAGCCATTCCTTTCGGACACCCAGTATGTTCAATGTTTCATCCACATAGCCTTTTGTCTCATAGCCACAGGTGTGGTGCTGGGGAGGTTGTTGAAATATTACCAAGTGACGTTATCAACAAGAATTGGAAATAGTATCCTGCAACTAGGTTATAATTTCAAACCACACAGATCCTTGGCTGGTTTATGTTCTCTACCGCGGATGTTCTACATAATGAAATTTTCTGTTCTGACAGATAGAAATCAGAAGATGGGGGAGCTGAAAAGGGGTGTTTTGGAGAACGAAGTCGGAGGGAAGCGGCAATTTAGCATAGAATTACGAGAGCACACTTTTTAAATAGCTTCACTCTTTTGGGTGATGACTCTTGTGGGAAAGCTCTTCTTAGCAAGGATTATCAGGACCTACCAGAGGAACAGCGTGTCTCCAGAGAACACTGCGTTTACTTGCAAAGAATTTCATGGACTCTCTCAGGTGGTTTCCACAGGGAGAAAATCGCACTGGGTGAGGGGAGCGGGAATGATGGAATGCTTGAAGCCTGCTTCTGCTATTAACCCCAGTGAATCCAAATAATCTGACTAGAGGTGCCTTGAGTGCAGCTTGAAGCTCAGTGGTAGAGCTCATGCTTTGTACACAGAATGATCAATCTCTGCCATTTCCACTTAAGGGGCTTGGAGTATATGGCATTGAGAAGACCCTTCTCTTCCAGGGCGAGCAAACCACAAAGAGCACAGGCGTATTTGGGGGGTGGAGAAGAGGTCTCACAGCCCAGGCACAATTAACTTTAGTCACATGGGTGGGATGCATTTGGACACCTGCCCCTTCCCTCCCTGCTTCACTCTCCTGCCTGCCACCTCAATCCTTGGAGAGGTAGGGGCACAATTTTGGTAGGAGGGTGTGATGTGGGGTGGCCCGGGGAGGCACAGTTTTATTACTTGTCCTGGGTGCCATTTTCCGGCGGTACGCCACTGACAATGAGCTAGGTGGAGAAAAGGCCTAGCTCTCTATACCTATCATCATATTTTAGCAGGGAAAGAGAAGGCTCTGTCAGTGCAGTAGCAAGCAGACAGACAGAAGGCTGCAATAATTAATGCTTTACAGCTGTATTAATCATGACAAATCGCGCATGTCACTGTCTCCTAACAGGCACAGAGCAACTGAAGGCTTCCTAATTTGTGAAGTCCATTCCATGCCATGCCATGGCCTTTATTGGCATCTTCAATCACTGGCCAGTTTCCAGCAAAGTACGAACCACAGCTCCTGGGCAAAATGGAGTTAATCCCCTTCACACAAACTATACTCTTTTCCATAGAAAGAACAGTACAGTCAGTTGAAGTGCAGTGGTTGAGAAAACAGTGTGATTCTGCATCAGAATATAGTCCCAAATGAATATGAGAATTAACATTCATTCTTCCACACTGCCTCTGTCAAAGCCATTGTTTTTGTGCATTACTGAACATGGTATTTTGGTCCAAGAGCATTTATACAAAAATCTATTTTTACCTTGAATTGGGTGAGGGGAGAAGGGCTAGGTAGGCACTAGGATCCAGAAGGAGCATTCAACAACAAAGAAGGTCCGGCATGCTTTGTTCTGTGGCAGAGGAATATACAACTCTACTATTATGCTTCTGTGGAACAGAGTATAGGGTTGGCGGCTTGGGAAACTGGGGGCAGTGGCTGGGGAAGGAGGGAGTTTAGCAGGGATGTGATGCCATAGAGTTGATCACCGGAAGCTGGCGTTTCCACCAGGGAAATGGATCACTAAAGTCTGGAGATCTTTTAATTCTCACAAGAAGTCTAGGCTCTACCTTGAGGCTGGTAACCTTAGCCTCCATCTCAGATTCTGAACTTCCAGATCCCAACTGGCAAGGAAGAAATGAACTTCCTTTTGCCCAAGCGCAGGCATTCATACATGGTGGAAAATCAAAGATTGTTTCAAGGCTTCCCAAGCAGAGAAACATTTAGTTGCACTTGCGACGTAAGAGGCAGGGAGCAGGAAAAGTGGATTAATGCCTCCCACTGGAAAAACACAGTATGGTTCCAATGGCAGTATGGGGCCACGGCTCATTTTTGAAGTACAAAGTGTCCTTCATGTGTTCAAAAACACATTCGTGAATATAAACTTGATCTTTCTTGTCATTATTTTTTATAGGTGAATGAACAGGACAGATTCAAGGGAATAGCCCCAGTCTCCCAAGAGAATTTTAAAAGTTGGCAGATATGCCTTACAGGTGTCAAACTCGCGCCCCTCCAGATGTTAGGGTCTACAGTTCCCATTAGCCCCTGCCAGCATGATGCTGGCAGGGGATGGTGGGAACTGTAGTCCCTAACATCTGGAGGGCTGCGAGTTTGACATCTGTGCAGAGAGAAATATACTTACCTAGTATTTTAAACTTCAGGGATATTACATTAACTTGGGTTGCTATTAATAAACTTAGTTAATAATATTTACATTTAAACTGAAAGAGTAGATATTGTTTCACTAAATTAGACCCAGATTATAGCCATATCTCAAAATTATTTATGTACGTGGCGCATGCTGTTCTTTTTATTTACACTACATTATTTACATATTTGAAACGCTTAGCAACAGAGTACTTGCAGTTTGGATTAAAATGTGAATGCAGGAATTACAGGGTACATCCTGCAAAAGAGAACCTTCTTTGATATTCAAGGAACTGTGTGAAATATATATATTTGAATCTGGGTCTCCCAGATCCAAAACTGGAACTAACCACTATACCAAACTTGACTGGAATCCAGTGGTGTCACCATGCACACAAAGCCTTTCCACAGTGCATGGAGAAGAGAGCAGCTGATTTCTCCTTGTAGCAGCAACCATGCGAAGAATGCTCCCCTAGAGGGGTCCTTGACTTTGAAGCAAACTCTTCCAGGTTTGCAAAGGGCTGTGGTAGGCGAAGACAAAAAGTCCTCATGAACAAGGCCCAGAAACTTGTCCTTTTAAAATCCATGAGAGACAGATGACCAAGTCAGATTTGGTCTGGCTGTGACTAGAACTTTGATCGTTGTATTGAGTCATCATTGCCACTACCATCACATACTACCTCAAAGCAGACACTATGCGTAAGTGGTCTTCAGCAGTAAGATTCTATTGTGCAAGGCAAGAGAGTCAAATATGTCTCGCTCCTGCACGCTGCACTCTGTTCTGAGCCAGCCAAGCTGTCACAAGGTTTTCTGCACCCCTGCCCCTCAACAGCCTTTGCTGTGTGCGTCTATGTGAGATTTATGGGTTTGGCCTGAAGTTTCAGCTGGTGCAAGTGTTTTCAAGACAACATCTGAGCTCCATCTCTCTGTCAGCCTTGCTCTAAGTGTGCGGGATTTCCTGTTTTCTTTGTAGCTCCTGGATAACATAGCACGGGGAAGGGGGGAGAAGTTGCAGCTGTTACTTATTGGTGTGATGACAGATTTTGTTTTGAAAAGCTGGATCTAAGACTGGGGTTTTTGTCTTGGACCTTGTGCTCTACTGCACATCCCTTAGACTTCTGGCCTGCCAATGTTGCCTATTTTTCATCCGTGCTGAGTGCCTTGCCATATTTTTTGCCTGTTTGCTTCTCTCCACATCCAGAGGGAGACCTTGCATCTTGAAGTGGGATACTGGCAAGTAGCATCTAGGTGATGTGCTAATATGGGGCATTTGTTATGTCCACAACTCATTGTTGGACAGTGTCTTCGGATTTGCTTATTTACAAAGAGGTAGGTAAGGGGGGGGGGGTTCTCGGGTTCAACTGCCCCCATTGCATGTCCGAAGCTCTGCCCCGTTTGTGGTTTTTTGTATTTTAAAGTGTTTTTCGATTTTTGGCCTGCAGGGGGCGCATTTTTAGGCTAGCAGCACCAACATTTCAGGCTATCGTCAGGTGACACTTCTGATGATACCAGCCAAGTTTTGTGAAGTTTGGTTCAGGGGTCCAAAGACCCTCAAAGGGGGTGCCCCATCCCCCATTGTTTCCAATGGGAGATAATAGAAGATGGGGCTACATCTTTGAAGGTCCATAACTTTGGACTCCCTGAACCAAACTTCACCAAACCTGGGTGGTATCATCATTTAGGAGAGTCTCCTAAAGATACCCTGAAAGTTTGGTGATGCTAGCTTAACAATTGACCCCTGTCAGCAGTCACCCCCCAAATTTCCCCAGATTCTCCTTTTGAATCAAACCCATCCAGCATGGATTTAAAGGGAGAATCTAAGGTCCCCAGATTAAACCTTGAAAGTGATGCTGTTTCAGGGTGGGGGATAATCCACCACAAAATAGCATCACTTTCAATGTTGTTTTAACTGGGGACCCCAGATTCTCCCTTTAAAATGGATTTAAAAGGAGGATCTGGGCTCCCTAATTTAAACACCATTGAAAGTGATGCTGTTTGGGGGTGGATTTCAGCATCACAGCAGCCAACCATGGGGGGGGGGGGTGTGCGCAAACCTCAGGTTTTGCACTAGGCTCCATTTTCCCTAGCTACCCCTCTGCCTGGAGGGGAGGGAGAAGGGACTGCTGGCTACCAGCTGGGAACCCAGTCAGTGTGGGGGTGGGGCGGGCAGGGCAGGGGTGTCTGCCATCTCTGGCCTCGGAGAGCTGCTTTTATAAGCACTGAGGGGCGGAGCTTGGGGAGGTGTGGCCATGTCCCCAGGGGCAGGTGGGGGCGTGACCTTGCCCCCGAACCCCCCCATAAAAAATCTATACCTACGTCACTGCTTATTTATATCCCACTTTTCTCCCTGATCAAGGACCCCTCCTCCAGTTAGACTGAGAGGCTGTGACAGTCCCAAGGTCACCTGACAAACTTCCATCGTTGAGCAATGTATTAAAAGCCCAGTCATCCCAGGTCCTAGTGTGGCATTTTAACCACTATGCCATAGCTGCCCTAATGTTGGCTGCCTCATGGATGTGATAGGGAAAATCCAAAATTTCCCATCTATGTGGCAGCTACTCAGGTTTTGCAAGGATCTTTTCCAAGCCACTGAAGCAACTTAAGTTTCAGAGAACAGTGAGAGGAACCTTGGAAGGTACACAAATTCCCCACTATGCTGTGGGGGAATGGAGGAATTACCAAAAGCATTACACTCGGGACACATAACCTATGTGGAAAAGGTTTTATTGTAGTGTTCTGTGTTTTCTAGTCCTCTGCAGTAAGAGTACAATGGCCACACTAGGGTTAATTATGCACAATGTGCTTGCTGCGTGAAGGGGGAGAATGTCCGCCGCAGCAGGATTTCTTGTATGGACCTCTTTCCTGGAGCCCTGCTTTCATTTTCCATTCTCTCTGCAGCAAGCAAATGCATTTTAATCGCGACTTTTAATTTGCTTCGCCGCCAGAGCAGGCAGATTTGCCAGTGAACACAGCTTTGCTCTGGACATCTGCCCTCTGCCCAAAGCCAGCCTTCCCCCTCCATGCTGCCAGTTCCTTCCTGATTCTCTAAATGCAGATATGGTGAGGTTGATATCTCAATAAAAAACAACTTAAAGGGCTATTACAAGGATAAGCAGGGCATCTTTTGGGCTCCACCCCACCTCCCACACTTTGCTTTCCCCCTCCCCGATGATCGAAGGGCTTTTAAAACTTTAAATCTGTTTTAAAACAAACCTCTCTCTTCTCTTCTCTTGCAGCAGTGGCAGAGAGAGAGAGAGAGTGGAGGGGAAGGGAGGAAGAGAGGATATCAGCTCTAGTGTTGAGACTCCTGGGTATGATGAGATCTGTGCCTTTAAGGCTGTTGATAGTCACCATTAAGAGAACCAGGAGAACCAGAGGCCTAGCAGAGTTCAGCAGAAAAGCTGCACTGCAGGCTGTGGGCTGCCTCCTTGTGTGTAAACAAGAGAAACGCAATGAAACTCCACTGCACGGCTAAGAGGCCCAAGGTAAGTGTTCCATGTATAATGGGCTAGGTCTCAACTCTTATTTTCCCAGGATCCTTACCTATGCTTTGTTCGTAACTACTGCTATTCAAAGCTCACTGTGCCACAGAAATTGATGGCATTCCTACCAGTGTCATAATGGCTGCTTAAATACCTGAGCATGTAATCCTTGTCTTGTATGTACTTCACTTTCAAAGTCAAGCAAAAGCATCAAACCAAGTAGGTTTCATGTTAAAAGATAATTCATGAATTCATTCCCCTCCATGGTCAGAATTCCCTTTTGTGAGGTAAAATCCCTAGCTACAAACTGCAGACTTAATAAACTACTGGACATAAGAACATAAGAAGACAAGAACTAGCCTGCTGGATCAGACCAGAGTCCATCTAGTCCTGCACTCTGCTACTCGCAGTGGCCCACCAGGTGCCTTTGGGAGCTCACATGCAGGATGTGAAAGCAGTGGCCTTCTGCTGCTGCTGCTGCTCCTGAGCACCTGGTATGTTAAGGCATTTGCAATCTGAGATCAAGGAGGATCAAGATTGGTAGCCATAGATTGACTTCTCCATAAATCTGTCCAAGCCCTTTTTAAAGCTATCCAGGTTAGTGGCCATCACCACCTCCTGTGGCAGCATATTCCAAACACTGGAACACTTATTACCGAACAATTAAAAAAAAACACTTTACAAAAACACTAAAATTCTGCCTTTCCCTATGTGGTTCAAGGCAGGTTGCAATTTGTTATATTAAAAGCCCAAATATAAAACAGAACCTGTCTTAAGAACCCTGCACATAAGCCATGCCTTAGGTTTCACCGTGCCTTCTGGCAAGCTGTATGCCAATAAAGGTATCTGAATTCTTCTGGCAATCAGATACATCCGATGGTACATCCTGAGATGCCATGGCCAGCATGTCTACTGAGACTGAACAATTGTGAGGACGGAAAAGCCTGGGTCCCTGGGATATTATATTCTGCCTCCTCTGAACTTCTTGCTCCATCAGCCCTTAGGTAGCAGCAGTGGCGTAGTGATTAAGAGCAGTGGCTAAGAGCAGGTGCACTCTGATCTGGAGGAACCGGGTTTGATTCCCAGCTCTGCCACTTGAGTTGTGGAGGCTTATCTGGGGAATTCAGATTACACATGCCAGCTGGGTGACCTTGGGCTAGTCACAGCTTTTCGGAGCTCTCTCAGCCCCACCCATCTCACAGGGTGTTTGTTGTGAGGGGGGAAGGGCAAGGAGATTGTAAGCTCCTTTGAGTCTCCTACAGGAGAGAAAGGGGGGATATAAATCCAAACTCTTCTTCTTATGGTATCAGGAGGCTACACTCCGCACACCCAAGTCTGCCTTCACAAAAAATACACAATGTGGGTACAGTGTAAGCACATTAGAACAACAAATACGTTACTATATCCAGACTGCTGTACATATACAATCAAGAACACAGCTCAAGTGATAGTGGCTTAATAATACAAGAAAGTGCAAGCAAGTGAAAAAGTATAAAGAACCACCAACAAAAGAAATGCAATAAGGGTACAGCGCTGAATAAAGGAGTAATCCCTCCAGTAAACAACTTCAAGTCTTGGTGCATAAATCAAATAACCTCAATGAGCAAACGTAGCAGGGGGTCCACTTAGTTCAGGTTCCGCATCCATACAATGTAATAATGATGTAAATAGGACCTAAGCATCAAGCCGAAAAAACAGACTTAGAAGTCTTTAAGGCAGGATGACCCGGTGGCAAGAGTTCTCAAGTGGACTCTCCCAGTTAGGTGGCAACCCAGCTAGCATAGCAAGCATACAGTGCTAAATAGAACAGTAATCCCTTTCATAAACAACTTCAAGCCTCAGCACATAGCCTTTCTATATGCTTTGCGGAGCCACCCAGGGTAATGAGTTTTGCCTTGCGATTGACCTGGAGATGGCCCCAAGACAAATCCCTCGTGTAATACACCGGCAAGATTTGCCTGAATACCGATGAAGACTTTCCAAAAATAAGGCTATACCACGGGTCAGTTTCTTTACTCGCTCAAAAAGATTTCATGCCTGTAAACTTGGGATGCAATATAATATACAATATACTAGTGGTAATCCAAACATAATAAAAAAAAAATTCCCATGGGTCATAAACTTTACAATAACAATCTGTTGCTCTCTAAGATCATGGATCTGAACACTGTTATTAATTTATTAATTACATTTTAGTACATAATTACAGAGGAATCAGTCAGAAAGAACTATGCGTGATATGAATAAAATTAGATGCCTTACATGAACAGCTCTTTATAATAGCCCATTTCAGCAGCTGTTTTCTGGAATTTGTGTTCCGTTCTCTCCACTTGACTCGTTAAATCTGAAAAATTAAATTATCATTCTTATTAATCCAATCCTGCTCCCCCCCCCCCTCCCCGGTAGTTTACCAACAATACAGTGTGATTTATATCTTGACAGCTGACTTCTTTAATTGTTTCTTTTAGTGATCTGTGGTAAACATACTACAGACGTTAAACAAAAACCTGCCGAGATTTTAAACTATTAAGAAAATTTTCCCTCAGAAAACACAAGAATATAATGTATTCCCAGTAAGGATATGTTATTAAAAGCCAAGGGGGAAAAAACAAGGAATCAGTATTCCAACAGAGCCGACATCATGAGTAGTATATATATTCATAAAACCATGGCTTTGTCCTAGCCTGCCAAGTTCACATATTACAGCTGCTAGCAGGCACAGATGTGAGAGAGGGAGAGAGCGGTCTTAATTTGAGTCCAGAGAAACAAGTTCCAAGCCATCTGAAGGTAAGCAAAGTTAGTGCTCTATTGGCAAATACGGACAAAGCTGCCTCACTGATTCAGGTAAGCTGGGTGGACTGTTAGTTCTGGCCTCAGTGACTGGAGGAGATTCTGCAAGCACTCTGACCTCCTGCTTTTGGCTTGTCTGCAAGCCAGCTCTGTCTCTGTCCTGTGAGGCTTCTGGCTGCTCTTGAGACTCAATCAGCTGGGAGCTTGTCAGGAGGGAGGTCAGACTTAGTTGGCACCCTAAGCCCCATCAGTACCCCTACTTCCCTCGCTGCATGGTATCCCAACAAGCATCTTGCCTTTTTTCAGAGATTCTCAGAAATGTTTTGCACAGAAGCGGTACATGCTAACCATGCCCAGTGCTTCCAGAATATTAATTAATTTGATACATTTATATAAATGGAGCAGCAGTGGCGTAGGAGGTTAAGAGCTCGTGTATCTAATCTGGAGGAACCAGGTTTGATTCCCAGCTCTGCCGCCTGAGCTGTGGAGGCTTACCTGGGGAATTCAGATTAGCCTGTACACTCCCACACATGCCAGCTGGGTGACCTTGGGCTAGTCACAGCTTCTCGGAGCTCTCTCAGCCCCACCTACCTCACAGGGTGTTTGTTGTGAGGGGGGAAGGGCAAGGAGATTGTCAGCCCCTTTGAGTCTCCTACAGGAGAGAAAGGGGGGACGTAAATCCAAAACTCTTCTTCTTCTTCTCTCTGCATGTTTTAAGGTGATCTACAATTCTAAATAACTACCTACAAAAAAGGGAAGGAGAAAACAAGCAAATTCAGACTGATTCTACAATGTCCAGATGGAAAGGCTGGAGCAGGAGACCATTCAGGGGAGAGAGGGACCCATGGCAGCTAGTCAGAGGCAGGCCAATGGAGGGAAAGACTTGTAGCCACTTCTCTCTCCCTGAAGCAGCCTGAGAAAACGGCTGCTGCCGTGAGAAGGTTTCACTGAAAGTTGGCCTACAAATAAATTAACAACTGGCTAAAAACTACCTCGGAAACTGATTATTGTGGCATGCACTTTTGCAGGTGTTTCTGTGACACTGTGGGTCAATGATTCATTGAGGTACCACTTTGCTGCTGAAAGTTTTAGATGGGTAACACAAGATCACCCATTGTGCCAGTGGAATGGGACCCTGAAGAAGAAAAGTGACACAGGTGACACAGGTGGGAAACTATCATTTACATAACCTCTACCAGCACATAGAAATGGGCAAAGTTGGTGCCTGTAGAGTAGAAAAATTGGGGCCTGCAGAGCAGAAAAAAAGATCTAAACTATGTTCACTTCTGTCCTTGACAGTAAAGTAACACTATCTGTACCAAAGAGGTACCTTAACTACAAACACTACCACTTTAATCAGAAGAGCACCAGATCAATGCTCCTCTCATTCTCTACCCATAGTTCAACACAGGATAGGATTCTGACTAAACTTACAGGTAATCATAGCACTCGACCAGGGGTATATGAGCCCCAGCCAGTTAACAAACATCTCATATATTAAAACACACAGAAAAGGCCCCACACCACTCTGCTCCCATGACGAAGGCCACACAAATGGAAACGTGTTGGTGAACACAAAGTGCTCTTCTGAGCGTTTACAGCATAAAATCTAGAGCACAGCAGATTTAACATTACATTGCAGAGTTATTTCTCTGACCTCTATAAAGATCAGCAGGCTCTAACGTGGCATCACTCTGTCTTGTCTGATATCCCACTATGGCCTCCAGTGACCACGGATGAAATTAAAATCATGATCTTGCAATTGCAAGATGGCAAGGCCCTGAAACTAATTTTATACCACTCAGAATTACTGAAAAAACTAATGTAGAATGGAATTCCCAGTTTTGGCTGAGCTTTTTACTCATATCAATAGCACCGCCTGTATTCCATCTGATTGGAGTGCTGCAATTATAGTCCCTATTTTTAAAAAAGGCTTATCCTCAAATCCAGCTCATTACCGACCAATTAGCTTACTTAGTGTTGCAAGCAAACTATATACTAAATATCTGTGTATAAAACTACTTGAATGGCTGAATAGAGAAAAACTATTGGAGGATGAACAGGTTGGCTTTCAGAAGGCCGCTCAACTTTTATGGATCACTGCCTGATACTAAACTACCCAGAGAAATATGTGCTTCTTGTCAAAAAAGGATCACTATACTTAGCTTCTTCGCTGGATCTTAAAGCTGCATTTGACAATGTAACTCAGGAGGTCGGCTTCTCAATGCTAGTAGAAACTAATATCTATAGACGCCTTCTCCACTTAATGGTCAAGTTACGGAGAACACGCACCATACAGGTAAGGTTCTCACACAAAGGTCATCTAACGGCTCTATCTCTACTCAGAAAGGTGTAAGGTAAGGGTGCCCTCTCTAGGCACCCCATTTGTTTAACTTTTATGTTAACACATTAATAACAGGGTTTCATAAGAAAGATTCCATGCACCTATCCCATCATTGGATAAGAGTATAGCCATTCCTGCCATGCATGCCGATGATGCTTGTTGTATTATCATTGACAAGAGTGGGGCTAAAAAGAGCGCTGAAGATATTTGTTCAGATATGCACAGAGGAACAGCTGGCATCAACTACACAAAGACCAAGATAGTGCATTTTAATGCCAAATTTAAGAAACTGAAATGGCAGTTGTTAGGTCATCAGATTGAACAAATAAAGTGTTTCAAATACCTAGGTGTGGTTTTCCAGTACAACGGAAAACCCTCAGCCCATATACAAACAGCCATACACACAGCACAAAGGAGCCTGCCAGGCAATCCTAAGATATTTTCGATCACAAGGGGGGTGGATTTATTCCAGCTGCAATTAGATTATTTGAAGCTAAACTCCTGGCACAACTCACCTAAGGGAGCCCCATTGGCAATAATTTCGGATTTCTGACTCTATTAGAGAGAGAGTCCCATCCACATTCCCTCAGAGCTCTTTTTAACACTCCTAAATGTACAGCTAATGTAGCTTCAAGACAAGAAGCAGGGTAAGCTAAAGTTGAGACAACCTTTTGGAGGCTTATTATCAAATACTGGCTTAAAGTCCTCTCCCATCCCATGGGTTTATTGCCTTTGCTTCTGGCAGCAACACCATATCCAAGCTGGCTAGAAACAATAACACTTAAAGTTACACCGTGTGGTTTGGATCCTGTACAATTATTGGAACTGGATCAGTGTAGAGCAACAGCGTTGGTCTATCAACGGCTCAATGATATTGAAATGCAAACAGATTTCTCCTTGTTACCGGGCGTTATATAAACCATTAAAATCTTGGACAGGTATCTCGGCTGCCCCTTACCTGTCCAATATAACATCTAATGAATGTCATTGGCCTTTTCTGGGGTCTGCTTTTGACGCTTTTCCATCAGCCAATCTAATGGGCAGATTCTAAAAAATCCCACTCCACATAGGGTGACTATGTGTTTGTAACTCAGGGGAAGTGGACTCTGTATTACATATTTTATTGCATTGTGAACTCCATAAAGGGGAAAGTGGGAGGCGTTTAATTCATCCATTGTTTATCCAGTGCTGGTGAAATTTAACTAGAGTTAATTCCTCACTCAGTTCTTGTGAGAATTTTGCTTGAAGACCGAAGTTTCTCTCTTATATCTCAGCAGGTAGCTAAATTTTGTATGCTGGCATATAGTAAGAGAAGAACCATGTTGGGACCAAGAGCCAGACCACATGAGGGTGACCGTAAGAATGCTACAAGCTGATGATATTTTTTGTGTGGATTTCTGTTTCGTGGATTTCAGTGCAAATTCGATTGTTCTTTTGTTTGTTGTTCCTCCTTTTTCTTGTTCTTCTCTGCTCTTTTTTGCTGGCCTAATGGCCGTAATAAAACTGAACTAAAACTGAACTGAACATTACATTGCACTCCCTGATGTGGGTCAACATGTCTGTACCTCTCCCATCCCATCTCTACAACTTCTCAGCCCCAAACTCCTCCACAAAAGCACTAGCAGCTGCCATTGTCTTATGGAACTGGTAAAATTTTTGCTTCTTCAGATAATATGCACCAGAATTTTAAAATTGTTTGTATTCAGAATACTTTCTTTATCCTAATTTTCCCCCTCCCAGAACATTTTTATATTGCTGTTCAGATATAGCACGGGAAACATCAGATCAGGACAAAAAAAAACAAAACCAAAAAACCTCCACAATCTAGTGTTATGTCAAAATGCTGTTGTCAACAGCTATAACAGAACTGGTCACAATGACCCTTCTG
Organism: Sphaerodactylus townsendi; assembly: GCF_021028975.2. Classification (NCBI taxonomy): domain Eukaryota; kingdom Metazoa; phylum Chordata; class Lepidosauria; order Squamata; family Sphaerodactylidae; genus Sphaerodactylus; species Sphaerodactylus townsendi. Next base: position 89,892,230 of record NC_059432.1, on the reverse strand, counting down.
TTACACGCTAGGCATTGCAGAGATAGTAAAGATTCCACACAATTACACCAAATGTTGAGATAACTTTCAGTCAACCTTTTACATTTAAAAAGCCTATCTTCTCAATAAATCTAATTTTCTGACAGGGAGAACAAAATTACCCATAACAAGTGGACAAGTCGCTATGTCCAAAATTCTTCCACAGCAATTGCAACCAATAATTCAATGCAATAACAAGGAGGGATCAATGGGCCAAAAGAGGCTTGTCTGAGAAAATAAATATCAAAAGAAATGGAGTTTGCTTAATATAATAAGGTTGTGAGACATCGTTGTCGAAATCAATAACAAATTTCAAACTACAAACTCAAGATGAATGCTATGCAGAGCTACTCCAGCCTAAAATCGCAGATTTCAATGGGCTTATGCTGAAATAACTCTGCATAGGACTACAGAGTAACCTAAAATCTAACGGACAGTTCTTATCTTACAGATTCCACATATGAAGCACTGGAAACATATATCAGGCAATTTCTGTGTTGACTCTATGCGTGAATCATTCTTTTCATAGAACAGACCTGTTTTATAAACACTCTCAGAATACAAGCTACTACTAAAATATACCCAGTATGGATATTTTTTGGCTGTTTGGACAGCACCAACTCTGGTTTGTAATAAAAAATGAGCCAGGTTATCCTCAGGTTTACACGCTTCCTTGTTCTCTCTTCTTGCAAGATGTAAAACTTGCTGATTTTTAAAGAAACTTCAATTTGTTGTGACACCTGTCCTGTAATATTCCTACAAACCCGGATTCCAAGCCAAGATTAAATTAGGGTTTGGAATCCTGTTTTGTTACACTAGATCAAAACGAGAGTTTGCCGCTTCACCCAATCTGGAAATCACAACCAACTGCAGTTTCTTACAACCCAGAAATTCTTCACTTGGCTTGGCATGGGAGGACAGGAGGGAGAGAATTCACACGCCCATGGGTTTCCTAAACTCCTCCTCCTCGTAAATAAACCAGAACTGGTTCATAAAAACTGAATATTGTGTAACTATAACAAGAGTGCTCTAGATGGTAAATACCTCTCAAACATGATAGCCATTGCACAGAGCCAAAGTCACAGGGCAAACATTTCCTCAACATCAGCCATTTATGCATGGGACTTCTCACTGCACCAACCTTATCTTTCCTCTGGGGCAGATTTTCATTTACGTAACAGCATCAGGACATTATACGGGTCAGATTTTCATTTATGTAACTTTCCCGACACCACTGCAATGTGAGTGAACAAAAGGCCAGAGTTTCCCGATGCAGGCAAACCGTGATCTTTTTCTCAGCTTTGCCAGGACTGTGATCTATAAAGAATGCACCATGCCTTCCTTGGGTTATGTTCTCCCTTCTCTGCCAACTTCTCCCCTCACACAGAGGGGATCATTCCTCCCTTTCATCAACCTGCTCTCCACCCCTTTTGCTCTCTCCCTCCCCTTCAATTTTTGTACTTGTGAAATCATTCAGTATACCTCCATTCCGCACCCCCCCCTCCGCCCCGGCCCGGTTTCCCCCTAGTCTTGTCAGTTGTATTTATCTCACACACTACTGCTGAAAACGACCCTACCTGTCAGCCATTTTCTTCCCTCCTCCCTGTTTTTGAAAGAACTTTCCCTCCTTCACATTAGGGGACTAACATTAGGGCAAAATAACGCAAGCCACTATATCTTAGCTTTAGAGTTTTACTCGCAAATACTAAGCAAAATAAAAAAAGAACACACAGTCAGCCTAGCTTATGTTATTGTGCTCTAATGTTAGTTCACTAATGCAAAGGGAGGAATTTTTTCAAAAACAAAGTGGGGGAGAAAATGGCTGAGGAGGAGCTACAGCAGATTCGGGAGTGGGGAAAGGTAAATGTAAAATTCAAAGCGTATGCTGTGGGAGAAAATCCTGCGGCTCAGTTGAAGGCAAACCTCGCCGCAAGCTGCAAATGTCTAAATGGCCATCAACTTGCATGTAAGCCATGATATATGGGTGAGCCTTGGTTTACCCATAAAGGACATTAACCAGTTGGTTTGTCTGTTGAAAGTCAAGTTGCGCAGAATCTTCATCCTACATGAAGTTAGGGGGGGGGGGGGGGGTGCCCAGCTATTATGTGTTCATGTGGGCATTTCTAGAGGATAAGTCTGTGTCCAAGACAGGCATTTCCTCTGCAAGTGTATTCCTGACAGTATACTGAAACTAAGTGCACACTGGAAGGCTGAATTCCCACTGAAAATTTAATCTAGATACAACCAAGTTTCAGAAGAATCGGCACCTTTTCATCCAGGTTCCAACATCCTGTTCCAGCATGTTTCTAGTGAAAATGTCTAGGCCTGCCCCTTGGAGGGGTGCCTGCTGTTAGGGGTGCAATTGTTAAGCTAGCAGCACCAACATTTCAGAGTATCTTTAGGAGACCCTCCTGATGAAACCACCCAGGTTTGGTGAAGTTTGGTTCATGGGGGCCAAAGTTATGGACCCTCAAATGTGTAGCCCCCATCTCCTATTAGCTCCCATTGGAGTGTTTTTTCAAAAAGGTGCATATACAAGCAGGTCCAGAAAAATCCCGTGATAAGGGTGGGGGGAGCGCCAGAAACAGGACTGATCTGTGTTCTGCAGTTCGACAATGGGCAGATCGCGAGGAGACCTGGATATTTCGGGTCACTATCCCAGGATTAATCGCCAGTGGGAAATTAGCTTTGGTCTCCCCCCAAATACTGTTCTGTCAGAACAAGGTATACAAGCACAACACAGACTTTAAACAGAACACCTTTGAGAAGAGAGGTTAATGTTCTTTTATCTCAACTTGTACTGTTCTTTGGAATCTAATCTCGTTTGGTGCAAACATGACAATGAGAAGTACAACATATGCAACACAACTGTTCCTTTTTTCAAAAGTACAATAACACATATTGAATAAGAAAACAGAACAGAAAGGAAAACGCTATGCAGTCCTGATGCCAGTTATATGTTCCAGAATTTTAAAATCGTTTGTATTCAGAATATTTTCTTTTATCACTACCTGATGGCTATTCTTTGTATTTGTTTGTTTAATCAATCATATTTTTATCCCGCCCTTTCCCAGAGGGCTCAGGGTGGGTCACAACAAGTTAAAAACGCAGTAAAACATTTAAATACAACGGTAAACATTATAACTATAAAAACGCCTAAAACAGCTAATAGTTTATTGAAAATAATAGATGGTGACTTAAAAGCATCTCTTTCCCACTCCTCCCACACAGTCTCTTTCCCAGTCCTCTCACTCCCCTCTGTTTATGTGACAGAAATATCCCTTGTCAAGACTCAGACAACACAGTGATTACACCAGCAGGGGTCTGCAACCTGCAGCTCTCCAGATGTTCATGGACTACAAATCCCATCTGCCCCTGCCAGCATGGCCAATTGGCCATGTTGGCAGGGGCTGATGGGAATTGTAGTCCATGAACATCTGGAGAGCTGTAGCTTGCAGACCCCTGCACCAGAGTATGTAGCAACTCTGCCAGCATCCACCAACTACAGTGCAGTGTGCCACAAATATCCTGTGAGTGGCACATATGGACTTAACCAATTGATGTGGGATGGTGTGGTTATGGCCCCCTGACCTAAGGCAGTCAACACCCACTTGCACAATATGAGGGAGGGAACAAAGAGAACATGGTTCCCCACCATCCCTGGAAGGAGCACCCTGATATTGTGCACTATATTCTTTGTAAGATCAACCAAAATATTACAGAGAAGTGTGCAAACTTTGAGCTCCCCAGAAATCTTCATCAGGTAGAATTTTCAGCTCAAAAAAAGGAGAAAAAGTTCATGAAAAATTTTATCTGCAGACTGTAGAATCTTAAAATTGAATAGAGGATCGATTAGAGACTTAACCAGATAAGAAAAAGCTGTTTTTTGGGATGCTTTAGTGGCTATCAGGGCGGATAGTTGGTTATCAAGTCCAGCAGTTAAGTGGTTGTTTCTTTGCCACTAATTGGAATATATAGATCTCCTGCAAGAGTTAAAGAACAATGGGATAGCCCTGATATTCACAAAGGTAATGCTCTATTGGCAAATAAGGGAAAAAGCAAAATACATGCACCAGGAGAAAAAGTGCCATTTTCCTTTCTGTTTTGTTAATACAAATTTGTTTTTCTCCAAATAGTAATGCTTTACTCTCAACATTAGTGTTAGTCAGGAAAGAGAAGCTGCGGTGGTCCTTGTGCCATTTGGTATGCACCACCATAAAATAAAAGCCTTCTGCAAACACATTTTAGCCTTCCTAGAACTCCTGGAGGGAAAAAGTAACTTTGAATGTTAGACACACCAAACAAAATGTGCTGATTTAGAAGGGGAAGGGGATATATCTGCTCCATGACTAATCAAAATGCATTCCTGCTTTTAAAAAATCCTGCTTGGGGAAAATGTGGATTCAATTTACCATTTTTTATTTTATTTTATTTTTGCACCACCACTTGTCATAATGTGCTTCTGTTTACTGAAAGTTGGAGAGCACTCCACACCTTCTTGGAGAGAACAGGAATGCTGTTTACTAATTTTCTGGTCATAATGACCTCCAGGAAGAGAAAGAAGATTAGGAGGGAGGAAACAGGCATGTCAAAGCATGAATGTTTTCAAATTACCGCTGCAAGAAGAAAACATGAATTTATTAATGCACTGATTTGGGGGCTCAACAGCCATAACACAATCCTGCCTGTTACTTAACACATTTGTCGTTTCAGTGAGAAAGCTAATGCTAAGCCTGCATACCTAATTACATTGTGGCTTTAGTAAAAATGTGCCCGGTTACTTGGGGAGGTTATGTCTTATTAAAATGCTTAAAAAAAACCTTTTTAAGCGGAAAGGGAACACAGAATTTTAAAAATAAATAATCAAAAAGAATTATGTCCATGGAATAACACATACTGCCCTATGAGATGCAATCAGACAATAGAAAGGGTGGAGAGAAGGCAGGAGACTTGTGAATCTCCATCATAGACTTTCAACAGAGATGGCAGACCTGAATAGGGTAGAACAGAGGGTTTACGCCACCACGGACACTGCTGTATGTTCATATATTTTTGATTAACACTAAGAAGTGTTGGGTCTAGTACATTGTACTTATAGCCATTTGGTGTAAGTTGTGGATAGAGCTGTTAACTTGAGTTGCTCCTCCTGCGAGTCACTTTGACGATGGTGGATACACAGACTGGGTCTTTAGCTTCTTTAAATATGTTAGCTGACAAGGATAGGATTTTGAAAGGTCTGTTGAATAGCGGCAACTGGGCAGGTGCAGGTGATGGGCCTAAAAACGAACGAACTAACAAATAAATGTAGGCTCTTCAGCAGCTCAGACAGAGCAAAAGCTGGACTTCTGGGGGCCTTCAATCTTTATTAGGATCCCAGATCAGTGAAGAAACATAGCAGTGGCACACAATCTACAACGATCATATTAGATAATACTCAATATAAGTAATATACGATGTTTGAAATATAAAATACAATATTGGGTTTTAGTATTGAGCCACAGTTTTCTGCTTTATTGAGATGCCAGAGCACAGAATCTTGTTTCCTAAAAGGTAGTTTCGTTGGCGCTATCGGCAAGGAACAAGGAAACATAAAAGTGATTTGCTCTATCTGTATATTTAGACAAAATGGTAGAGGTGAGCCAAGTTCGAGTTTCTTGACAGAAACTGCAACGTAAAAGCACATGCTCAATGGTTTCTGTCATTCTTGACTGGCATGGACAGTGATAAAGGTCATAAGGAATGCGGACATAAGAGCCCGCGTGGTGTAATGGTTAAGAGCAGGTGGATTCTAATCTGGAGAACCGGGTTTGGTTCCCCACTCCCCCACCTGAGTGGCAGAGGCTTATTTGGTGAATTAGATGTGTTTCCGCACTCCTACATTCCTGCTGGGTGACCTTGGGCTAGTCACAGTTCTTCAGAACTCTCTCAGTCCTCCTACCCCGCAAGGTGTCTGTTGTGGGGAGAGGAAGAGAAAGGAGCTTGTAAGCCACCTTGCGCCTCCTCACAAGAGAGAAAAGGGGGATACAAATTCAAACTCTTCTTCTGCTTCCTTCCTATAAAGTCGATGGGAGGGACCAGGCTAAGGTTAATGCTCTTTGAGGCTTAAGGTATTCTGGAGTACACTAATAACTTGGTGGAACCAAGTTTTTATTACTGTTCCCCACTATGAGAGTGCAGTGGTTCCACGCTCTGTCAGTCTGGAGGAAAATGTCCCATAATCTTTGTTTAATTAACACTCTGGCCCATTGATGCCCAAGATGCAATAAAGCTATGCTGGACAAGGCAAGATGGAGTCATTTTTCTTCTATCATTCTCAACCATCTTGAATTGAAATTATCTGCAAAGATTAATGGAATTAAGCCACAGAGGCTCCTCACCAGTTGTTTTCCCTGATAACCTTCCTCTCAGATGGAGCTCCAAAGGATTTTCAAAGGCCTCGTCCCTTGCTCATGTGTCTGCATATTTCATTTCAATCTAGTTATGGTGCAAATCGATTCACTTTATTCTTTTGCAACCTTGGTTCCCTGCTCCCTTTTCTTGGTGGATTACACCAAAATAGAAAGGCCTGCGCAGGTGCAGGGGTGCAATCATGCAAGCAAAATTGTGCTTGTTCAGGAAACAACACATCCTGGTGGCTGAAAATTTCAGCGCAAGAAGCACATATAGACACAGGAAAGGGGGGGGGGTCTGGATGCATCCTGACCATGGTGCACTGCAGCCGGGTGAAAGAATGCACATCATTATGAAAAAATGCTGCTGTCCAGCGTGTTTTAATCTTGACGCCTGCCTTCTCTTACCCTGTGTTTTCTTTTGCAGCTCCTGACATTTCTTTTGCAATTCACCCTCTTGCAGCAGAGAAGCTTGAAGCTGCTCGATTTCTGCTCCAGCCGCCTCGGACGTCAGCCATGCCTGTTTCACGTCCTCCTGCAGGATAATATTTTCTCTTTGGCATTTGGCTAAGCTTTGGTTCAAAGTGGAAATTTCTGAAAAATACATAAAAATTGTGGTACGTAGGGTTTTTTTTAAAAAAAATCTTGTGTTGTTAGAGATCTGGAATATATACAAGCCAATCACAGCATATACAAGATATTGGTTTGTTAACAGTAGAAATCTAAGAGGAGGTGACTATTTGGTTATGTAAGTACTAGCAGTAAAGCCCATTGTACAAATACAATAGGCTCTAGAAAACTGTTGGGGAGGTTGCTCATAAGCTTCTTGCCAGCTTGGCTGGGCAGCAAGAGTGTTATGGATGGCAGTGCCCTTCCATCCTTCTTTCCTTCAACCTCATTTGTCCCTGACAGTGGAGAGGCCTGGCCACCAGGGGCATAGCTTACTAAAGCAGTGCCCGGGGCTCACCGCAGGCACTGTGTCCTTCACTATGCCCCCATGACTCGCCCCACCAAAAGCTGCACATGGAGTTCAAGTGAAGACCAGCTGTCCAGCCCTGATCTCCAGGATCAGCCCGTTTGCTGCCGGCCTCAGCTGGTTGGGCTGGCCCTTGTTCAAATCCCATGTAGAGTTTGGGAATGGGGTCAGCCCCACTGGCCATGGGGCCCCTCGCAGTGCACCCACTCACTACACCAATGCTGTCTGCATGCCCTTTTCCACCTCCCATTTGCTATGGGAAGCACCCGGCCCTCCTCAGGACAGTCCAACCTCCTTCCCCATGTGCAGAACCAGTGTTGCTCTGGGTGGTGGAGAGTGGGTCTCTTATCAAGGCCTGGGGAACCAGTACAGCAGCTTTGAATGGACACTGTGAGGAGGCCTGGCCCAGATGCTTTCCCCAGTTGAGAAGACCAGCGAGGGGCTTTAGGCAGGGCATGTGAGTGGGGTCGAGGCTTTGTGCACACAAGAGAGTTGCATTTCTTAGGGGGCTGGGAGGGAAGGTGCATTGGTGATGACTGTGTTTTTAAAGCAAAGTATTGTGGGAGGTGTAGTCCACCCAGCCTCTCTTGCTCAGGAAACAGCACCCTCTGGACTACATCTCTCAGTGTCCTTCGCTTTAAGGAGTGAGTCATTGGAAATATGTCTTGCCTTTTATATAGTAGGATTAAGCATGAAATTTAATGGGGTCAAAGATGCACAAGCAGGGCAGATTCTGGCACTTCCTATTGTTTTCTACAGCCCCAAAAGCTGTTCCTGGGGTTTAGGGGAGTTCCTTCAGGAATGGATGGGTGGGGTATTGACGTTTTGAGACCAATCTGCGGAAATTGCAGTGTCCTCTTGCACACACAGATGGGCACTTTTCAATCCAACGAATATGACTGATCTTTAATGAAAAAGCAGTAGGCAGACATATCCTTGCAAACATATCCAAAACCACGAAGATACCCATAACCCTTTAGAAGCAGCTTTGTTCAGCGGTAGATTGATATAACAAGCAACATTTAAACCTGCTAATTATTCAAATTTGCTCTCAAATTTTTACAACTGGTCACATCTGATTACTGGAAAGATCCACATTAGCAGCATCTAATGGGGAATGTTGGGGGCTGCCGTGAATGGCAGGAGGCACGAAAGCTGTCCTCCGTAAATGGAAATCCCTTCAACATGAGGAAATCCTCCAGGGGATCTAACTGCATACTTCCCTGAAAGCCCTTAAGAAGAAGTTAATGCCCTGTCAGGCCCTATCATTTAACTCAGTCACATCAATGTATCAAGTGAAGAAAGAGAAGCTTGCTCCTAAAATAAACTGAATGTTTTGTTGTTGCTTCACTTATACAACAACAACAAGAACACCTTTAATGGCATAAAATCATACAGCTATAAATAGGTAGTTAAATATATAAGATGAGGAAGAGAGTACAGAAAAATGATGCCAAGAATAGAGTTGTTGAGTCAGCACAAGAAATTAACCCACGTCTTCTGTTCTTTGGGGGCATCGATTGCCTGAAAGAAGATGAATCTTTGCTTTATCAGAAAGTGAGTGCCAGTGTTTAACATGTGGCTCAATAAAAAAATTTCCTCAGCGAGTTATACAGTTCACGGTATAATAGAATATGATCGAGTGATTTAATCTTTCACTGGGAACAGAGGCATAATCTTTTGCAGTAGGTATCTGTAAGAATCCACCCCAAAGAAGTGCAGAGGGGAGAATATTCATACAAGTTTGCATGAAAACAAGTGTTAGCCGCGGTGAAGGTAAGCAATACAAATAAGATGGAAGAGAACTATTTGGATGTCTTTGTAACTGTTTGGATGTATTTCAAATCTTACAGGTGGGCTAAATGTCAAACGCTGAGATGAAAAATGTTGGGTTTCGATATCAAACAGGCTTTGTTTTAAAAGGTTAAAAATATGACACTCGTCCATATTAACGAAAAAGTCCAAGGAGAAGGCCAAAGAGTTTATCTTGCTAATTATTTGTTGCTCCATTTGGTAAAGTACAAGCCATTCAACATCAAACTGGTTAGACTTCCAGGCATAGAACTTCACTTATATGTAAACTTGAAGTCTTTGGGTGGAACAGTCAACCCACACGGTGTGATCCAATGACCCTCTCATCACAACTGATGGGCTCGAACACCAAAAAGTAAAGGATGAGTTACTCCCAACCTCTTTGGGTTGAACAATGTACATTTTAGCACACTGAATACAGCACGGGTGGGGGTGGGGTGGGGTTACAAGTCTCACAGTCATGCAACCTAATAAAAGTAACTATTTCCGTCTCATATAGATATAAATGGAGCAGCATGAGCACCTCCAGATTTAAAGAAATTCAAATCAATATTTGTATATAACACCCTGTTTTCCAATATACACATGAGAGAACTAATTTCATGGTAAAGGAACAATGTGATTTTCAATATAGTCTGTCTCTCCTGCAGAGAGCCAAGCAAGCTAATCCTAAATAATAAAGCGCTAAGCAATCGAATGCCCAACAAGAAACCCCACCACCAATGGAGGAACAGGGCTCCAGCCCTCCATTGGTGGAGGGGTTGCTGTCGGGACATTCGATTGGTTCCTGCATGGGCAGCAGCAGCGCCTTGGGCCCGGCCACCCCTCCTCACCTACTTAACCCACCCCCGAGGCTGGGGCCGCAGAGCAGCTTCATGAGCCCGGCCACCCCTCCCTGCCTCCCCATCCCACCCCAACCATCCAAATTCGACCCCATAGCATGCCTCACCTTGCCACCCTCCCCACACACCCCATTCCTTGCCACCTTCCCCATCTCTCCCACCCCTTGCCATCCTCCCAACACCCCTCCTCACACCTTCCACCCACCCCAAGCCTTAGCTTCTAATCCTCCCACACCCCAACATTCATCGTCTAATCCTCCCCCACCCCCCAGTCACACCTACCAACCCTCCCACCACCCCAAGCCTCATTTTCCCACCACCCCAAACCTCACCTTGCAGACCCAGATCTGGTAAGCATCATGTCGGGAGCAGGGAGGGGCCCTGCAGCATCAGTAAAGCCCATTGCAGGGGGAAAATGCTTCCTCTTTGACCCTGCTAGGGCCCACTGCATCTCCCACACAATGGGCTTTGCTGCTAGTCTATTATATAATGCAGAACAGTGGTTCGGTCAAGGCTTTATACAGCTATGGAGCAGATTCTCTGACCAAAGCTAGGTTACAGGGAGAGGACTGGACCACTTGCTTACTTGGGTAACCCCAAGGCTCACATACTACCCACGTTCCATGTTGCCATCTTACTATGTTATTGGCTTATCGTTCATATAACTCAAAAATTATTCTTATCAGTGAAACTGTTTAGCACTTCTAAATCCATCGATTGTTGTCCAAATCCATACCTGCAAAACAAGTTTCTGGATTGTCCCTGCTGCATACACAGAAAATAAAATACTCCCTATGAAAGCCCTAAGAATCTGTATTTAATGGAAGCCTAAACAGCAAATGAGAGTCACTGGAAAGGAGAGATTCTCTTTGAAGGCCAGTGGGTAGATGTTGTGTGGGATACTCTGGTGACAGGAGAAATTAACGCATAGGTTACGCATTAATAGAAGTCAAGCTGGTCTGGAAGACTTCTTATTGGGCTGGGCCCTTTCTCAGAAACAGAAATAAATCTCTGGTTTAAACTGCCCTAGACCTAATAAATAGCCTTCTGTATGTTTGTACTAGGATAGTTATGTCTCAGACAAGATAAACAAGCTTAATGTGTTTTGATTCAAAAGTTTCCAAGTCAAATAAATCCCCAACCTAAGAATACAACCCCCACGACAGAGACCCTTTCCCCTATGAAAAATCAGTTGATTTATGTCTGTGTATCTTGTGCACACATTTTCCACTGGACCGTGAATAAATATGTATACAAGCAGAAAATTCCCAGCATCCAGCAGTTGAGGGTTGTGAACACGCTTTGGGGCTCATTCCAGAGACTCCCAAAGTAAAAAGCAAACCACGTATGTGCAAGTGGGGGCCTGTGAAACCTGTGGAGGAAGGGGAAATCTCATTTCCCCATCTCCCTCCCACTGCTTACCTTACAGCAGGGGTGTCCACCTCTGGCACTCCATATATTCATGGACTACAATTCCCATCAACTCCTGCCAGCATGGCCAATTGGAATAAGAATCATAGTCCATGAACATCTGAAGGGCCAGAGTTGGACATCCCTGCCTTATAGTGATGAGGGCAAGGCCTGCTGCTAGGGTTCGGCTGCCAAAGAAGAGCTCCACTGCTTTTCAGCTGCCAAAGAAGGCTCCACTGCTAGCTCCCAAGCTCCACTGTAGATCCCTGTGGTGCCCGGCCATGGTAGCTGAGCCCAGAGTGAATCCCTATGCTAGCTGCCATGTAGCCCAGGCTCCTCTGCCACTGGGCCCTAAAGGGATAAGTGGGGTGTCTGTGCATGAGCAGATGCTTAATTTAGTTTTTTGGGGGGGATTTAAAGCCCCCATTTATTTTAAAAATCTTTTTGGATCTTTCCAAAGACCCAGGAGGTCCCCTAAGTCTGCAGAAAGAACTGTTGGAAAGGAAGTGTGCCCCCTTTCTGAGAATTTAAGTATCTGCAGGCAGGGGCTCATGTGGGAATTAGATATACTTCATTCCAGCTTCTCCTTCCTCCTGCGTTTTCACAACAGTGATCAGACTTCTCAGAGGCAGCAATGGCTAAGAAAGAGATGGTTCTGACCATACTGCTAGTATCTCTGAATCAGTGCGTGTGTCCATCAATATGCAATCTGTGAGGAGGCTAAGGGGAAAAGCAAACAAAAAATGGACTCAGATAAATCATGCTAACAAAATACATTCCATAATATTTTTCACCACTCTAGTTACAAAGGTTCCATCACAACAAATGTATTCATAAACATACACGATTTACAGCGCAACGTGGACTTAACTGCCCATCTGTACAATGTATTTGACAAGTGACCTTCCTATTCAAACATGGGTTTGGATCCAAACTTCAGTTTCCCTTTCCTAAGCACGAAACTCTTGTGTCAGTTGCTGTCAGGTTTATTAGTCATGACAAGTGAGGACTGAATGACTAAAATGGAATGTAATTACAAGCAAGGTTTGACTTGCCAAGTGCAGAAACAGCAGAGCACAGTTCAAAAGTGGCAGTTCAGGTCAGGGGTCACAATGTTACTCAGTTGTCCGAGCTTGAATTTCCTCTGCCCAATCTCTGCGTTAACCAGAGACCTAGTTCAGAAACTAGATTTCTTCTGCTTTTGCTTCTTAGAGACAGAGAGAAAGAGAAATGTGTACATGTTTCACATGACAGAAGATATTTAGAAATAGCCTTACACCATTTTCTCAAAAAGGCAGGGACAAGGATCGCGTTTAGCAAGAAATGCGAGAGGAGAAGGGCAGCTGCCAACATTTGCAGAACCCTCCTGGAATAGTTAATCAAAGTGTGTTTGGATCAGATGAAGCACAGATTTTTCGAAAATTACCAGGAAAAAAAATAGTTTCATTGTGTGCCTCAAAAACAAGGGAATCATTGCAAAGATAATGTACACTGAGAACAACGGGTGGGATCCAGTGCAAAATTTCTGCTTGCGCTGCAATACTTCTGCAAGGGACTCTGGTGATGGGCAGGAAATACATTTACAGAAATAGACGGGCGGACGGACGGACGGACGGACGGACGGGCAAGAAATAGACAGCGGTAGCTGCTTGACTAAGTCAAACTTATTCATCTCTGCTTGCACAGGATCTTTTCTGGACAGCATAATATATGGGGAAGAAAGTGTTTTTTGTGGCACAAAAATTCGTGAAAGCAGAACTGCACTGTCCATTTATGCTTCCACACCACTGGATTCAAGACAATATCTTTGTTGTGTATTTTCCTACTACGCAGCTGACACCATTGGACTTTCCATACAGATGCGGTGTCAGAATAACTCAGATCACATTCCTCTAGCAGGCAATTATTCTGCTTTTGGCCTAAAATGTTGCCGTGAGTTGAACTCTTGCGCAGGGACGTGATGTCACCTCGGGTGGCACACGGAAGCCTAGAAAGCAGCAGCCTGCCAACATGTCCTTCCCTTGCCCTTTAAGATCAAGTGTACCGCAAGTTCTCTCAGAGCAGACATCTACCCCTTCAGGCATCTTTGGAGATTTGGCATTCCACAACTATTCAGCTCTGTCCTCTGTGGCTGAAGGGGAAAGGTGCCAGTTGTGATTTTTGTGATGCAGAAAATCCTCTCTGTTGGATTTTGTTCAAGTTATTTCATACCATAACCCATCTCCCTCCCCCCAAAAGAAGTCAACAGTCACATTCTGCAGTCTATGTCTGATGGGCAAAACTATGTGGTAAAGAGAAAATGCAGGACTTTTAGACTAAGACAAAGAGGGGAAAGAAAGGGTAGAGGCAGAGGTCATACTGTGCGCCCCCTCCTGCCAAAAAAATTGACAGCAGCTTCTCTGCTTGACACTCCAAGATTAAGAGGAATAGATAATCCTTTGTGAGTGGTATGAACCCTCAACATTTGATCCCCAGTAAGTAGAAAGCAAGACATTTCAAGGTGGAAACCAACAGAGACCAATCAAAATACGGTATAAAAAATGAAAGAAAGAAAAACTCTGATCTGGAGCCTATGCTTTTGTTTCTCTCATGCAGACAGCTCTTCCTCATGTCCCAAATTTATTCCAGTTCCTCCCTGTCCCCCATTGCGGGCCTCCTACAGACCCCAAATTCTGCCCCAAAGGGTCCAACAGCATTTATTTATGCTCTGCCTTTCTGGCAATATATGCCCAGATGCTGGATTCCATCAAACATATCAGGCTGCAGAAGGGAGGGAGGAAAGTTGTATTTTGCAAGAGCTCCAGCAAGGACGGTGCTTAGAACCCAACCTTCTGCAAACTGCCCTGGGTGCCAACACTGGAAGAAAGGCAAACCATACGAGTTGCAAGTAAAGAAGTAGAATACCTCCCTGATGAGAATGACAGTGCATTTTACAAACTCTAAATTTTAAGAAGGCCTGCCAAAGTTTGTTTATTCCACTTTCCCTCCTTAGACTTAAGGACTTTTTAGACCAGGACAAAGGGAAGAGGGAAAGGAAAGGGTAGAGGCTGTATATACGGTGCCCTCCCCCTGCCCAAAAAGTTGGCAGCTATTTGAATTATTATTATTGTTATTAACTTCATTTATTACCTCTTTCTCCTCTCCTGCATTTTATCCTCACAACAACCCAGGAGTAAGATGGAGAGAAACTATGTGACTGGCCCAAGGCAGCTTCCAAGGCAGTGTGGGGATTTGAAACGGGGGTCTCCCTAACCGCTACGCCGCACTGGAAGTGTAAGACACCGAGAGGAGTTGCAAGCTGGCCAACTCACCAGCAAATGCCGTCTGCTTCATATTTTCAATCTGTAAAGAAGTCTGTCCTTTTAGCTTTGTCCATTTGTTGATACTGCCAAACAGGTCTGCTTTGATACTTTTAAACTCTCCTCTGATGAAAGGAAGAAGTGCACAGGCTTTTGTTAAGGCTGACTGATGCTGCTCCACTGTTTGCCTGTAAAAACATGGAGGTGGGGGGAGATAACAATTCATTGGTAATTGATTTTTAAACACAATCTTACTTTCCTATTTAAAATATTTTTTTACACCTAACAGGGCCCAAAGCAGTTCCCAAACTTTGGGGGGGGGGGGTTGCTGTCAAGTCACAGTTGACTTATGGTGACCCTTGGTGGGGTTTTCAACACAAGATCAGGCTAGTTGGGGCTATCCAGGTCAGGGCCCAAACCTATACACACAAGATAAAAGAAAGCAATAGAAGGGCAACCCTCAAATCCAGAGGTGTATCTTGCAGCCTGGTGCAAATCTGAGTTTTCCGCCCACCCCCCACCCCCAAATGGGTGGCCGCCCTCCCCCACAATGACCAAACAACATTTTTAGCACTAAATAATCTCAAAGTCACCATCACATTATAAAACATGCCCCAATTCACAAATCTGAACACAGTCTTGAAGTCAGTGTATGGACCCAGGGGGAAGGAGGAGGGGTACGGGGTGGGGTGATTTTCCACCCCTCCTGTGACTAAATGGCTGCAGTTCGGGGACATTTGGCCCCATATGCCCTTCTGGGCAGTACGCCCCTGCTCAAATCTATTTTGGCCCACAAATCCTCACCCCAAGTGTCAATTCACTACTGAGAAAGAAAATATCCACAACCCAGCACGATCATACTGCTTCAACAAAAGTCCTCTGGTAGAGAACTGCTCTGCAGCATCTTCTAACAGCAACGTTACAGCTGCCCACTCCGCTTCCTCTGGGAGGCCATCTTATCACTTTCACTAACACTGTGAATACAGCACAACAGCTGTTAAGCCTCTCCCATTTTACTGAGTTTTCTGCATATGAAAGGCTGAAGCTAGTCTTTCAAAAAGCTTGGTTTATAACAGATTTGACCAAATACTGACTTGGAAAGCACGACTTCCAAGTAATTCGAGGAAGAGGAAGAAGAAATATTTAATGTTCTTCCAATCCATGCTGGGGTTTTCAACAACACTCTACTCCCCTTCTCAAATCTTAGCTATGATGGGATCAAGGGAGAAAAAGAGGAGGCAGTTCCCTGGAGAGCTGCAGGGCCACAGTGCTGGAAGTTCCTAGAGACAGTATACTAGACTGGCTAGGAGGAAGAGCAAATTGATTGATGGGGAGGAGAAAGAAGAACAGAAGGCCTATAAACTAGTAGACAGAAAAGGCACTGGGGAACAGCAGCAGCCAACACAGGATGCTAGAGCAGGAGGGAGCCAAAAATCAAAGATGATGGGAGCAATACTACCGTGTTTCCCCAAAAATAAGACAGGGTCTTATATTAATTTTTCCTCTAAAAGAGGCGTTAGGGCTTATTTTCAGGGGATTTCTTATTTTTTCCCCATGATCCCCCCCCCCTCGTGACCAGATCAGCTGCGCTGGGAAATCTGTAACTAGGGCTTATTTTCAGAGTAGGGCTTATATTTCAAGCATTCTCCAAAAATCCCAAAAAATCATGCTAGGTCTTATTTTTGGGGTAGGTCTTATTTTCGGGGAAACGGGGTATTTAGGAGTAACTCCAGTTTTATTCAATGGGGCTTATTCCTGGGGGGCAGGAGGGAGTGAATGAAGTGGATCCTACTTCTGGGCAGACCTGTTTAGGATTCCTCCCACAGTCTTTAGGATTGCAGTCTACGCACACTGCAGTTTGCTGTAGGATTCTTTTGTAGTCCTTGGATACAGACCTTTTAGGCATACCAAAGGTTTAAGTTACTTGGAAGATTTTAAAACAAGAACACTCAATAAAAAGGAGGCTACCCCAACAGCCCATTTTCTTTGTGTGGATGGGAACAAACAAAAAGAATTCACCATGTTCCAGCCCAGTAATAGACTCAGGTGAATCTAAGTGGTCTTTTACTTTCTTCCCCAAACAGCAGCTCTGGGGAGAGCTTAAAAGCGGTTTGTGACTGGCACAAAGAACAGAAGGAACCACTGAGATTCACATGGGGGTGGGGGTGGAATCTGTGAGTTCCTGGTGTAATGAAACAATGGATTCCTATGTTTCAGGAACAAAAACTGGATTACGATGCATAGCTGTCACTAATTCATGCATACATTACATTCATTCTCTATAAAGCCAGCATGGTATAAAAGTTAGAAAGTCAGACTAGGAATTGGGAGAACCAGGGCCTAGTTTATAATCAGCTATACAAACTCACTAGCTGACCTTGGGCCAGTTACTGCCTTCCACCCTAACCTACCTCACAGGGTTATTGTAAGGGTGAAACGGAGGAGGTGAGAACAATATTAAAGCTGCTTTGGGTTGACATAGGGGAGAAAAGCAGGATATAAATAAATACAATTTGTTAGACAAATGAATTTAAACACGTGGGCGAACTGTCCTTCAGACCAAATACAGATTTGTTTGGTCCAAGCCTTTCACAGCCCAGGAAACACTCAACAGCCAAGAGGTTGGTTTATTTATTTGGGGGAACATTATTGCAGTACAACTCTGTGACATCACTGAACAAACCCACTGATAGGAACAGATTACACGGCTATCAGTGTATCCCACAGACATTTCCTTGCAGGGCCGGAGCCAGGGGGAATGATGCCCAGGGCAAGCGTGCGCCCTGTCCCTGCCACGCCCCACCTTTGCCACACCCCCAGAATGCCCCCGCCCCGCCCCACACCAGCATGTGCCCGGTGCGTCACGCGCACACACGTCCCCTTGGTGCTACACCACTGTTGCCCTCCAATTTATAATTTCCTCAAACATATCAAATCACCATGCAGGAGGGAAAAACAATTAGAAATCCTATATACTGCCTGAGAGATTTCTTACCTCCACCGTTGTGCCTGCTTGTGAAAAGCTTCTTTCTCTTCTTGGAGGCATCTCGATTGTTCACTTAGAATTCGTATTACATCTTGCTTCTGTTCCATCTCCAGGTGTAATTTCTTTATTCTGTAAGAAGTAAATAAGATACAACATGTGCATAATTTAATAAAACCATACAGTCTATCCTAAGGGCTTTTTCCCCCCTGGAAAACTTTTATCAGACACAGTAGACAGCTTTCAAATAATTATGCGGAAAATCAAATGTATGGATTCACTGAAACTTATTCCAACTGGGAAGGAAGACATCTAAAACATTTATATAACCAAAGGTTCAAACAATTTTGGTATTTTTAGAAAGGCGTACATGTAAAAGTAGACTTATACAACAAAGACGTTCTTTCCTTGGTAGCTTGTGTTCCTAAAGCATTACAACAAAGCGGTTTCATTATGGAACTCTCCATTCTAGGTGTAAATCTGACAATAAAAGGGGTGTGTGGGGGGGGGGTCCACATGGAAAAGTACTGCAACAGCCAAAGAGGCCATTATGATTTTAAAAAACACTTCACTCAAATTAGTGACATTACGACACCCCAACAAAGCCCTGATATATTACTCATACAGAAGAATCATAAATACTATAAACAATCCTCCAGTAGAACAGTGTTATAAATATCTCCTACTAAGCTGCTTCACACTGAATTTTGTTTCCAGGAACAGACCCACAGAGTTATAGGAGGTATCACTTTAGCAAGTCTGAAATTTTCCATGGCAAATTTCCTTCTCAACCACACCCTTTCTCCTAACGACTGGTTCCTTTCTAAATTGGTCCTGTCAACTGGCTAACACTGCATTCCTCAGTGGAGTTACACTTTTCTACGTCCATTGAAGTCAACGGGCTTAGAAAGGTGCAACACTGCTTAGGATGGTGTTGTAAAATGGTTTACTCATCTTGATTTTAACAGGTTAATCTATTAAAAATAAATAAATCGGCATGCTTTCAAAATTTGAATGACGTTGAAAACCACTAAGAACAGGGCGATCTTTTCTGCACTTGTACATTTTCATATAATCTGTGAAATTGAACATCCTGCTAACCTCGCCACGATATGGTTATGCTGAAACGAGGAGAAATTTGTACAGAGAGGCAGCAACAGGGAGAACAGAATGAGAAAGAAAAGAAGAGCTAAGCAGGCCTATGGTCAGTGTAAAATGGGACCATGCTATGGGAGCATGAATGGCAAGTTGTGGAATTCAAGTGTATCCTTCATTTCTCCCCAATGGAGAGTCAATATGGCTTACATTTTATCCTCACGACAACTCTATGAGGTAGGTTAGGCTGGTGAGTGGGCCATGACTAGATGACAGGCCCCCTCCTCCCTCCCTCCAGGATGGGAAGTCCCCTTCCTACCCCCTTCCCTTCCCCCCAAAATTGTAGTTCCATCCAAAATTGAGGTGGGCTTGTGGGTGAGTGGGGTGGATGGGCAAGTGAGCGGGGTGGGCAGGTGAGCAGGGCAGATGGGCAAGTGAACTCTTAAAAGGGCCGTGGCAGCACAGAGGCTCCTGAACGGGGAAAGAAATGGTAGGCACTACTATACAAAAAGGGAAGTCTTGCTGATAGTCGTCTGATGCACTATAAATGCTCTCTTATCTAAGTTCAATGTTTCATAGTGCACAGAATAATGGTTTTGATGGTGGTGATGCTTAAAAATTATTCTTTAATGCTTTAAGAGAATCAGGACCACTTTGACCTGCAAAACACACTACTTTCACTTCCGTTGAACAACTACCAAACGCACTTACATCTTTTGGTGAGACAGAGTATAGTTCCTTCAAAGTCCCAGCTTTCAACAAGTATCTAGCCCTTTTAGGTATGGAGATATGCTTCCCAGAAGTGCAAGAGCACTGATACACTGACCTACATACTATACTAGCCCACGCTTAGGAACTATTCTACTTATGTAAAGGACATTAATTTCTTTAAAAAAAATAAGTTCGAAAGACACTAATGTTAAACATTCATACAAATTTCTGCAGACATTAAATATGCACTGGCTTCATAAAGGGAAAAAGTACTTAAAGTATGTTTTTGATGTTACTGTCCCTCAAGATATGAAAAGATGATAACATTTGGAAAATTTGGGAATATGAGAACATGTGAAGATATGAGGTTTTGGGAATATGAGCACATGTGGAAAAGAAATCCTACGCAGAACTGCCAACTCAGAAACACTGAGTGAACTCACGGTTAAAGGTTTGTACTGATTCTTCCTTTCCAGTGTGTCTCTCTTCAGAAACAGTGTGGGGAAAAGACACACAAGGCTGAAGTAAGAAAGGAAAATTATCAGAAATCATATCCCTAAACCACACATATAGACTCGAACATGACAAAATGCAGGGTGAGGGACAGATTTCTGGTGATTCTCCCTTTTCTTTTGCTGAAGGCCTCTGAGTCTCCTCTGATGCTGCACCTGAGAATCCCTTAACTTCAGGAGCAGCGCTGAGGCCCCTTCCGCACATGCAGAATAATGCACTTTCTATCCACTTTCACAATTGTTTGCAAGTGGATTTTGATATTCTGCACAGTAAAATCCAGCTGCAAAGTACATTGAAAGTGGATTAAAAGTGCATTATTCTACATGTGCAGAAGGGGCCTGAGAGAGGGATGTACAGGGGGGCAGCATTGGGCAGAAGGTGGAAGTCAAGAATCCCTTCTTCAAAGCCTCTCAATTTGTTAGACAGTCCTTATGCTCGAAGCTTTGAAATGTTCCTCTCAACATTCAAGCCATCTACTACTGGTTTCTTTCCAGACATTAACAGTGTCATCTTAAGCAGAGAGCTACACCATTCTAAAGCCACTGAAGTCAATGTTTAGAGTGGAACAGTAAATCAATCTTGATTTTTTTAGTGATTATTCAGAAAAAAGTTGGATGTGGGATTTGCACATGCACTGAACCAATTTAGTAAGGTACGTGAGGTTATGATCTCACACTCCTGCAGCAACTCCAACTCATAGGCAGAGGATTCCCTCCATATGGAAGGGCAGACAAGCCTACTGGCAGAAACCTCTCGGTTCAAATAATTGTATACAAAATGAAACACTGAGGAGGACTTTTTTCCATATTTCCAGCACCAGTTTCTGTCCTGGCCTGGAACACCAAACTCAGCTCTCAGGTTACATATTAAAATTACAGATGTGAACTGGCAGGAACTGATGATGTCACAAAACAATAATCTACAAACAACAAGCACTCTAGAATGGCAACTGCGTAAAGTCAGTTTCAGCTAAAGCAGAGTGTTAAAAACTACTAGAGGTATTGTGGTCCAGTTTCTTTTTTCATGGACTGGATTGTGCTGCCAGGGCTAAAACCAAACAGTTGGTAATGATTCATGCTTACGACAACATGAGACACAGCTCACAGAAACTGATGTCTCATATGACAGACAACTGCATTCTGGGAAGCTGTCCTGGTCATAGAGCCACAGGATTGACAGGGGTGGAATTCTGAGAGGAAGTTGGGACTATGATGGTTGGGAATGCTTCTGTTGACTGAGAGGGAGAGGTGAAGAGGCAGAATCTGGAAGCTATCTGGTGGAGGATTCCCCCTCAAGGGTCAAAAAGGAACACCTTTTGGGTTGTGGGATCCACAACTATTTGTATAGGGACAATAGGTCTAAAGTTCATAGAGTGATTCCTAAGAGTTTAATGGGAGATAGCTCTGCTGAAAGGAGTGATCCCAGGCCAGTAACAAAGAAACTGGGGAAGTAGGTTAAGATTCTTAACTCATACAAGTGAAGAAACTTAAGTTTCTACAAGCAAACAAGAGACTACCAAGAGGAAGACCTCTCAGCAGAAAACACTTGTAGGTGAAACATCTTAGTTACATCTTGAATCACAAAATATCTCTTGTGTATTCTCATCCTTGTTTCTCTGTTAAAAGCGAAACACGTTTTACGACACTTTGCTAAACTCCATGAACTAAGTGGAGACAATTTTTTTTAAAAAGTTTAAAGTTTTGCTTCAAAAACCCTTTTGGATGTCATATATTTCTGAACATCTTATTATACTGTCATATCTCAATATGGTGGTATTTTCATAGAATCGTAAGTTGGAAGAGACCACAAGGGCCATCAAGTCCAACCCCCTGCCATACAGGAATATACAATTAAAGTAGCCTTGTCAGATGGCCATTCAGCCTCTGTTTTAAAACCTCCAAAGGAGACTCCACCACCCTCTGAGGCAGTGTATTCCATTGTCAAACAGCCCTTACTGTCAGGAAGTTCTTCCTAATGTTCAGGTGGAATTTATTTTCCTGCACCTTGAACCCATTACTCCTTGTCTCAGCCTCTGGAGCAGCCGAAAACAAACTTGCTCCATCTTCAATATGACACCACTTCAAAAACAGAGTTCACCTTTTGCTCTCTGTTCAGCTGCCTTCTGCTTCCTTTCGCTGCCTCTCAGAGTAATAAATCCAAGGAGTACTATCTGCTAACCAATTAGTTAGCTAAGCAGCCTATGCAAATGCATATGAAACTTGAGGCTGTAGTGGGAAACCCGAAAAGGCTAATTTAATTAGAACGGTCTTATTATGCATTGCCTTTCCAGACACATATCTTTGCTCAGTACATGACCTCAGAAGACTTTTGGGTTTCTTCACCACAGTTTCAGCAAGCACAGCCAGAATAATCTTTCTTCAGCAAACACTATTCCCCAATATATTTTAATCTAATTAATACAGACAATAGGCTCTTGTGTGCCTGGTTCAAACTTTGACATCAATCTCTGAGTCACACTAAAAGGCATCCAAGTAAGTGGAGTCACACAAGTCTTTCATGGCAGGCATAACATGAACATTAGACAAAAGGGTAGAAAACCATATCTGCACTCCACAAAGATAACACACCTGGGCAGAGGAGACATTAGCTTCACAATTTCTGAGGGTGGTAACAGTTCCATTCAAAAGTACTTAATTGCAAACGTCATCCAATAAGAATGACAATGCTACACCATGTGCTTAAGTAGCAAAACTTGAGAGTTCTCATATAAGGGGTCCTCTGGTGATCAGCAAGCCCCTGTACGCAGGCAAACTTCAGATGGCCCTACATCAATGTTTGTACCTTGCCTTTGTAAAACTGGAGAAAAGGCCAATTATCTGGGAACACCTGGGCTCTGAATGTTGTGTATTCAAAGAGACCAGATCAATAAGGTTTTATCTCATGTACACAAGGCACTTCCTCAAATGTCCAATTAGGGCCCCAACCCTTTTCATGTAACCTTTCCCCCTTTTTGCCATTATAGCCTGCTGTTCCTGCCAGCAAAGTCTCTGATATGCACATTTTTCAGATCTTACCATACAAAAAGGGAGCTTTTTGTAACTAGCCTTCCCAGCCTTAAGAGGACAAAAGGGAATTACCAGTTCCAGCAGTAAGAACACACACAAAAATCAGCAACTTGTAATAAGACAACTTTGAGGACGAGACTCATGACTGGATGGTCACAGAACCAAAAGAACTCCTGCAACTGTGAATCTGCAGGCATTCATCATAATACCAGCCTGCTGTACAGAGCAGTCAGAAGAATTGCTGGGACAATATAAATGAGGTGCTTTGAATCTTCCAAAAACCCGTATAAGTGTCAAAAATGATATATATGGGTGATCATTATCATAATCGCTGCTGTTCATGCCATATTTTAGGAGTCAGCAAACTTTCACAATACAAAGATCTAAATGATGTGAAAATCCCAACCAAGAAATCAACCAACAGGTGGTAGAAGAAAGCCCTTTAGTACAACTAAAGCATTTTAACATTACTGATAACTAATTATGGATAATTAATAATCCATAATTTTTCTGCAGTCCAAACATGGGTTATTGAGAGGCCTTTATTAGGCAGCAGAACACACAAGATCTTGCACTAAGTCACGAGCACCCTGTGAAACTATTTCAGTGCCCTGGCTTGCATCTGAATACTGGCAATAAAGAATCCAATAAGTCCCTTTGAGCCATAAAAAAAGATTATTTTTGACTGCCACTCAATTCATACATTAGTTATTCTAACGTTCTACCTATCCCACCAATGTATCTTAACTGAAAGGTTTCTTTTTTAAAGAACCATACTTGGTTTGTCGAAGGCTTTCACGGCCGGATTCAACTGGTCGCGGTGGGTTTTCCGGGCTGTGTGGCCATGGTCTGGTAGATCTTGTTCCTATACATGTAATAGACTTGTCTCTGTGATACACCTCTGAAGATGCCAGCCACAGATGCAAGCGAAACGTTAGGAACAAGATCTACCAGACCACAACCACATGGCCCGGAAAATCCACCACAACCATAATTGGTTTGTCACTGAGCTACATTTGGCTCTAGAGCCACAGGCTGAAGACCCCTATTGTGGGCCACAAAGAAAAAAAATTAGCTTCCATTCCTGGTAGTAACCTGCATCGATCCCTCACTATAGTGCAAGTCTTTGCCGCAAACCAGTCATGACATCTGAATTAGGATTTATATTCCAAAACTATTGGCACTATCAGCCATATGCTAAACAACCAGACACCAGTGATTAAAATTGACAAATGAGGTAGGGAGGATTAATGTGCTAGAGGTGAGGGAAGGGGATCATGTTCTCCCAGTTTGAAACAGTATATTATTACTATTATTATTAAATAGTAGTAATAGGATTAACTTCATTTATTGTCCAGCTTTCACTGAGACTCAAGGCAGACAGCACATGAAAAGTGTTCTAAGGCAGCGGTTCTCAACCTTCCTAATGCTGCGACCCTTTAATACAGTTCCTCACGTTGTGGTGACCCCCAACCTTAACATTTATCCATTTTACAGATGGAGAACACTGATGCAGAGAGTCTTAGGCGACCCCTGTAAAAAGGTAGTTTCACCCCCAAAGGGGTCGCGACCCACAGGTTGAGAACCACTGGTCTAAGGTATAACATACCATAATGAAGACAGGGGCAATCATAATATACTAGGGAGGGAGAGGTCATACATAACTATAACAGTAATTTACCAACATATCAGGCAGAATCTCTTTAACTTTATGCCTTTTTAAATATTTAAAAATATTTAAACATATTTTATTGCATATGCACTGCATGACTGACAGTAAGATCTTTCTGTTGTGGTGACAGCTGCTGGCAAAACAATTCTAAAAATCTGCACAGCCAATCAATTTCCAGTGGCTAATCAACTAGTCCTGCTCAGTTCTTAAACTAGGAAAGGTGTCCATGGGAACCATGATGCCCAAGAGGACTACTCTGGGGATCTCTGTAATAAACTGAACAACAGGCTGTATTACTAATCATTATGGAAAGTAATCTTCCATGCTGTTACTATTCTAATCCCTTTGTAAAAATGCCTCCTTGAACATTTCTGTTTTGCACGTTCTGTGAAACAGTAAAAGTGTGGGTGCTTCCCTCCTGACCCCCTCGAGCAGGTCATTTCACAAAGTGGAAGTCAACACAGAGAATATGCATGAACAAGCCATTTGCAGGGTGGCCTCTTCAAAAGGCTTTGCTCAGCTGAGCAAAACTGTCACAATGGAGCACAGCAGGATAGGTGGCATAGAACTGTGGGTAGAGCCGTAGCGAGGGGGAACTGCGCCATGCCCCCGCACTGGCGTGCGCCCGGTGAAAGACACCCCCCGGGTCCCCTGAGCACTACGCCACTGCATGTGGACCCAAGGCCATTAAGGGCTTGGTCAGTGACAACCAAAACTTTGAAATGAATCCAGTAACTTATTAGTAGCTAATGGAGTGCCTACTGAATGTGTGTGACATGCACACTTTGGGCCCAATAGCAGGCAGGTTGCAGCATTTATAGGCAGGCAATATTACATCTGGCTAAAAAGCAGGCATGATAACAAATCGCACAAGCTGCACCTGGGAGGGCAACAGCGTGACGTCATTGCCCATAACAAGGCAAACCTCCCAGGTGCCAGAAAACGACTGAATGAAAAGTTAAGTTTCACTTTCTGATAACAGCAAACTTTAAAGTATCTTCCCATTTCGCTTTCCATGACCTTATCAACTGGTGCTCAACAATGCAAGTCTCTAAGACACAGTTCAAATGATAACATTTCATTAATGTGAGTTCAGCTGACAATTATACTTGATGCAAGCTGTCTGGCAAGACAGTCAAAGCCTGTTCTCCTCTAATTACATTAATGAACGTATTAATTTGAAATGAATAACGTGCAACAACCTTTCTGTTTTTGATTCACTGGCTGCTGTGCACTGGTCGAAATCTTGACTTA
Source organism: Sphaerodactylus townsendi (assembly GCF_021028975.2). Classification (NCBI taxonomy): domain Eukaryota; kingdom Metazoa; phylum Chordata; class Lepidosauria; order Squamata; family Sphaerodactylidae; genus Sphaerodactylus; species Sphaerodactylus townsendi. The sequence goes on along the minus strand of NC_059432.1, from coordinate 89,866,230 downwards.
GGCGCTGTAGCTTTTCTTGGAGTTGTTTTTCCCGTTCCACACTTCCCTCATATAACTTCACCTTCTCTTCCATGGCTTTGACTTTCTCTTCTAACATTTTAAACTCATGAAGGATCAAATAGCTGACTCCGCAGTATTTACACACGGTCTCATCTCGGGACATCTAGAAGAAACAGTAGGTAACGTGTTTAGGGAATATATTAAAAGAAAAGGGGATTGGAATTCTTCAGTGTTTTTATCAGTGACTTGGATAAAGAGATGGACTCTAACATAAACTGCAAACCCAAAAACCGGGAAGGATAGATAATATCTGAATAGGCAGTAAAAGCAGAACAAAAACAGAACATTTGTTTATCATGCAAAAGGTCCAAGGTTCAGTTCCCAGTATTGTCAAGGATTAAGTCACAGGTGATACGAAAAACCTCTGTCTGAGACCATGGACAGTCCACGTCAGTCCACGTAGACCATACTGACTTGCTTATTAAAATATTTATACCCCGCTTTTCATCTTGGTTCAAGGCCTGGTGGACCAACGGTCTGATTCAATATAAAGAAGCTTCATGTATTCAAAATAACCCTGATAGGTTGTAAAGCTAGACTGAAATTAACTAAATGAAATTCAGCAGAAACAGCAGCAAAGTTTTGCGTTAAGGTAAAAAAGATGACATGTCCAAATACAGGACAGGGGACGACAGCACACGTGGCCTAACAAGAGCACCTAGGGAAAAGATCCCTGGACTGCAGTCAACCATAAGCCGAGCATTGAAGAAGAGTTTGGATTTATATCCCCCTTTCTCTCCTGTAGGAGACTCAAAGGGGCTTACAATCTTCTTGCCCTTCCCCCCTCACAACAAACACCCTGTGAGGTGGGTGGGGCTGAGAGAGCTCGGAAAAGCTGTGACTAGCCCAAAGTCACCCAGCTGGCGTGTGTGGGAGTGCACAGGCTAATCTGAATTCCCCAGATAAGCCTCCACAGCTCAGGCGGCAGAGCGGAGAATCAAACCCGGTTCCTCCAGATTAGAATGCACCTGCTCTTAACCACTACGTCACTGCTGCTCAGCAGCATGACATGGCTGCAGAAAGACTAATAGAAGTTTAGGCTGAATTAACAAAATGCATCGTATCTGAGTCAACAGAAGTAACTGTGGCATTCTATTCCACACTAGTCAGATCTCTGCTGGTATACTATGCCCAGTTCAGGCAGCTGCAGTAAAAACGTAGACCAAACTGCAACCAGCTGAGCTCACAGGAGGCCAGGACAGTCATGGGACTGGAATACAAATCTTGTAGGGTATCACTGGGCACATTTACCCTGCATAAAAGAAGACTATATGGGAGGCATGCTAACACTCTTAAAATATCTGAAGGGCAGTCACTCACACAGAACAGGACAAAGACTTATGCTTCAAAGGGCGTGATGTAGTTTCCAACTGAACATCAGGAGAAATTTCTTAATTATAAGAACAAAATGCTCTGGTTTGGATTTCCTGCAGCAGGTTAAACTAGGCCCCTTCCAGCTGTATGATTTTATACTAATCTCAAATTAATTGGATACAGCAGCCTCAAAGGAAAGTTCTCTTTGTCAATTCTCTGTCAGTTCTCTCTACCCCATGCACAATTTTATAAACCTCTATTATGCCCCATCTTAGCAGTCTCTTTTCTAAACTGAAAAGTCATAGACTCTTCAGCCTTTCCTCATAGGGAAGGTGCTGCAACTGTCTCCAATCCATTAGCCTGAGTAGGTTTATCGTGACAGACTTTTTTATCGCTTCAGTCGTGTAGGCTTTTATTGTGCTAAGTGGGTTTTTAATATTGTGGACTGCCTTGGAAGTCAAGCCTGAAAGGTGGTCCATACATAAATAAGGACATTAATAAAAGCAGCAGTTTGTAGCCTAAAGAGAAAGAGTGGAAAGAACGTGTGCAACCAAGCCATCGGGAACATGAAATTGTTCTCTGCAAGGGAAACAGCATCTTTAACCTCAGTGCTGCTGTGTTCTGTTTTCCTCCATGTAGATAACTGTTGTCAAGTTGACTTATGGTGACCCCAGGAAAGGATTTTCAAGTCTGGGAAGCTGAGGTGGTTTTGCCAGAGCAACCCGAGTAGTCTCTCACTCAGGTTCTGACTGAGGCCAATCCTGCTTAGCTTTCAAGACCTACAGAGATCAGGCTATGCCAGGCCACCACACATCCCTCTGTTCTACTCGGCCATCTGTTAATTGCTGTGGACAGCACAGGAGGCTGACAGGAAATCAACAACACAATAGAGGTCCTGACAATGGAGGCAGGCAGAAATCTTCAGTCCTCCATTGCAATTACTGAAAGCTGTGAGAGTTTCGTTTCAGGTTTCCCACAGGTGGCACAAGTTTTATCAAGATTGCTTTTCAAAGCCTTATTTCATTCACCGTTTCACATTATCAGCCTCTTTGGATGATTCTCCATTTATGTTTGTAACTTGCGACACTTCAAAAGCACTCCAAAGAAATTATGACTGTCCCTTTTGCAGGCAGTAAGACAGCTTGACAATACATTTGTGGTCCACCCAAAACCACGAGTGGGGTAGAATTCATAGAAGGAATCACGTGATCTACTGTACATGGGGCTTCTGAGTCAAACAGAAACTACAAAATTTGACAGGTGAGAAACTGGTCATTGTCTACACAGCACACAGCTCCATATTTGGGTGCATTTAAGAATCTTCACAAACCAGACATCACACATTTGCTGAGAACCCAACAAATATTTTTTTAAAAAATTATATTTTGGTAATCTGCTTTAGCAAACCTCCACAGTTTTCATTGTTCTTGCCTGTGCAGCAGCAAAGAGATTACCCAGGGAAGAGGGGAGGAAACCCATTCCTTTCCAAAGTCACTGACCTCCCAGCATCCCTTTGGTCTTGCCAAGAAAAGACCAGGTATAAGTCAAGTGCAAAATGATGGAGACAAGGGTCTTGGGTCATCATGGCTAGCACTCTCAGTTGGACCTATCCTCCATCAATCTGTCTAATCACCTTTTAAAACCTCCATGCTAGAGGCCATCACTACTACCAATAGCAGTGAATCCCACAATTTAATTACTCATGCATCAGGAATTAAAGCTTTGAATTGTTTATTAAACTGGATCAGCTATGTGAATTCCCCCCACCCCCAACACAGGTAGAAACGAGGCAGCACCATCACATCTGTATCAAAGAAAGCACAAAAAGTACATAATCCATCACACAATTTTTTGAGATATGAAGAGATTATGGTTTTGACTTTTGGAAGCTTGTACCCTTAAATTATTGTTGGTCTCTAAGGTGCTGCACGACTGAAATCCAGTTCTGCAAATGCAGACCAACACAGCTCCACTCAGAAATAATCAATCATGTTTCCATTCATATTACATGGTTTTTAAAATACTAAATTCACAAAAGACTAGAAAGAAGCAACAGGAACAGGGGCGAGAGAGATCTGAAAAAGAAAACTTAATTTTGAGAAGAGGAAGAAGAAAAATATTCAAACATAAACAAAAGAGAAAGAGACATTTTTTAAAAAATGGTTTCACTGCAACCAAAACAAGAAACATGAGCAGGGCTTCACAGTGAAATGAGCCACACTTAAAAATAGGATGTTAATGGCGTATCTCAACACTGTGCATTTTAACTACCCTTTAGCAAAGCTGTGTCCCAAACGCTGACCCTAGGCCTTGCTCCGCCAAACTTTATTTATCCTAATTCTTTTTTCGCTTCATGAAGCCTGACCATAGCTACGGTGGCTCTGAAGGAAATGAAAAATTAATTCTATTTTTCCTGGCAGTTACAGCTTGTGCTTGAAAATATGAAACTGCTATTCAGAATAAATACCGTAAGGTTCCAAAGTACTGAAATTGCTTATTGAATGGGGACAAACTGAGCTGTAATGTGAAGGGAAGGGAGGCCTTGTTATCTTGAAAAGAACACTGTGATGCCTTACAGCACTGCTGCTTCTATCTATCAAAATAAACAGTTATAGACATTTTACTGTATGTCCTGAGGAGGGAGGGGGAGAAATTGGTTCAGGACCTATCTGAAAATGCGACTGTTGTTTAATTTCTTCATCAACAACATCCACTGAGATCATTTCAGGAGCCATGTTGGTCTGTATCAGAAGAGCTAGGTTTGAGCCCAGTAGAAGAAGACAAGTTGTTTTTTATACCCCATTTTTCCTGTATTGTAAAGAATCTCAAAGCAGCTTACAAACACATTCCCTCCCCCTCCCCACAACAAGTAGGTAGGGCTAAAAGAGTTCTGTGGGAACAGTGACCAGCTGAAGATCACCCAGCAGGCTTCATGTGGAAGAGCACACCATCAAACTTGGTTCTCCAGATCAGAGCCTGCCACTGTTAACCACTACATCACACTAGCCCCTTGGAGACCAACGAGACCAATGAGATTTTTGGTGTACAAGCTTTTTAGAATCAAAGATGCCTCACAAAAAGAGCTATGACTCTCAAAATCTTATACCCCGAAAAGCTTGTTGGTCTCTAAGTTCTGCACCTGAATCTAACATGCACTGAGCTCTACTAATGAATTAAGTTGTTTGAAAATAAGAATCTGAACCTCATGCTCTTGATGGCGCTTTTACTGTGTACCCTCAAACGTAAAAGGAGTGGGTGGGTGTCAGAGATCTGTGCTTTAATCACTGTTTTCTTTTCTTGCATATGTTCCTTCACATAGAAACACGTAAGTATGTTATTGCTTATTGATCAAAGAATGTTCCACGCAGCTCCCAAACACAAACAGCACAGCAGACTGATTTGCTAATGAATCTGTGCCTGGACTCAGACCCTTCCAGAACCCTAAAAAGTGTCTAGCAGATTGGTACCCACGATGACGTCACTTCTGTGATTTCAAAATGCGGCTCAGTTCAGCCACATTTCAAATAATGGCAAACACACACACACACACCACTTTCAGGCAGTTCCTAAACCGAACAGCAACAGAAGCAGACCTGTACCCTGTCATAGCGAGCTGCAGTCAATGATGGCTAAGTTTCCACACACCCTGTTTGCCGCATTTTACATTTTGGGAGGTATGCTTGAAAATCCTCAGGCATACATCTCTCTGTGTGGTATAGCAAGGTCCTCTTCAGGACACTTCTCATGCATTCTTTCTTAAAAGGAAGAATTTAACAGTGATTATCAGAAGCTGAATTCTTCCCAAGGCGACAAACCATTCCCAAGCCTTTTTCAGAGAGGGGGCAATATGCAGGATTGGCTGGTTCCCCACGAACCAAGGAAAGGGGGGTAGACTTGCAGGGACTGTGAGCAGCTATTTAAGCTCCTCCAACACAGAACCAAGGAGGTCATTACTGTGATTATCAGCCGTATCACTAAAAATACTCTTTTGTCAATTCATAAGGAATGAACAGAAATAGGTCTATGGCACAACTATTTATTTATTACTCAAATCTCTCCTTTGACCTTGATCTCTCCCCTACTTTCTCGTCTTTTTTCCCCCCCTTAGGTCCAAAATCAGGTATACAGGCAGCTCTAATAGAAAATCAGTTGCAACGTCTTGAAATGTTTTCAGTTTACTAGATAGAAGTATAATTCTTCAGTTTTATATGGCTATTAAAAATTCAGACATGACTCTATAGCAAAAGAATGAAACAGACTAGCTTTTAATTAAATGTATTAATCATTTAAATGTGTAAGTGGCCCAATACAATATCCCCCCCCCCCCAAAAAAAAGGTTAAGCAGCAAAGGTTGAAACAATATATAGTATGTAAACTCATACAACTCAAACACACCTACTCCATTCTAGCTACTGTTGTCCTTCACTTGGAGTACTGTGTCCAGTTCTGGTCGCCGCATCTCAAAAAGGATATTGAGGAGATAGAAAAGTGCAGAGAAGGGCAACAAGGATGATTGAGGGACTGGAGCACCTTCCCTATGAGGAGAGGCTGCAGCGTTTGGGACTCTTTTTTTTAGTTTTAGAGGAGGAGGGAGGCTGGCTGAGGGGGGATATGATTGAAGTCTACAAAAATTGTATGCATGTGGGGTAGAAAATGTTGACAGAGAGACATTTTTCTCTCTTTCTCACAATACTAGGAACCAGGGGGCATTCCATTGAAAATGCTGGGAAGAATTAGGACTAATAAAGGAAACACTTCTTCACGCAACGTGTGATTTGGTGTTTGGAATATGCTTCGCCACAGGGAGGTGGTGATTTGGCCACTAACCTGGATAGCTTTAAAAGGGGCTTCGGACAGATTTATGAGGAGGAGAAAGTTTCGATCTATGGCTACCAAATCTCTGATCCCTCCTTGGATCTGAGATTGCAAAATGCCTTAGCAGACCAGGTGCTCGGGAGCAGCAGCAGCAGCAGCAGCAGGCCATTGCTGTCACATCCTGCATGTGAGCTCCCAAAGGCACCTGGTGGGCTACTGCAAGTAGCAGAGTGCTGGACTAGATGGAATCTGGTCTGATCCAGCAAGGCTCTTTCTTATGTTCTTAAGAGAGCTAGTATGGTTTAGTAGTGGTTAAGAATGTTAGACTCAGGTTCGAAATTCCCACTTGTGCCATGGAAGTTCACGGAGTGATCTTGGGCCAATTACCTCACAGGGTTGTTGAGAGACTAAACCGGAGGGGATAGGCGGCCTATAAGTTTAATTAATTAAATAAATAAATAAATAAATTACATAAATTTCAGTTTATGTAAGTTTCTGCTAGGCATGGTTCCCAAATGAGGGCCAAAAACTGCAGCAATTGCACAACATACATGTCTGAATGGGTTATTTACCAAATGCTTTAGTCAGAATTTCTTGTCCTCTTGAATTCATTTATTTATATGTGTATTCTGCTTTTTGACCAGAGTCCCCAAAGCAGCAGACAACGTTTGTATTATGGCAACAACATTCCACTGCAAAAGAAAAGAAACATCTTTCAGTCTAAAAATTAAAACAACACAATTAATTCAATGTTGAAGAGAAAGATACCAAGAGAGAAAGAACTACATGTTGAGAAATAGATTTTTTAAAATCCCTAAAACAAAATCGAAAGAAGCAACAACAAAACGCCTCATACGTATGGAGAATATTTAGTTCCTCTGAATGTGGGACGTGAGGCTTCCTAATGAAATCAGTGCAGAGATGCAAAGCAGCCTCTATTGCGATCCCACCTGGAGAGGTTTGTGATGGTTTGGCATCCAGATTCAGGTGATATATATTTTTAAGCATCCTTTTGAAGTTGCCCCTTGTTTGCTTTCAGTGCTTTCCCATGTTTTAATGCAGTCTTTTCCAAACCTGATTGATGCAGTCTTTTTGGAAAGTCTGCAAAGTACATTACAGAGATTAGAGGACATATTCTGTCCACTTTGGGGCTATTTTCCTCTCCTCCTGTACCACCTGTCGGCCATTTTAAATTGATAGTTCATTTATTTAATCATTTATACCCAGTCTTTTTTTTCCAATGGACAGAAGTCACTTGCACCGTACTCCCCTTCTCCTGGTTATCCTGAGAGTGTGTGTCTTGGCCAAAGTTACCCACCAAGCTTCCATGGCACTAGTGGGGTTTTCAACCTGGGTTTTCTAGATACTAGTACAACACTTATAAACACTATACCACACTGGCTGTCAATTTCTGGACCATCGACAAACAAATTACCATGATAAAATTGCTCCTCTAAATTAAAAAGGTTATTCTTTAACCCTTTCAGTTGTGGATCTTGAAATAAAAGGGCTAGAGAAGTCTTTCTTTTTAAAACAAATATCTCTGCTAATGCAGGTAGAGAAAATCGTGGAGGGGGGGTGTACTCATGAGTTGTGGGAAGGGGGCATGCCCTAAATAATCGCAAGGCTAAGCTGCATATTTGACTGATAAATCTCAGAAGTATAAAACACAACACACAAAACTTAGTTTAAATGGGTATGTCAATCCTGCTATGCCAAAATAGGGCAAGTCACAGGAATCTTGACCTGGGTACGGTTTGATGGATTGAACACTGGGAATGATAACAAAGACCAAAGAGATGAGTGGAATTAATTCCACTAGGGTGGAATCGTAACAGAAACGCCTACTCTGCGGATCACCTCATTTATTAGTGCGTTTTCCTTTTGTTGCATGCTGCTCTAAAGAGAAAGAAAAAAAGGCGCTTTCATCCAGGGCTGGCAGAGCAAAGGCAGTTCAAATAGAGGGTAAACAGATGTCCCGGTTTAAAGGGATTGACCTGGGCTTAAGGGACTGCTTTGGGTCACAGGGAATTCTAGTGAAATCCGGACTGTGCTGGTTTCACTATTAGGCAGTTCCTTATTTTACTGGCCTCTTCCTCCCGTTGTGCCCTGAATGTTCTGTGCTGTCTGTGTATACCATTGGTCGCTAATTTTAACATAGGGGGTGGGGGGCCCAGCAGGCTGCGGACACTGCCATCTGTCACGCAGCGGCACAGAAGAGGGACAGCAGCACGCATGGGCGTAGGAGTCAGAGCAAAATGCTACAGTGGTTCCATTCTGCAGTTCCCAGGTTCATCGCAGTTCAAGCCTTACGCAGCAGCTGCGTGGCAGTGACTAGCCTGGGGGCATTATGTTACTAGAAACAACTAAGAGGAGATCTGGGATCTCTCTCCGCCAGCAGTTTTTTTTTCCACGAGCTGTGTCCCAGAACATTCTGTGAACAGCTGGTACAGACTCAGCCAGTGCCTCGTTCTGGAGAGGTGCCGCAGTTGGGATTGTGCTTCTGGATGTTGCCCTAGGAAAATTGGTACCCGGCTAGAATATTATTTTCCTGCAAGCTCCCTAGGGTGTCTTAACAATGCAGCTATGAAAAAAATAAAAAGAGAACTAAAGGAATTGTCAAATTGTGATCTCTGTAACCTGGGATTTCTTGAAGGCTGATCAGCTGCTCCTCAATGAGGCCCCTTCCGCACATGCAGAATAATGCACATTCAGTCCACTTTCACAATTGTTTGCTATTCAGCACAGTAAAATCCAGCTTCAAAGTGCATTATTCTGCATGTGCGGGAGGGGCCTGAGATCAGCAATGATGCCTAATCTTGCCTATAAGACAGCTTGGTGGAAAGTCCTGTCAAATCACAACCAATTTATGGCAATCCCCATAGAGTTTTCAAGACCAGAGACAAACAGAGGTGGCTTGCCATTGCCTGCCTCTGTGTAGAGAACCTCTCTACATCCTTGGTGGTCTTTCATCCTAAGTATTAACCAGGGCTGACCTTGCTTACTGTGGTAGCAACCTCCACCTGCAATGTGGAGGAAACACTGAATATGCTTAGGCTGCATTCTCTGTTCATAGGCAACACCAAAGAGACCCAGCAAGCTTAGCTGGTGCCCTGCCTGAGCTGAGAATGTGCCCAAGTACACTTCCCAGAATCCTCTGCAAAATGTTGTACTTGGGTACATGGCACACCTGAAAGGCAAAGCAACAGATTCAGGAAGAGTTTTCTGAAGTTAGACATTTTTATTGATTCAGATATTTATAACCTGCTTTCTGTACCAGCAGGGAACCAAAGCAGGATGGTTCTTCCCTCCGTTTTATCCTCACAAGTGTCAGGAGTAATGTAACAGCTGCCTGGCAGAAACTACTGAACCAGCTGATACTGCAGGTTCATCTAATTGCTTGTTAAATGGTTAAATAGTCACAAGCTCCGTGCATGCTTCAGTCATTGGTTATAGAACTGTATAAGTGTAGTAGATATCAATGATCTGATGTCCTTTGCTGAGGACAGATCACAAGCCGGAGGCTCTGTCACTTTATTCTGCATATATGCAACTACAATAATATACCTTTCCTTGATTGAATTACTTGGCTCCAGTCATTTGTACTACACACTGCACTTGATTGATGGCTCAGCTGCGAACTCTGTCAACAAGAACCCTGTGAGATCATTTAGGCTGATTGTGTGACTGGCCCTAGATCAGCTATAACAGTAAGCTTTCATGGCAGAATACGAATTCGAACCTGGCCCTCCCAGATCTTAGTCCAACTTGAACCACGCCCCTGTGCTCATATTAAAATGTACATTAGCCAGTCTCTCTGTCCTTTTCTAGACACTGTTTCAATTGTGCTAAGAAATTATTTGTATACTATGCTCAAATGACACAAGGCACATTTTGATATATCTGCGCAGTATGTAAAGTGAGAAGCAGGCTACAGAAAGGGAGACTGCGGTCAGGCAGATGGGGCCCCCTCTGAAATCTGTTGTCCAGAGAGACCGTTTTATCTTCCTTCCTGCTACAGTCAGCCCTACACAGTTCTGAGTGACTGCTAAATTGCCTTGACTGACAGCCCTTCAGTTATCTGGCTGCCCTTCAAATCAGAGTTCCCGAGACAGCTCTAATTTTGTGTTTTGGCATTTCTTGCCCCCGTATGCCATATTTCATCATGTGCTAATTCCTTGCCACTCTGCACAAGTGACAGGGACTGGCACAAAATCAGCTGAACTGATGACGTCTTGTGCTCTTGAGGGAGTGATGACAAAGGAAAAGGGCCCACAGTTAGTGCTATTTCTGTGAGCATGGTGCTTCACAAAGAACAAGAGCAACCAACTTTTTCCTTATGGCTGGGTTGTGTGCTATGTTGTCGAACACCAGGAGCACAGAAAATGTTCGTGGGGATGTGCCCTTGGCTATGTAATAAAGCAAGCTGAAAACTGAAAACCTTGGCACCATTACGTGCAGTCTACTGAAGATTTGAAATGGAAGTCTGTTCCAGTTGTGCTTGCGCCAACCTGAAGATGCACGAAAGCAGGCAGAGTTCGTCTCATGGAAAGAACGTCGGAATGCTTCAAGACATATTAAAATATTATTTATTAATATTCTGCTTTTTTCCACAGTGGGGACCCCTAAAGCAGCTTATAGGATCATTCTCCCTGCCTCCATTTCATCCTCATGTAAACAGCCCTCTGAGGTAGGTTTGTAGAGTGTGTGATTGGCAGGGCCGGAGCGAGAGGGAACTGTGCCTGGGGAACACATGCGCCCTGTGCCCCTGTCACACCCCCGCGCTGGCGTGCGCCCGGTGCACTGCACACCCCCTGGCCCCTTGGCACTACACCACTGGTGACTAGTGCTACATCACATATTATACATATCAGCCAGTAGATGCTAATATAAACACTAATGCTGTACCTTGAAATTACTTTGCTAATAATATCAGCAATTCAAAATGCACACATAAATCAGGTACACAACATTGAGAGGGGATTTTTTTTTTGCAGTGTGATCCCAAACAGGTCTATTCAGAAATAAACCTTTCAGAGTTCAATAGGACTTACTCACAGGTATGTTGGCAGAGGATTAAGGCCCAAAGTGTGCCTGTGGGCTTTCTCATGCACAGAACCTATCATACTCCCTGTAAAGTTCAAGAAAGTTTCAAAAATACTTGCATGTGCGTTTCTGTTGGGTCTTATTTCTTTTGCAAGAATTAAATATATTCACAGCCACACATGGGGAAGTAATGGCATGTTAAAATAATATAGTTGTATTTATAAAACACCTCAAGCATGGGAGACACTTGATTTATGCTATTTATTGTCTGCTGTTTTACTGAGTCTCAAGGCAAGTCAATGCAATCATTTATATTATATGTCTGTAATGTACTTCTATAAACTGCCTGGGGAAGTTTGTGTCCTGGGGGATTTTCCAGCATTTTGTTGGGCATGTAAAGTAACGTTGTTTCATGCAGCTTTTGGTAAGCATTATGAACTTGGCCAGTTATTTTAATTTTTGTTTCGTAGGACCTTTGGCTAGTGTTATGAACCAGGGAGCTGGGCAGTTGTTTTTAACTCTTCAGAGGGGTTTGTGATCAAGTTGGAATTTTAACTGGTTTTATTGTTCTATACTTACTGCATTTATTTGTCTTTGTACTGGATCTGCATTTACTGTATTTTGAAATGTTGTAAGTCGCCCCCAAATCCCCTACGGTGAGAAGGTGTAGGGTACAAATTAAATATATTCAAAACTACCACACATAATGAAGACTACAATGACTTTTTAAATTTTTTTTTGAAATATAGCTACATAATAAATGGCTTAGCTGAAAAATAACCAGACAGCAACTTTCTTAACCACTTTATAAGGAGGGCTTTGACTCTCCAAAATTTATACTCTGGAAATTTTTTATTGATATTTACTATGCAGCTAGATCCGAGTCTTGCTTTTGTTATAACTCCCCTATCACCCAAAGTACATTAGCGGGCTCAGTGTGATCCTCAAGGCCCCACCCCATCCATGTTTACTCGGAACTTAACCCCAACCCCATTAGAGCCAACTGCATTTACAAGCAGGTGGACATCCTGCAAACAAACGCGCCGCTGGCATTCTTCCAAGAACTAAGTCCCATGTAACTCGGTAGGATCCCGTACAGTCCTTTCCATTTATTTGGAAACAACAAGCTGAACTCGGTCGGACTAGATAGACAGATACGTAAAAACTCACAATCTAGGAATGGGGTACAGTTTCGTTTTCTCCCGCACAATGCAAGAGAAAAGCTGCGCATGCGTGATACGGCTCAAAGAAGCCAGAGGAACTACTTCCGCCCTTAGTTCCCTGTTCTTGCCTATCGGCATGGCCAGTTTACTTAGGTAACCGGGAAGCGGCGCCCGATCTCAAGAACTTCATGTAATCTACCCGTCTCTATTGCGTCTCTCCCACCGCGCTCGGCACGGCTTTCCTCTTCAGGTGAAATTATGGGGGGCGTCCCTCTGCCACCCTCTTTAAGCCTTTCCCATCGGCTCAGGGTGCGCAGACAAGGGAAGCCGCCGAAATAGCACAGTTGGATGCCCTTCGCAGAAGCTGGGGACCATGTCACAAAATGTACTTGCAAGCTTATGGGTGTGAATCTGGCGGGAAACCCCGTGGCTTGAACGTCGTGCTCCGTCTGAGTGAAGATATATAAGTTTGTTTTGCTCGGAAAGCGTCCCATTTGCAAATCAAAGCCAAGGCGTCTGTACCACATGGCCCCTCCAGGGTGTAAGGGTGCTAACAGTGCCTTTATAGTGATATTTATGTATTTTAATATTACCCTTTCTGAGAAGAGCCGAATCATGATTCACTCCTCCATTTTATTCTTACAACAGTCTTGTGAGGTAGATTTGGCTGAGGGAGTTTTCCCAGGGTTTTATGATTAACTGAAAAGTTTGCATACCATTTTGAGTCATTTCAGTTGGTCTTTATAAGAGGTGGTACATAGCTTTTGTTTTGGGATATTGCTTCGGACCCAGGGGATTGCATTCAGCTTCTTTCTATTTTGTCAATAAAGAGAAGGATTTGTCAAGTGGAGAAAAATGAATCTGGGAAAGATTGTGCTTCTCCTCACTTCCCAACAGAAAGTAACATTGCCCAGTTTGGCTTCTGTTGATTATTTTTGTTTTGTGCATTAACTAAAATTGATCTCCAATATTGCAGCTATGTGGACTAGGATAGTCTCCCTCTGCTGTCAGCCTTGAAAGGGGCCTGTGTGTTTCCTTTGGTGCTAAAACCACATTTTAAAATGTTCAGTTGGCCTGATCTCTTAAGGAGTAAGAGGTTGAATTGCAGCAGGAGACTCCCCTTTCTTCTTTACCTCCTCCTTCATCTTTGAGGTTGTAAGATGTTTCCAAGTGACAGTGCTAGGAGCAATCAGCTCCCATGAAGAGTATTCAAGAGTGAAAGTTTAAATTTGTGAAGTATCTGTGCTTCCTTAGAAATAAGTTCTGCTGTGTTCAGTGAATCTTCCTCCAAAATAGAGTAGGTATGGGATTGTATTTTAGGCTTGTATTGGGTTACTTAAAATATTTCTGTCTCACCCTTTCATATAAAATATCCAAGGCTTGCAATAACATAGCATTAAATAGCTTCTAATAATAATAAAAACCCAGTAATCATGTGTGTGTGTGTGTATAAAACAATAAAAACAAAGCAACAAAACATAAACACGTGAACACAGGGAGGAGGGAATGCTAAACAAAACAGAAAAGTCTCCCGAAGACTTCACCTGCTAGTAGAAGTGATAGAAGGGACATCCAGATCTGCCCAGGCAGGGAATTCCATAATTTTGGTGCCACCGTGAATTTAATTCATTCATTTGTGTCTCACCTTTCTCCCCAACTGGGACCCAGAAGGGCTTCCATCATTGTCTTCCATTTTGTCCTCACAGCAACCCTGCAAGCTAGGTCAAACTGAGATAATGTAACTGGTCCAAGGTCACCTAGCAAGCTTCTATGGCGTGAGTGGGGATTTGAACTCATGTCTCCCAGATACTAATCGGACACTCTTAACAGTGGTTCTCAAGCTGCCACATGTCTAATTTCAGATGCTAGAGGCACCTGAACTAGAGCATCTGAAGATAACAACACTGGTCAGGTAGGTTCATATAGCAGTAGGCTGCTCTTAAGGTATGCTGGCCCCACATTTTGTAGAGCTTGATTTGGGCGTAAAAGCAAATTGGGAGCGAGTGCAAATGGAACAAGACTCCAGTCTGCATTCCAGCTGCAGCATTTTGTACCACTTTAGCTTCTGAACACTATTCAAGACTTATATAGAGTACATTGTAGCCATCTAATGTAGAAATTGGCAGGGTAAGCAACTCAGTGGCAAGATCTTTGACATAGAACCTATAGGAGAATAAAGTTGCTGCCAAGGGAGGGAATTTCACAACTGAGGCTCCATCATGGAAAAAAGACCTGTGTTCAACAGCCCCACATCTAAAAGAAAAGGAGTATCCAGAGAAGGAGGATGATCTCAGAGAAGGAATGGTTTCTCGGAAGGGAGCAAGAGGCCAACACCAGTTACGTTTAGATAGGAGATACACAGATCTAGTTTAGTTGCTCTCTTTCCTTCATTTGATGAAAGTAAACTGTGAATATGTAGGCTCCAGAGCCCTCACTGTGTAGCTGCCTCACTCTTGTAGGCTGGAGGTTGGGTGGGGGCTTCCTGCCCTCATTCCTGCACACATAGTTGACTTTGTGTTTCCATATGTGGTTGGAACAACACATTAGTACAACAGAGTTAGAAGAACAAACTATTTAGATTGCTCAGTTTTAACCAAGTCAGCTAATTTTGTCTATTTGTAATCTCTTAATGGTTTTGTTTGGCAGCGGTGATCCAATCTAAGTCCTAGAATACCATGGACCGACATGTCCCTGTGCATCCATTACCGGAGGAATTACAGAAGGTACGCTACTGTGGAAAAACCTGATGTTTTCCTGCTTTTCATATTAACGTAATAAGTGTAATTGCACTGACGTCAATATAGAATGTTGTGGTTGCTGGTTTCTTTGCAGTTTATTAATATGCCTAATAGATTGTATTTGACTTCATTTTTATTGGTTGTGACTCTGGTACCAATATTTGCATGTAAACTGTTTCTGTATACCTGTCCCTCTTGGAACGGTCACTGTTGTGTATTGAGCTATTGAGGTTTCCATAGTTGTGGGGTGACGTCAGCTGAGAGTATGATATTTTAGAAGAAGATGATTTTGGATTTATATTTGCCCCCTTTCTGTCCTGTAAGGAGACTCAAGGTGGCTTACAAGCTCCTTTCCCTTCCTCTCTCCACAACAGACACGTTGTAAGGTAGGTGGGGCTGAGAAAGTTCCAAATAACTGTGACTAGCCCAAGGTCACGCAGCAGGAATGTAGGAGTGTGGAAACACATCTGGTTCACCAGATAAGCCTTTGCCACTCTGGTGAAGGAGTGGGGAATCAAACCCGATTATCCAGATTAGAATTAACCTGCTATTACCCACTACACTGCCCTGGCTCTCTTAAGTGAGTGTATGCATAGTTTCTCCCTCTCTGCCTGATGTATTACTGTGGAAGTCCTCCGTGTAAATACACTTTGTTTTTTCCTTGCTGCTTGTCTGCTGATTGAGACATAACTACTGGTCACGAAGGTGGGATGTAGACATGAGCCTTTTGAAGCTTGAACTCCTTTGCAGTGGGAGTAGACTGGTATTGTTGGAGTGAAAATTAGGGCCTCTCAGGGCCATATGGAAGAGTTCAACCCAGTATGTCTGAGCAAGTGGGAAAACTATGAAGCAAGGTTGAGGTTTTATTTGACTGCTAACGGGGTCACAGAGGCCGGAAAAACGTGCAGCAGAGACATTTGACCTAGCCCAGGTTTTGCTAGCACCAAGGAAGTTGGCAGCAACCACATATGAAGATATTTTGGCTGCACTGAGAGAACACTTCATTCCCCAGCACTCAGAAATAGAGAAGGAATGCATTTTACAAGCAAAATCAGGCCCCAATAGAAAGCATTGCCGTTTACATCGCTGAACTGAGATAGCTAGCACAGCATTGCAATTTTCCCAATTTGGAGAATTTTAGTTAACCCTGATTCTTTATTATGCCTGTTCCTGTTCAGCAATAAAATGTAATGCATTCAGAAATAATATCACCTGTACTTTGATGTTATTGAATTGTCAAAATTTTGTATTGTTATGGGAGGTGGAGGGTGGCTTACAGTCCATAATTACAGACTAATGCATTTTTTCATGGCAATCTTTTAAAAGCAAAACAAAACGACACTAAATCCTTCCTGAAAGGTGTCGCACAATAACCATTTGTATATTCTGACAGTAGGCACAATTAAGTTTGCAGTCCTGTGCATACCTAACTAGAAAGCAGCATCCCTTTGAACTCAGTGGGATTTACCTGCCTATTAAAAATGCTGAGGAATATGCTTTCCATCTTGTATATCTCTTTTAAAAGACATTGAAATTTGTCTTTGGAAAGATAATTGGCTGCACTTCAACAGAATCATTAATAATGTTTATGAGACGTTTTTAAACAGCTGAATTATTTATGCCAAGTAATTAGGGGGGGAGTGTTGAATTCTGGGCAGAGATGCCAGTCTGCCATTCAGGACCCTGACTGGGTGAAAAGGCGGCATAAAATATTTTAAATGAAGAGGTACATTTAAAAAAAAATTCCAATGGCCAGTAGAGTTCTGTTTTGAAGAAGAACTGAAAGATGATTAGAAGAATCTGGACAAAAATAAGTACATAAGAACATAAGAACAAGCCAGCTGGATCAGACCAGAGTCCATCTAGTCCAGCTCTCTGCTACTCGCAGTGGCCCACCAGGTGCCTTTGGGAGCTCACATGCAGGAGGTGAACGCAATGGCCTTCTGCGGCTGTTGCTCCCGAGCACCTGGACTGTTAAGGCATTTGCAATCTCAGATCAAGGAGGATCAAGATTGGTAGCCATAGATCGACTTCTCCTCCATAAATCTGTCCAAGCCCCTTTTAAAGCTATCCAGGTTAGTGGCCATCACCACCTCCTGTGGCAGCATATTCCAAACACCAATCACACGTTGCGTGAAGAAGTGTTTCCTTTTATTAGTCCTAATTCTTCCCCCCAGCATTTTCAATGAATGCCCCCTGGTTCTAGTATTGTGAGAAAGAGAGAAAAATTTCTCTCTGTCAACATTTTCTACCCCATGCATAATTTTGTAGACTTCAATCATATCCCCCCTCAGCCGCCTCCTCTCCAAACTAAAGAGTCCCAAACGCTGCAGCCTCTCCTCATAGGGAAGGTGCTCCAGTCCCTCAATCATCCTTGTTGCCCTTCTCTGCACTTTTTCTATCTCCTCAATATCCTTTTTGAGATGCGGCGACCAGAACTGGACACAGTACTCCAAGTGCGGTCGCACCACTGCTTTATATAAGGGCATGACAATCTTTGCAGTTTTATTATCAATTCCTTTTCTAATGATCCCCAGCATAGAGTTTGCCTTTTTCACAGCTGCCATGCATTGAGTTGACATTCCCATGGAACTATCAACTAAGACGCCCAGACAGTTGAACAAACAACCTGCCGTTGCCAAGATGCTGTCATGGACTTCTCTTAGACTTGGCAAGGCTAGGTCTTTTCACCCATGACAACATTCAAATTCTGAGGTCTCACATACACACACCAAGCAAGGAACTGCAGACCGTAAAAGGCTTAAGCACCTAGTGAGCTTGTACAGATCTGGTTCAGTCACAAACACTGGCCAGGCTTTGGGGGGGGGGGGGGGCGCAGTTTTGTGTGTATCTGCCCATTCTGACACCACAGAACTTTGACTCTTCCTCTGAGAAATAGATTATCGATTCCTATATACTTTTCTTTTTAGGATGCTGCCCCTAAAAAGTGTCAGCCACATGGATTCAGTGTGCCTTCAACACCTCAGACACAAGGGAATATAGAGACAAGCAAGAGCTTAACATGACTTTTCAAAAACTCATTTCCCTGTGCAAGTGCAGGGGTTGTTGGCAAAGGTGCTAATTGCACAGAGAAACGGCAGACTCACCAATTAAAGATAAAGTGGTGTAGTGGTTAAGAGCAGGTGGATTCTAATCTGGAGAACTGGGTTTGATTCCCCACTCCTCCACCTGAGTGGCAGAGACTTATCTGGTGAAGCAGTTGTGTTTCCGCACTCCTACATTCCTGCTGGTTGACCTTCGGAACGCTCTCAGCCCCACCTGCCTCACAAGGTGTCTGTTGTGTGGAGAGGAAGGGAAAGGAGCTTGTAAGTCACCTTGAGTCTCCTTACAGGAGAGAAAGGGGTGGGTGTTAAATCCAAACTCTTCTTATTCTTCTAGTCGGCATCCTAAGCTGCAGCCACCCTGATGGGCATGACCGCAGCAGTTGAGGAGGCACTTGATTTTTGGGTCCAATTGGCACATATGGAAAAAGCTGAGGTTTTTGTTAGCATAATTTTGTGCCCCTGACAGGGGGTATTCCAAGGCTGAAAGAGCATAGGGAGCCAACTAAATCCAACCACTCCCCCAGAACTGCCCACAACCATGCCAGCTCAGCAGCAAACACCCCTGTTGTGCCAATGGCAGCCACTGTTGGACTGCACCAGCACCTAACAGCAACAAAGTGGGGCTAGGAGCCTATGCCGGCATATCTGGCCTTTACACCAACATATCTTTTGCGGCCGCTCAAGACGCCCATTTGGCGATCGCCTGCCAAAAAAGGTTTCAGGTCATTGTTTCAGATATATACTGGGCTTTGCTGCAACGCAGCAGCGGGCGAATTCTTTTCCCAGGGCGGCGTTGTCGCTTCTAAACAACAACCCTTTAAAGGGTTGTTGCTGGGGAGCGCTCTTTCCTGTGGCGTTATATGCAATCGCGTTTCGGCCGAAGACGCTGAAATTTGCCGCTTTGATTTCGATGTGGTATTGCCGCTTTGCGGAGCTGGAGTTCTCGGCTTCGTCCTCCACCTAGGCCGAGGGTGCAGCGTATGGGCTGTGACACCGCAGGCTTAATGAGTGCGGAGCCGCCTGCCGTCTGCCGGCCTCCGCTTCACCCGTTCGCATGCTTGCATGCGAACGGGCTTCCACCCCCACGCCGCCCGCACTCTTGGCGGCGTGGGGGCGGCAGGAGGCCGTGCGGAAACGGCCTTAGAGATACATCAGCATAAAAGTAAACCGGGTCTCTGAGTGAATTCGTCTGGCTTTAACAAAACAGGGAAAATGGAACAACATACGTGAGAGAATGCTTTCTTTCCACCCAAAGAATGCTTTTAATTTCCCAATCAGAGGGATGGGCAGACCCACCTCTGGAGCTGGCAAGCCCCTGCTTGGGTGCTCACCCTGCTGGCACGAAGGGCAAACATGCTGGCAGAGGCGTGACTTACCTTCATGGCACCCGACCCGGAAGCTGCTGTCCTTCCCTAGGCCCACCAGCACAGAAACCATAGTCAGCTTCCACTGTACACTCAGCCCCCACCCGCTGATGGAGTCAGCCAGCCTTGTTGATACGCCACATTTTTTGTGGCATATCTCTGTTATTCACTATGGGGGATTTTTGCCGGCTGTTGTTGTTTTGGGCTTCCCATGCCATGGGGAATCCCTTCAGAAAGGGCGGGGCAGCACCAGAGCAGCAGCATCCCCACCCAATCTGCATGTGGTGTAAGTATTCCAATATATTGGGTTATTGGAAGTTAACTGCATCTTGCTAATAAAATCAGACATCTGTATTTAGGGTTTGGCATAGTGACTGTATAGCTGGCAGCTGTAAGACACGAAGTGGGAATACATCGATAATACAGAGGAGAAAATTTGCTATACAAATCAGTAACCCAGACCATCTTGTAATGAAACAGCTTTGCATGTGTTCAAGTAAGAGATTGGGGCAATATTGTGTAATTAAAATCTAATTACACAACTGGGGTTTCCCAATATAATTCAAGGAAAAAACCTTGTTTGCAATCTCTCAAGATCTTTTAACAATCACATGCTGCTATAATGGAGCCCCACACAAGGTTGCTGGCAATAACACAGTTACATAATTTGAGCAGTGCTGGAAAAGACTGTCTACCTTTTCTAAAATAAAGTTCCCATGTAGACAGACGCTGAAAGCTACTGGCTACATATTTTAAATGGATTTTCCATGTCGTCAGTGCATCAAAATGGATGCTCAGATATTTATAACAGCCTAGCTCACACTTCATCCCTGCACCCTCCAAGGATCCCATCTTCCTATTATCTCCAAACTTCAATACTTAAGATTTATTTTCACTAATGCTAAGTGATTTCAGTGATTAATAGTCATTGAAGCAAAGGCATTAATGCTTTTAGCAATCAGCCTGAGCAAAAGTCCCTTGTAGATGAGCTTGAAAAATAATTATGTGTGGTCTGAAAAGCAGTGAGAAGATTCCCAGCCCGCTTCCAAACCTCTTTAAATAGTGCCTATTACAAGCATGAGGCTCTGTTGTGATGAAGGTAGTTGCCAGTCTCCAGGTGGTGCCTGGAGATCCCCAGAACCAATCTCTGACCTACAGCAGACCAGTTTCCCTAGGAAAAAAATGGTTGCTTTGGAGGAGGGACTCTGGTAATATAGCCTTCTCAGGGCCTCCGCTCCCAAATCTTGCCCTCTTCAGGCTCCACTCTCAGAATTTCCCAACCCAGCGAAGGCAACCCTAATTGAAGAAATCTTGCAAGAGGCAGACCAAACAATCCATAATCTGCATTAACAGCTGCAGCTGCTAAACCATCACCATGAACTTCTCCTACACTTGGCAAGGCCAAGACGGAAGTATTACTCAAGGGCAGGGCCAGAAAATGGGAGAAGTGGAGCAAAAGGTGTCCACATATCTGCAAAGCACGTGGAATGCCTGCACCGGGCCATGCATTCATTCCAGCCTTAACAGCCCGAAGGTATGTGATTCAACAGCTGAGCAGGTCCGGATGAACCACTGCCTGGTGAGCTGCCTTTCCTTCTCTGACTGAAGAAGTGGGGCAAAAATGTCATAAAACCAATACCCAGCCTCTTGGGATCATTTGCCGCAGGTTCTTGCAGGCCCTGAGAATATAAGGGACAGAACGAGCCACCATTCAAAGCTCTGCTTGCATAACTGCCCTACAAGAACAAACTGGAATCAATAAAACATCACAGCAAGAATGCACCAGAATCTCCCCAGACCAAGGACATTGTGTTGCAGCACATAAAGCGAGTTCCTCTCATTTCTGAGCTCAGCCCAGGCGCCGGCAAACTTGCCTACACTTTAGGGGGAAGAAACAAATTAATAAACTATGACATAACCATTCAACCGCCCACCCCCACCCCCTTTCATATATGCACACAGCTATCTATTTCAAGCCCTGACCTAGATGGCCCAGGCTAGCCCGAGCTCGAGCTCGTTAGATCTTGAAGTCGGCCCTGGTTAGTGTTTGGATGGGAGACCACCAAGGAAGAGGGCAGGCAAATCATTTCTGAACATCTCAAACCCCAAGGGCGACATCCGCTGCCCCCTGACCGCCATTCCCACTCGCCGCCACCACTACCCTTTACTCCAAAGCCAAACATGCAAGTTTGGATGAGCGGAGAGGGTAGAGTTGACCCCGCCCCCCCGCCCCGCTCCAATTCCCAAATTTTAAAACACAACATAGCTCGTCATTATTTTGACGAAAAAAAATCGACTTTATTGTTGCATCTGCAGCCGCTTGTGGGGCGACGCCGAGGGCTGCTGCCGGCGGAGACGGCGCGGTGCAGGGTCCGGCGGGCGGTCCGGCCCAAACCCCGGCGGCGTCCTTGGCGTGCCCTGGCCCGGCCGCGTTCAGCAAGCGGGAGTCACGGCAACACCTGCACGCCAGCCCGGCGGCGGCAGCAGGCGAAGGGCGCCGGGGTCAGTGGGGCGCGGAGGAGCGGCGAGTGCGTGCGCGCCCTGCTGCCAGCCCGCTGATCCCGTCGCCGCACGCAAGGCCCGGAGCCCAGCAGGCAGCGCCAGCTGGCCTTGCGTGCCAGGCGCGCACGCAAGCCGCTGCACAAGGCAGAGCCCGGCACGGCAAGGCTTGCACGCAAGGGACACCGAGGGCGCCCCCTCCCCCGTGCCCGGGCCGCCGCTCTCGCGCGCGCTCTGGCAAGGCCAGACCCAGCAGGCGACCAACAGCTACTGCAACGGAGCAGCGATCTGACGAACTTTCCCTCCCCAGAGACGTGGCTTCCATGCAGCCGGCGAGGCGGGTGGGAACCACTGCAAGGCGTGATGCAAACCCGGGGGGCGGATTTTAGTAGCGCTGCAAGGCACGACGGTGGGGTGGGTGCGGGATTTTGCACTGCAAAGCACAACCTCCGCGCCTGAACAATTTCCTGAAAGGGGGGGGCTGGTTCCCGTTCCTGATGGGACTCTGGCATTTAATCTGGAATTCCTGAATTGGAGGGGACGGGGGAGATTCCCGGTTCTCGTTCCTGATGGGACTCTGCGGCATTTAAGTTGGAAAGTGTCCAGGCCTTGCGACCTGGTGAGGGCACAACGTTGCCTGCTTTCGCGGTAAGGCGGCGCTGAGCCACGGAGGTTCAACGGGGATGATTTCTCAACCCGCTCCCTCCATAGGTGTTGCACCTATTGAATTTCCGCCTTAAAAAAAAGTTGTTCAGAAAGAAAAGAAGGCAAGCGGATAACAATACAATGCAAGATGTGTGGGCTGGCTGCGAGTTCCCAGTTCTGCACGTGGTCTTCATTCATTCCCGTTTGCCTGAAAAGAGGCGCCGGGACGGAGGCCTGGTTCGGATTAATTCAATTAAGCCTTTGGATGCGTGTGAATGCAGAGGTCACGCGTAGCCCTAGGAAGCCGGCTAGCATTCGAAGGGTCCACTGTAGATGGGAGAGATTATTAAAGGCCTGTAGAGATTTAAAAAAAAAAACCGTCACCGATTCATCCGACCAAGGGCCCGGTTTGCAAGCTAGTATGCATCAGTCTATATGGAGGTCACCCTCTCTCCAGGCTGGAATAAACTGCTCAGGGGGAAGAGCGCCTCTAAGCATATGCAAAGTGTCCTTCGCTAGTAACATTTTTTTTCCGAGGGTGGGAAGATGACTGAAGACACAAGGTCACTTTAGCAGCACCAATTTACAGCTAATGCCTTCTATGTTTAAACTAGACATGAGCAGGCACAACTATGTGACCTATCTGGATTCCCAGGCCCGCTTCCCTTCCGGCTTCTTCATCGCCTCCCCTCTGCTGCTAAGGTCTCTTCTGCAAAGCAGTTTGCAGCTGGATTTTCACTATACGGAATAGCCAGATCCACTTGCAAACCATTGTGAAAGTGAATTGAAAGTGCATTATTCTGCATGTGCGGAAGGAGCCTAACCCTCCAGGCTGGCAGCGCTTGCTGCATTTTTTCCTTTTTCAGCTGCACTTCGCGTGTTCACGGGCTGAACTGACTTGCAGTGAGCCTCCTGGGATCAGGTTTGCAGACGCACTGCTGGAAGCTTCGCATGCCGACCTCAAAACTGGGCTGCCTCGCTAATCTGGAGCTTGGCGAGAAGAGCCCTTTGATCTCCCGAGGAAAGCTCCTAATCGCCTGGCAGCTAGAGCTGCTCCAGACGTGCAAGGTGGTGGCTGGAGATCTCGTGGGATTACGAGTGATCTCCAGGTGACAGAAATCAGTTCATCTGGAGCAAACGGCTGCTTTGGAAGGGGCACTCGGTGCATTTATGCCCCATTGAGGTCCCTGCTCGCCTCAGGCATGACCTGCAAAATCTCCAGGTATTTCTACCCCGAGCTGGCAACTTTTAAGACGGATTTCGGTGGGTCTGAACCTTGTCCCAAGAAACAATAACAGTCTCCCACCTCCAATCCAAACATCACAGTGAAATTGCACTGCAGAATCTCAGAGTGATCAGTTCCAGTTTTGGGGGCCCCTAGGCAGAGAATGCCCAAGGGTCCCCCTGGCCTCATCTGACCACCACCGAGTCCCCCCTTCCATCCACCAGCCTGTGTGTCCCACTCATGTGCCCCTCCCACTGTTACGCCGAGCATGCCCACAGCTCCCCTCCCCGCCTGCATCACACCCTCCCCTGGTAGTGCTGGGCTGCGTGTGAGGCTAGGAGCACAGGTGGTTTGCAAATGAGGGGGCGGGGAATAAAAGCATAAGGATCAGGTTTGTGGGCACTGGTCCCTACTAGCATCCTAGGCCCTGGCAGCTGCCCTGTCTCAGGGTATGCTGATGCTGGCCCAATTAGAAGAAGCAGAGTTTGGATTTATATCCCACCTTTCTCTCCTGTAATGAAACTCAGGGTGGCTTACAAGCTGCTTTCCCCACAACAGACACCTTGTGAGGTAGGTGGGGCTGAGAGAGTTCAGACTTCAGAGGGAACTGTGACTAGCACAAGGTCACCCAACAGGAATATAGGAGTGCGGAAACACATTTGGTCCACCAGATAAGAGTCCATCACTCAGGTGGAGGAGTGGGGAATCAAACCTGGTTCTCCAGATTGGAATCCACCTGCTCTTAACTACTACACCATGCCTGCAGTCGCAATGCTGAGGGAGAGGGTGAATACAGAGAAAGTATGTGCACTCCCCTTTAAATATGAATGCAAAAGAGCTGGGGTGTCAGAATCAGTGTGTGTTTGAATACACAGCACAACCTGCTGAGGGCTTTCATCTGGAGCAGAAGTCAGCAAGGTTTAACTGCTGAACTTCTTTCAGGGCCAGTGGGCTGACCCTGGGAGCAAATACCTATGCAGAGTTATATGAAAGACCCTGAGCATGTGCCGAGTGTCTTTCCCATCATTCCTGATATATGTATGCCCGGATGCCACACATCCTTCACTATTCACATGTTTACAATTGAAGGAAGGTGATCTTGGGACAAAAGATGCTGCTTTTGCAGTATCTTCCCCAAATGAATTGCTTCCATGTCTAAACCATATATTTTCTGGGTGGAGAAACATTTATAAACTTCATTTGTAACCCTCTGTTCTCCCCATTGGGGACCCAAAGTAGCTCACATTGCTCTTGATGCCAATATTTTATCCTTACAACAACCACAAAACGAGCTTCCATGGAAGAGGAGGACTCAAACCCAGGTATTGCAGACCTAGGCCCCTTCCGCACATGCAGAATAATGCAGTTTCAATGCATTTTCACAATTGTTTGGAAGTGGATTTTGCTATTCTGCACAGTAAAATCCAGTTGCAAAGTGGATTGAAAGTGCATTATTCCGCTTGTGCGGAAGGAGTCCTAGCCTGACACTCTAACCACTGCACTCAACTGTCTCTCAAGTGTGGATTTCCAGTCGACTGCAGGATCAGAAGGGAGAGGGGCTGAGACTCATAAAAGACGGGGATTAAATCTAAATAATAAATAGATCTGTGGCATGCACTCCTTGAATCTCATTCCTCCTCTCATTCCTCCTTGAATCTCATTCCCATCCTGTCTTGCTATGATTACGTTACAGATGAACTAAACCCTGACATAGGAAATGGTACATTATGAATGCGCAGTAAAACTGATGATGATGGAAAGTACTGTCAAGTCGCAGCCAACTTTGCAACCCCACAGGCTTTATCAAGGCAAGAGAAATTCAGAGGTGCGTTGCTATTGCCTGCATCTGCATAGCGACCCGTGTATTCCTGGGTGGTCTCCCCTCCAAATGCTGACAAAATGTTTGTGAGATCTGATGAGACTGGACTAGCCTAGACTATCCAAACGAGGGCAATAAAACTGTCTGAGGTACAAAAATCCATGCATGAGCAAGACCTTTAACTTCCTGGTCTAGAAGGCCACTGTCAGAAGAAGAAGCTGAGCCAGCCAAGTGTCCTTGCAGTCCTGGCACTTTTACACTGGCCTCTCGGATCAAGAGAGCCCACAACTGTTCACGTTTCACCTCAGCCCCTTGGAGCCTGGCCAGCCCCACATAGGACACTTGGCTCAGCTTGCTCCAGGGCTGTTATAATTTTCCAGTGCCTTGTAGAAGAAGAAGTGTTTGGATTTGTACCCCACTTTTCTCAACCATAAGGAGTCCCAAAGTGGCTTACAAACTCCTTCCCCACAACAGACCTTTGTGAGGTAAACGAGGCTGAGACTTCTGAGAGAACTCTGATTAGGCCAAGGTTACCCTGCAAACTTCATGTGAAGGGGTGGGGAATCAAACCTGGTTCACCAGATTAGAGTCCACCACTCATGCAGAGGAGTGGGGAGTCAAACCCAGTTCTCCAGATTAGAGTCCACTGCTCTGAACCATTACACCACAGTGGCATTTTTAGCACTGCGTTGTTTTGCAGCACTTGGCATTCATCCAGATGCACACTGCTTTTAGTTGTGGGGAGATTTTCCAGAGAAGGAAGGAAAGATACAATTTTTGGAGACAACTAGCTCTTAATGAAGCACAGCGGCATCTCTGCTTGGAGTGCTAATAATGCCCTAATGCCCACGACACAATAATATTTATTCTGCCTGTCTGCTGCCCTTCACCCTAGAGCTGAGAGCAGCTGGTGCGGGGTTCCCACAGTCTCCCATCCGGGCAGGTTACAAAACAAGACCTGCTTCACATCAACAGAGGAACTATTTCGCATTCCTGCATGCTGTTCTCCAGGCTCTTCTGCGAACACGCCTGACACAAAACAGAGCGAGGCCTTTTCCAACCAGTTTGGGTGAAGGGGGAACTTTTGCAGAACTGCACGTTTCTCTGCTCGATTTCGCCATGCCCTCTCTGCAGATCACTTCAAGTGTTTTTTCCTAAGTGTTCTTTAAAAAAAAAAACCCCGACACAAACAAAGCCCTGGGACCGTTTATTTGGCAGAGGATTGCCTGCTGCAGGATAAACACAAGATTTGCTGATAATTCATTAGCACTTAGAAAAGCAGGTCAGACAGTACAAGTCCTATGAACTAATTGTACAAATGTGCAATACAGATGAGGTCAGTGTTATCTACTCTGATTGGCAGCAGTTCTCCGGGGTCTTGGGTCATGGCATTTAATATTACTTACTGCCTGATTTTTGTAACGGAAGATGTCAGAGTTTGAACCTTTTGCATTCCCAGCAGATGCTCTACCACTGAGCAACAGTCTCTCTCAAAATCCGGGAAGCAGATTTCATGCATTTATGTGTGAGACCAGCTCTCTTTTCTCCTCCCAGTTGGATCTACTGTCTGTGCCCTCTTTGTGCAGAGCACACTCTGCAATAACCTAGGCTCTGGCTTTTTCAGTGGCTTCCCCATGCTTCTTGGAACATACTTTCCTGGTTTGTTGGCAAGGCTGTAAAACCAGCTTAATCTGCAGATCTTTGGGGACAGTTTGAGCCTGGTCCAAGGGAATATATTTCCAGCTGAGCACAAGGAGTTTTCAGAATAATTTTAATCTAGTTTTATTGTTTTAATGTGTTCGTAGTGTGACTTTTTCCCACACTTTTATTGTATTTTGCTGTAATGCCTTGTGTCGTTAGTCTGAAACCATGATTTTAAATTAAATACATAAAACAAAGGAAGTCTGTGTACATAACCTGGGGAGTAGGAGCTGGGTTGTGCATGCACACAGACCGTTCTTCTGGTTGCTGCCTCAAGCAGTGACTTCCACCTGTGAATGGGCCAAATCAAAACATAGGCAGAATGCTCAAGTATTACTGCACCATCTCCAGTATTCAAAGGAGTTAAATCAAACATTTAACCCGAAGCATAGAACAATCAAGTAATGATATTACAGTGATGTTTTGTGTGAGAAACAGAGAAACAAACTATGGCCCCCTCTCTCCGTGACAGCGTATTTGTGTTTTTTATCCAGTGTACATAACGCAGATGTTTGTTTTAATTAGGTTTGCATAGACCTTACCATATCCATTTTTTCCATATGCTGCCACTGTAAATGAATAGTTTCCTTACCTTGCCTTCTAATGGTATCACCTCTGTGGACCTTTTGTCTTTGTGTACAAGTCAAAGGGTACCCGAAGAAAGATACATTGTCAGGGTGGCTAAAGACTAGTAAAAACCAAAGTGGACTTTCACTGCTCTATCAATTATTGGTGATGATTCTAATCTGGCTTTTTGGACTCCAGATGTCCCTTGTGTGTGACACGATCTGATAGAAAATCATACCATCGGCCCAATTGTCTACTCTGACTTGCAGCAGCTATCTAGTGCCTCAGGCAGAGAAAATGTTAAGGCCTATTGCTGCCAGGGATTGAGCTGAGACCATCTGTATGCAATGCATGGGGGCTCTCACAGGCCAGAAGCGCTTTGTGGGAAAACACAGAGAAGATGAGTCTAGCAAAGGTCTTGCATTTCTGCAGTATGTTAATTTTATGTAGCGCAATATTAGCATCTGTCCATCCACGCACAGATTTTTACTGCACTATCTCTAGCCAGCTGCCAGCACTCAGATGTATTCACTTCATTTCTCCCCATTGGAGATCCAAAGTGACTTATGTCTTTCACCTCTCTTCTGCTTCATTCTCATAACAACCTGCTGAAGTAAGTTAGTCTGAGAGCTTATGGCCCCTTCCGCACATGCAAAATAATGAACTTTCAGTCCACTTTCACAATTGTTTGCAAGTGGATTTTGCTAATCCACACAGTAAAATCCAGCTGCAAAGTGCATTGAAAGTGCATTATTCTGCATGTGCGGAAGGGGCCAAAGACTGCCTCAAGATTACCTAGCAAGCTTTCATTTCAGAGTGGGGATTCAAATGTGGGTCTTCCAGATCCTAGTCAACATTCTTACTTCAAATAAAGGAGTGTGGTATTGTAAGGGAGGGCATATTCGCTACACCACACCGGCTCACTTGATTTGTACAAGCAAGGGTTAAAAAGAATTACACCCCCCACATACATAAACGGAGTTTCTGCCTGAAATTCCAGGCAAGATCAATCTATTCATGCAAATAAATCAATAACTGAATTCTAGGGAAAGATTGGGCTAAAGCTCTTCTCTGCTTCAAGAAGTAGGAGCTTTACAATGTGCCCCCCCCCCCCAGCAGTCTGAGGGGTACCATCAGAAACCGTCATCACATGATCAGTCTGCAAGTTCCCTGTGAATTGATCTGTTTCTAGTTTCCCTTCCCCAGTTTGCGGGATCTTTTAATAAACAATAGCCTCAGTGAGCTCCAAAGCACTCCTATCACATTTTACAAGGTGAAAGCTCCTTGCAAACTAATTGTGCTCTGTCACGCAGGAGGGCCATATGTTCAAAGGTCAAAATCAACAGCTCGAAACTTGTTTTCCCCAAACGCTAACCAAAAGAGCTGAAATAGCCAATCCTGTCTCCTTGGACCCAAAATATGTTTACTGGAGTTTTCTTTAGCATTGTTTAATAATGAAGACACCATAGTTATAAATAAATATGTAGGCATCAGTGGTGTATTAAGATAGGATCCAAAATGGATGATCCTTTTTATTGGATCACTTGTGACATTCTTTCTATGTATTAATTTTGTTGTTCGTGAAAAACTGTTTGTCACTCCTGAAATGTATTTATTTATTTCTATTTAATTCATGGATACCCTGCCTTTCTCCCGAATGGAGACCCAAGGCAGCATACATCATTATCTTTTCCTCTATTTTATCCTCACAGCAACCCTGGTAGGTTAGTCTGAGAGAGAGTCACTGACTCAGCGTCACCCAGCGAGCTTCCATAGCACAAGCGGGGATTCCAACCTGGGTCCCCCAGGTACTAGCCTGGCATCCTATAATGTAGAAGTTGCCATGTGCATTTTACCCCCCAAAGATCTGTACACTCTTAACTATCGACAGCCTTATTTTTTGGCACGTGTTCCTGATAAATCTCTTAATTATCTCTAATTTGGTGTTTGTTGAAATCCTGGTAGTGTTAAAGCTGTGATTCTTTACAGTTCAGCTCTCTCCCCAGATTCTCTTAAAAGAGAACTCCTTGAGTATGTAAGTAGATGTATCTTGTCTGTAACGCACATGCACAAGTGTGCATACACATGGCCAGTAAGATGCCAGAGTTCACAACCTGCTGGTGAGGCTTATTTTGAATGGGTAATGACTAATTGTAAGAGTTTTTTTAAGGGGCTGGGTGTGAATCTTTAGCCTAACATCCTTTTGTTTTTGAAATAGTACAGGAACCATATTGTAGAATAAATTTCCACTTTAGATACCATAGATGCCAAGTTCCTAGAAACCCAGATCATATCTATTCTTGAAAAAGATCTGTCTTTCAGAGAATTAGGAATATCCTCTTGAATATCCATTTTTCTGTCTCCATATGTCAACCAGACCCAAGTTGTCCAGCAAATTTTAAAAAAGTGTTTTGGCTGTTTAACTTGCATATTTTTAATATTATTTTCAGAAAATCTATCAATTTGTGGTAAAATTACTCCATTCCAATCTCCCAACAGGCACCAACATTCGTAGGAAAAGTGTTTTAAGCTTAACAATAAAATGTTATTTAAACACTCCTTTGTCTTTATTTGGAGCACAGATTCCCAACACCATAGTTTCAACTCCAACTTCCCCCACCTCCAAACATATCCACCATGCTCATTAGTCAATACCAATTTAGGATCAAAATGTGATTTGATAAATAACACCACCGTTTTTCTTTTTAATACTAGCTGAGATAGAATCTTCACCTAAAAGTTTGTGGGACAAAAATATTTTATATTCTTTTTTTCTGATATTTCTTGTAGGTTTGCATGAAAGTATAGTCAATCTTGGGAAAGGCCTGCCTGTTCTTACTTGGGGTGATGAGTCACTATCTTCAAAAGAACACAAATCCCATGCAGAAAATAGCAGGCAACACATATGGAGAACATAACTTTTACACACACACATATTGCTTTTATGTATATGTGCTATACATCCACTGACACCTTGAGACCAATCCAATATAATATGTACCTGGCAGTGTGTGGTTCATGTACCTGGCAGTGTGTTCTTTTGCGCAAAGGCACTCAGCAAAACAGCCATATCTTTTCTGCCTCGTGACTAATAGCAGCTTTAAAGAATCAGTTTCTATTAGGATTATCCCACACCCCAGGACTGAGTTTCTGATCCAATTCAAGTCTCTCAGCTGCTGTTTAATGTTGAAGAAAATATGTGTTTATGCACCACACAATGTCCTCTGAACAACTGCACCCTTCAGTACCTTCATTTAGACAGGTACTGTTCTCCATATGTGGGTTGCCGTTGGAGCAGCATCAACTGTATGAAATGGACAGCTACAGGAAGCAAATAACACCCACCGCATCCTGAGATTTTGGAAGTAATATAACACTGTTCTCTTTTTTTGAAGGACTGCTTGAAAGTAGATTGGTCTGGAGAGTTGTCGCTTGTTGGCTGTTTCGAGCTGTTTGTCGTGATCATTACGTGTCATTTGTTTTATGTGTTTATAGTTTTGTGATTTCAGTCTGTGAGCAGCTCTTTGAAATATGGCGATAAAGTGGCACCGGATAAATATTTCATTTATCCAGTACATTCTTCCCCCGTCTTTCCTGCCAGTGAGCTCAGGGTGAACTCATTCGTCTTCTTCCTCCCCCCCCACCCCCCCACCTCCATTTTATTCTCATAACCAAAATCACCTGGGAAAGCCTCTTGGAACTATGGGATTTCAGCCCTGGTTCTCCCACATCCTAGTCCAGTGGTGGTGAACCTATGGCACGGGTGCCAGAGGTGGCACTCAGAGCCCTCTCTGTGGGCATGCGCAAACAGTCGCCCCCCTCCCCACACATCTAGGCTGGCCTGGGCCGCTGGGCTCGATTATTAGCATTAAACCTAAGACCTAGTTTTGGGGAAGCAGTGTAGGTAACCCTGTTAAATGCTGTTAAACCCCACTGATTTTCATGCGAATAACTAAAGCATGATCCTTTACCTGGGAGTAAGCTCAGTTGCTGGCAATGGGACTTGCTTCTGAGTAAACCCTCCTAGGGTCATGATTCACCCATTGGAAGAGTTGCACAGTTGCTTCAAAGCAAAGCCACCGACTACCACCAAGCTTACTCCTGAGTAACGCACGCCTCGGAGCCCTTTTCTAAACTAAAACCTCAGTATTCAGGTTAAATTGCCGTGTTCACACTTTGCAATAAATAAGTGGGTTTTGGGTTGGAATTTGGGCAATCTCGGTCTTGAAAAGGTTCAGCTTATCACTGTCCTAGTTCAAGGGTGGCCAATTTTAGAGTTCCTAGGATAAAATTCATTATATCATACAATTCCCATCAGCCCTTGCCAGCATGGCCAGGGGCTGATGGGAATTGTAAGCCATGAACATCTGGAGCATCATAGGTTGGCCACCCCTGTAAGTCTAATATTAACAACAAACAGATAATAAATAACCCGATCCACAATTTCCTACACAACATATGTCTGGAGAAATCTTGCAAAACGTGAAGTTCAGTCTGTCACAAAAGAAGCTGTGTCTCTTTGAAAGCTCACAACTTTATTCTAAGAGTTCGGCTGCTTCCTCCTGGTCTCTTAAATCAGCTGCCTGGTGTGTCCTCAAGCCGCAGAAATACATGGCTACTGAGAACACGTCGGGCTGTTTACAATTTGTTTCCCTTCTGCGGGAAACACTTGATGCATTTAAGGAAGTATGATGTAGCCCTCACAAACGTACGCCAGGATGCTAACACGGTGGCTACCCGTCTGGAATGATGCCAAAAAAAATACATCAAGGCGCCACTCACTTGCTTAAAAAAAACACCAACAACCTCCCTCTCCCCCAATGGTGAACATTTCAAACAGCTGCATTTGCTATAACTGGGCTATTCTTCTGCAAATTACTCCAGGGCAAAGTGTGGGATCCCCCCCCCCCCCCCCGCATAACCGTAGAAACCTCCTACTAATTGGAATCATGCCTTTGGGGCCAGAAACGCTGCTCTAGCCGAGGTTGCGTGCAAAGACGTCGGCGGCATGAAATAAAACCTTATTATTATCACCACTGGAGAGTTCAATGCCGAGCCCTGCACGGATTGGGGGAGGGGGGTAGCCCGGCCCTTTGATCAGCAGCAGAAAACAAAGGCGCGCCTCCGGGCGTTTGATTTTGCCCTTGGACCCGACGCGCCTCCTGCGAGAGTCTGGCACGGGCGTTCGTTCGGGGGGCGGGCTGGGCTAAGGGGCAGTAAGCGGAGGCCCCCACGGGGAGGGGGTGCGGAAAGGGAGAAGGGTCGGGGGTCGGGCCCCTCCGAGCGGCCGCCGCTGCTGCTGCTCTTCTCACGCTACCACGGCTGGGTAGCTGTCAGGCGAAGGGCGTCGTGCAGCTCGGCAGCGCGATCAATTTAAATAAGCGCAGCGTTGTGGTTGTGCGATGGAGCAGTCACGCAGCTGCCAGCCGCCAAGGGCTGGCGGAGGTGGGCGGCCAGGCCTGGGGGGCTTCTTCCCCCGACGTGCTGTCGCCGCCGCTTCCCCCTCCGGCCGCCAGGCTTTCAGGACCCCGGGCAATGAGACGCCAGCCCGCGCGTTCCCCTCGCTCGCCCTCTTTCTCCAAAGGGTGGGGGGAGAGGGGAGGAGGACAAAGAGAAAGGGGGACGCGTCGGGAAGGGTGACTCAGTGGCGTCTATCTTTGGAGATCGGTATAGAGCAGAGTTGGAAACGTGAGAGCCTGCAAGAGCCAGGGGGGAAGGGGGCGGGCGGGGAAAGGCCAGACACGCGCGCGCACGCACCAGGTGCACCCGGGGGAGGCTTCCCGCAGGCGGCTGGAAAATCGGGGTTTCTTCCCTGCCGCCCCCACTTTCTTTTCTTCTAAATCAGGCAACTGGCAATGCTTAACGAACCAGAAATAAGACCGCGGCTGCCCCCACCCAAGACGTCGTTACGTTACGGAATGTGGGAAGATGCTTGGAAATAGGGTTCGATCAGGGTCGAGAGTGGGAATTCCTTTTAATGATTGATAGGGCTCCAAGATCTCCTTGTAACGCGGTGGCCTTCTAAACGGAAGGCTAATGAGCATATGCAGAGTGCGGTTCCTTGAAATCCTTAGCTGGGGCTGCGGAACGTGGACAGAGGCAGGCCTTCTTCAATTGGACATCTGTGTCCACACTTCGTTATTATGCCACTTCCGGGTTGGGAAGTTCCTAGAGGATTAGGGGTGGAGGCTGGAAAAATGGGGTTTGGTGAAGGGAAGGACCTCACCAAGATATAATGGCACAGAGTCCAGCCTTTTTCCTCAGAGGAACTGATCTCTATTGTCTGGAGTGGAGAGAGATCGGTTGTAATTCCAGGAGAGGCCCATGCCTTACCTGGAGGTTGGCAACCTTGGTTAATAGAAAATCAGGTACCTAGGGTTAATTAAGAAAGTGCTTTAAAGATCAGAGGCTGTGACTGCTGCATGAAGCCTGGCTTCTAACCTCATGCCTGCCAAGGAAATTTGGGTTCTCTTCCCCCTTCGGTTCTGAGTCAGCAACTTGAGCCATCTCACCATCAGGTGCAAAATCTGATTTTTCCATCCCCCACCACAACCAAACAGCAGTTTTTTTCACCAAGTCACCATCACAGGAGGGGTGTGGGGGGGTGATTTTCCACCCCCACGTGACTAAATGGTCACAGCCTGGGGATATTTGACCCTATATGTCCCCCTGGGCGGTATAAATAAACTTGCTTCCTCCAAATTATCTCCTCTACCTTGCTTGCTATCCTTCCTCACACACTGATCCATTTACAACCACACTTAAGCACACTGACCCAATTCAGGGCAGGGGCTGAGGTGTCCTTAGCTGTCCCTCCTCCTCTTTAAATGTCTTCTTCAGGTTTGCAACATTTTCCAAAGTTCAGAGAGGACCATCTTCCAAAAATGTGCCTGAACTGGAAATAAAACAAGTTGGTTTAGCCATGTTTTGTATTGGTTGTTCTAGCAAATGGCTAAGTGAAATCCCATTGATTTCAACAGACCAGATTTATGGATTGTACTCACAATCTGTTTTTAAACAATAACTAATAGTTCTGTTTAATAATATTATTTCTGTAAAAGTTATCTGCCTGAGGAAGAAACAGGATGGAGAAATGGTTAGAATGTTGGACAATGTTGGAACGTTGCTGGGAGGCCCGGGTTTATATCTTCACGCTTCTATGAAGCTTTCTGGGTGATTTTGGGCCAATATAATTTCAACTGAATCTGCCTGGCCAGGTTGTTGTGAACGCAAAGGAGAAATCACTGTACCTCACCCTGAGTTCCTTGGAGTAAGGGAAGGTTCCAGAATGTACTAAATCAAAGGGATGTATATTAGGACTGCAAGATGAAATGTTCAGTTTGACTGAAAGCAGTGTGGTGTAGTGGTTAAGAGCAGGTGCACTGTAATCTGGAGAACCCGGTTTGATTTCCTGCTCTGCCACTTGAGCTGTGGAGGCTTATCTGGTGAACCAGATTAGCTTGTGCACTCCAACACATGCCAGCTGGGTGACCTTGGGCTAGTCACAGTTCTTCTGAGCTCTCTCAGCCCCACCCAGTGTTTGTTGTGGGCGGGGGGGGGGGGGAAGGGACAGGAGACTGTAAGCCCCTTTGAGTCTCCTTATAGGAGAGAAAAGGGGGGGATAATAAATCCAAACTCCTCCTCCTCCTCTTCTTCCATTCAATCAAGAAAGGTGACGTACACATTGCTGAGATAGGCCTGGAGATAGGCCTTGTTTTCTTTTCTGTGCTAGAGCTCATAAAAGCTGGTATGGCAGGAATGAGGCAGCCCATTCTCTCCTGAAGCTTTCCACTTCTAGCTCAGGAACAGGAACTGTCTGGCCATTGCTGTGTGTAGAGGTTATGCTCTCTGGGCTTGTGTGGTTGAGCATAAAAGCCTCAAGTGCAGGATAGTACAAGTTTTTTAAAGAGTGGGCCACAAAAACGCATATGTGTGCTGGCCATATAAATTTTAAAAAATTAATAACAATGGTGAAATACAGCCTGTTAGCTTAAAAAAAACACGGATTTTCTAGTCCAACACACATAGTTCAACACACATAGACACCACCATTAATTAACTTTGTTCACTTGAGATGTCTTATACTAAATCATGCTGTTGATCCAGGGTCCTTTCACACAAACCCCTTAAAATGTTTGTAAACTGTTTTACCCCCCCCCCCCCCTTACCACGATGTATGTTCACACACAGCCTTGAAACAATTCCTGGCCGCCATTTTGTGATCCCCCCCCCCCGCTTTTCTAGTTATTTGTTGGATTGATGCTTCACATCCTTGTGCCACAGTTCCCTACATCACACATACTTGATCCTTCAAAGTTTAGCCCCCCAAGTTTATTGTTTATGACAAACGAACAGAAATGAAGAAATTTACAGGCAAGGGGCAAGAAGAAAGCTCAGAAAATGACAATGAGGAGGAAGTCTAGGGACAGCACAGAAGCATGAGAAACACCGCAAAGAGACTGTACAGCCCAGAGATGCCGTTTTGAAAATGTTTCCACTGAAGACTCATTTTAAAGGGCATTCACTTAACATATTTTGAAGCTGCAAATAAAACATTTTGGGAACTAAAGGGAGTAAAAACAATGCAGAATTCCATGGAGGAAACATTTTATTTCCTGCCTCAAAACGTTTTAAAAGGTTTGTCCGGAAAGGGCCAACATCAGTATTGTCTGCTCAGACTGAGAGCAGCTCTCCAGGTCCCAGGTGGATGTCTTTCACATCCCCTGCAACCTGATCCTTTGAACTGGAGATGCTGGAGATTAAACTTGAGGCCTTCTGCATGCCAACCAACTGCAGCTCCTCATTAGAGGCCCAGTGTTAGAGGCCTAGTGTTAGTAGGAATCTCCCAGAATCACAACTCATCTCCAACCTCTAGATCAGTTTCCTGGAGAAAATGGATGCCTTGTAGGGTGGACTGTATTGCATTGTACCCCACTGAGCTCCCTGCCCTCCCAGGCTCCAAATTTCCAGGAGTTTCCTGAGCCTAACCTGCCATACCAGTGGTCAGGGGGACCTGGGATCCCTAAGTGCTAGTCATTTTGGCCTGGTCAGCCATTCAAGCCTACTGCCAGACAGTTATTTCAAACCAAACTGTTCTGGAGAAGTGCGAAGTATATTCAGTCAGGGGACATCTCAGTTCTGTCTCCAGGTTTATATTTCTGACGATAAACCTAAGCATTGTTTATAGTTGGGTTACATAGCCAGAAATTTCAAGACATTTCTGGGATCTGTATACTTGTCTCCAAAATCCCAGGAATACTGTATCTTCTTCGTGGGTATAGTTTGCTTTCAGCTCAATCAGATCCTCTTAAAACTAAGCCACACTGATAGGGCAGATGTTCGCCAATATTTTTTATAACATCATGTAATTATAGTAGAACTGGAATGGTTTTTTAAAAATTGGTGCCAAACATTGAAATTTCAACTTGATTTTTTTCTCTCTCTCCAAACCCACCCCCGTCCCCTTGCCAACATGCATTTTGCCCCAAAGGGTTCTTTTGCAAATATTTCTCTAGAACTTCCTGAGAGGAAAAGCAGTATGTGTTTGTGAGGAGGGGATTTAGAGTGGAAAAAGAGTTCGTGAGGAAAAAGTTTACAATCTCTTCACCTCCCCTGCTGCTTTCCCACCTCCTGAAACTGATTTTCTTTCTAAAGAATGGTCATAAGAAATTGTGAAAGAGAGCATTTCTCATCTCTGCAGTTCTTGTCACTGTGTCACGTCTACACTTTTGCGTAGATGTGATGAGGAAAGGTTAGGAAGGTGGCGGCTGCTTGCAGCGTGAGGATGCCATTCCTAAGCTGCTTGTTGCTGCCGTGGTGGGGGCACTCCCCCCCTTTATATAGATGCAGCCTTTGTGTAACAGCTGAAATATCCCCAAGGTAATACAGGTGAAAGCAACATTTTGCTTGCTACCGAACATTCAGTTGTGAGAGAGCTGCAGTCAATCCCCACATGATTATTTTTTTTGTCATGGTCACACAGTACATTTTAACATGTACACATCAAACCTTTTACAAGCACAGTTTAAAAAATATAATGTCTAAAATGGCTTTGGGAACAACCTGGTTTCGAAAAGCATACGGTTGCCACCTTTCCCCTCTCTACTGTTTTCCTCAACGGAAAGCTTTAGATTGACTCAGAGTTAAAATACACACGTGAGGCTTCCTGCAGCACTTAAGGAATCACGACTCAGAAGAACAGGCGGTCTTGGAGTGTGCTTTCTAGGAATCAAGCTCATAAAAGTCAGGGACGAGGTGCTAAAAGACCTCATTCAGAACTGTTTCACATCTTCTGGGGTATTCGTTTCCCCTTGAAATGGGGTTTGTCTGCACGAAACAATCATCTCACAACTCTTTTTTTCCCCCTTGTCTAGTGAGAAATAGATTTGCTGTGGAGTGTTATTGTCACGTTGGTCCCTGAGATATGAAAAGGAAAATGAAGATAA
Organism: Sphaerodactylus townsendi; assembly: GCF_021028975.2. Classification (NCBI taxonomy): domain Eukaryota; kingdom Metazoa; phylum Chordata; class Lepidosauria; order Squamata; family Sphaerodactylidae; genus Sphaerodactylus; species Sphaerodactylus townsendi. The sequence goes on along the minus strand of NC_059432.1, from coordinate 89,827,764 downwards.
GATGAGAGCTTTTTATCAGACCAATCCACACAGGTAGAAAAGAGTGGAAGCTTTTGAACTTCATAGCAAAGGGAGTACGGTAAATAGATTTTTCCCCCCCTGTTGACAAAGCCAGTATATAAGAGAATATTTGCCGTGCTACCCTAACACTATCTATTAGGTGAGCTTTCTTACCATATGTGAGGTTAGCATAATTTTATAATGCACTGTTTCAGTTTTATTTACAACCTGCACTTCTTCCTTCATGAATTCAGGAAGTTCCCTGCCCAGGCATAAACCAAACCCCGACCAGCTTAGCTTCAGCAGGGAGGCCCTGGAGGTGAGGAAAGACAAGAAGGAGGACAGCCTAAAATCAGGACAATATTTGTGCTCTGCAAAGTCAAAAGGTTGGATGTGGCATACCAGGCAGCAAACGTCTGTTTCCTGATCTCCTTCATTGCTCCCTGTTATAAAGTTACCTCTGGTGATAGCATTGTTTAAAAAGTGAATTGAAACGAAGGGCTGCTGGAGTTGTGTGTAAACAAAGGCGGCTGTATGGAAGAGTGAGAGAGAACCTTTTCCAGACCTTACAGTCCTGTAGACAGAGAACCTACCAACCATGAGATACAGGAGCACATGCTACCTGTGATCATCACGATATACTTGATTGGGCAACCAGGGTATTTACCATGCATATACAATTTTGGTATGCATGAATATGAACTCTGAAAAACACAGTGCTTGGTTTGTATGTTCCAAGGTTGTACAAACATGATAGATACATGAGTTGCCCCTGTTCACATAACTCAACAACCGCACATATTGGAAGGATTGCAGATAATGTGTGCTTCTGTCCTGAGGGACTGGTAGGATTGCGATACTCATGACTGCAACGTCTCAAAAGGGTTAATGCAGGATGACTCCATGGAAAGTACAAAAGCCAACAGTGTGAACAGAATTTGTCAGGATGCTGAAAGATCAGAGGAGGGTCAAAAAGTTGAGCTGAGGGAGGGAACTGAAAACAAAGACAAGGAGATTGCATTTCATGGGCAAGGAGCTGTAATGCAGGCAAAATGGCTTGGTAGGGAAGGTCAGAATCACAAGTGTAGAAGATGCTTCGGCAGCAGTTTGGATGGCTCTAGGGATGGTAGCCTCCAGGTGGCACTTGGGGATTCCCCCAGAGTTATATCTCAATTCCAGACTACAGAAATCAATTCCCCTCAATAAAAGGGTGGACTTGATAACAGCGTCCACCATTGAGGTCCATCTCCTCCCCAGGCTCCATCCTCAAATCTCCAGGAGTTTCTCAGCATGGATTGGGCAACCCTACCTCTTCATCCTCTGCCAGTAGGGCTAACCATGGGGATAAGAAAAGGTTTTCTGATTTTTTTTAAAAGGCCAGAGGTGAGGAAGTCTAGGCAGGAAACGACAGGATCAGAGACAAGGCTTTCCATTCAATGGAAGGAGGGTGTTGTAGAGGGAAAGGCAAGAGGATTAATATCTCAAGGAAGACGCTCTGGGTGCTGAGGAGATAGAGGAAGGGCATGTTGGAGTGAGGGAAACAGTTCTGTGAGAACTGGACAAAGATGTTTACATCTTTCCCAGAGCTTAGCAACTTCCAGCAAGGTTGTGAATACGAGCACTCTTCTGCAGTTCTACTCCTGATTGACATATGCATGCTTATGACTCAAGTTTATTGCAGGGGGGTTTATGAGAAACTCTTTAAGTGCAAGTGCCCTTTTTCCTTGCCAGAGTGTACATGCCCATTCTCACAACATAAAGTATAATAAAATAAGAGAGCCCTGCTTGATCAGATCAGTGGCCCATCTAGTCCAGCATGTTGGCCCACACAGTGGCCCACCACTTCCTCTGGAGGGTAACCAACAGGATATAGAGTCTGAGGCCTTCCCCTTATGTTGTCTCCTGGCATTGGTATTCAGAAGTCTACTGCCTCTGAGTGTGGAAGTGATGACTCATGTTTAGCTGTGAGTCAATGAGAAATGAATTAGCCAGTCATCAAGAGAGGGCCATTTATGTGTGAATCAGACCTTAGAAAACTGGAGGAGACTGAAAGCACAGAAATAGCCACAGTGCGCAGGTAAGCAGAAGCCACCACTGTCTTCCTTTAAGTGAGGTATGGCAGTGCTCAGCTGAGAAGCCCTGATGGCACACAGCAATTTTCAAAAGAGATGCATTCTTCTTCGCTGGGCTGTTTCCAAGCCAAATTTTTTTCCTGTGTTCTTTTCTTCTCCCGTTGCTTCTCTACAGAGCTGGATTTGAAGGAAGATGGATAGGTGGAACTTGGCACGGTAGTACTAATACATGAGCAGAGGCAATTTGGGAGAAGGGGCATTTATACACCTTCAAATGGGTTTTACAGGTGTCAAGGTTAAGAGTATGGCATTTGGTCTCTGGGATTTCAGGTTTCATAATGAGGGGTTATGAGAAACATTCAAGTGCCCCCTTGCCTGACCAGAACATGAATAACTGCTGCTGCCCCCACATCTTGTACATTTTCAGTATTAAGCAGCATGTGGATGTACAGCTAGCAAGGACACCTAGACATGCTGACATCTGCATTTGCACAATGCTGAGCATTCCTTAGTTGAAATTTGTTAGGATCACCAAACAGCTCACTATTTTTTACATTTTAATTTTTTTTAATTGGGTGAGCCATCAATGGCTTTTTCCTCAGAATGATACATACTGACAAGAGGAGGGGCCATGGTGGCTCAGTGGTAGAGCATCTGTATGGCATGCAGAAGATCCCAGGTTCAATCTCTGGCATCTCTGGTTTAAAAGAACAGGTAATATGCAGTGGTGGGATCCAAAAATTTTAGTAACAGGTTCCCATGGTGGTGGGATTCAAAATGTGGCATAGCGCCAATGGGGCTGGGTGGGGCATGACGGGGGCGTGGCCGGGCATTCTGGGGGCGGAGCATTCCAGGGCGGGGCTGTGGCAAGGACGCAGCCACTGCGCCGGTTCTTGGGCGGGAAACGAGTGCATGCAGGCGCAAGCTGCCACGCACGCCGATGCACCTCCTGCTAGACTGCTTCAAGTTCTGCGCGCTACTGCTGAGAGGAGGGGCGTGTAACTAAGGCAAAAATCACGTGGCAAAATCACCAATTAGTAACCCCCTCGCGGCACACACGAATAATTAGTAACCTACTCTCGGGAACCTGTGAGAACCTGCTGGATCCCACCTCTGCTAATATGTGATGTGAAAGACTGTCTGAACCTCTGGAAAGCTGCCACCACTCAAAAGTAGCCCTAACTGACCTTGATAGACTGAATGAAGACAACTTCATTCATTCCTGTCACAACTTCCACCAAGAAGTGAGGTAACCCCCTTATAATTCATTCTGAGGATGGGATGGAACTGGCAGGAATGAATAATATTCATGAAAGTTCACAGTCGGAATAAATATTATTCCAAGAGATGTAGGAGGAAGAAGAAAAGGTGGTAATGAGCAATCTAAAAAGATCTGTGGACAAAGACCTTGTTTTCTGCCATTCAGCGTCTAGGGCTCAGCTGATCAGTTGCTCCGGCCATGAAGTGTTCAGCAGGAGGCTGGAGGAAAGTGGGCAAGCACTCATTAACCTTTAGCCCAGCACACTAAGACATTCTTGCTTATGCTTCAGTTACTGAGGTAATTCTTGGTGGCTCAAGAGACATGCACACATGTGTGCCTTATGGCAACTTAATTCAGAACATTTGGGACAAGTAGAGGTTATTTTGCTATTTTTCCCTAAGGACAGGTTTTTACTGAACCTACTCTTTCCCCGTTTTGGTTCTTCATTAACTGTACTTGGACAATGGTGATCAGATTTTAAGCCTGTGTGGTATACTGGAGAGATGTGGGTTTAAAAATCCCTCCCCAACCAATGGGTGGTCAGAGTAGATTTGCCAACCTCCAGGTGGATCTGGAAGTCTCTCAGAATTACAACTGATTTGCAGACCACAGGATTCAGGTTCCCTGGGCAGAATGATAGCTTCAGGGGGGGGGGGACTCCATATCACCACTTCACCGTTGAACTCCTGCCCCCAAACTCTACCTTCCTCAGTTTCTACCGTGAGGAATTCCCCAACCTGGAGCTGGCAAGCCTAAGTCTGAGGCAATTCATTGTCTCTGAACTTAATCCAACTCACAGAGCTAGTTGAAATATAAAATGGGTGTGATGCAGTCATAATTATACTCTTTACCAGCAGTGTTTAACACCAGTCCCTGAGTCAGAAAAGGTTCTGTTACGGGTGAATGGTAGCGGTGGCTGTCTTTAGATCATCTGTCTGCTGTTTTAGGCTTATAGCCATCTTCCGTGTTTCTCTGGAGGCTGAGGCAACAACTCCTAAATGTGCGTTCACTCTTCTCATGACATTCTGTTCACAATGACTCAAAATCGCTGACCCATCTTGATAGCCAAAATGATAATGTTGCAGTGTTGTGCTGCAACTGGACAAACTGAAACAGGTGGCAACCCTTCAGGACAGGACAGGGTGTGCTTTTTATTGTGTGTTCTTGTCTTAATTGTGACCTTCTGCTTCACAGCTGGAAATAAATATTGCCTAATAAGAATGAGCCTGTTGTAATTTGGCTCCCATTTACCTCAGTGGCAAAACTCCCACTGACTGAGAGACTGCAGGGGGAGATGCCGTGTGTAACTTGTTTAAGTTTTTTAAATTCTGAAAATACTAACTATTCAGTGTTAATAACTTGATCTCAGTATTCTGAGAACAAAAACTGCTTTTCAGAAAACACAAGGATATGGAAATTAAATATATATATATTTATCCTGACAGCTGACCACACCACACTGGATATACCTGAAACAAGTAAACAGTAAATGATGTGGCCTGTATTCACCACACACTGTTTGAATCCAGACTGAAATTGGTACAGAAGGTTCAGTTGGTACAAAATGCAACAGCCAAATTATCTGGCTACAGGGATCATACAATATGCCTATTCAGAAAAAAATTAATTAGCTGCTTATTGCCTCTGGGTCTCGTGCTGGTCATTATTTCTTAAAACCTGAACTGCCTGAGATCAGATACTTAGGACCGCCTTCTCCTGCAAGAAGGCAGGAAGAACCCCCTGAGTCAGACCAGGGTTCCCTCTAGTTCAGCATTCTGTTTTACAAAGTGGCACTGGCGTAATGCCCATTGGGCAAGGTGGGCAGCTGCCCAGGGCATCACCTTGTGGGGGGCATCAAAATGCTGGGTTCGTTTTTGGGTATTTTAGTGGTTTACCATTTTTGGCCTGCAGGGGGCACAGTTTTTAGGCCAGCGGCACCAAAATTTCAGCGTATCATCAGGAGACTGTCCTTATGCTACCCCCCAAGTTTGGTGAGGTTTAGTTCAGGGAGTCCAAAGTTATGGACTCCCAAAGGGGGTGCCACTATCCCCCATTGTTTCCAGCCGGGAGCTAATAGGGGAGATGGGGCCAAGTAGCCTTGAGGGTCCATAATTTTGGCCCCCCTAAACCAAACTGTACCAAACTTGGGGGGTATCATTAGGGCAGTCTCCTGATGAGACCCTGAAAGTTTTGAGACGGTGCCTTCAGAAATGTACCTCCCACAGCCTGCAACCCCCATTGACAGCAATGCAGAAAAAAAACTCCAATGCAGAACAAAGACTCTTGGGCAAATTTCTGGGATGTTCCTGCAGGGAGTGTAATTTTGATGTATCGGCACCAAAATTTCAGGGTATCATCTGGAGATGATGGAACCCCCAAGTTTGGTGCAGTTTGGTTCAGGGGGGGGCAAAGTTATGGACCCTCAAAACTGTAGCCCCCATCTCCTATTAGCTCCCATTGGAAACAATGGGGGATGGGGCACCCCCTTTGGGAGTCCATAACTTTGGACCCCTTGAACCAAACCTTACCAAACTTGGGGAGTAGCATAAGGACAGTCTCCTGATGATATGCTGACATTTTGGTGCTGATATGTCTAAAATGCACCCCCTGCAGGCACCAATGTCCTGGTGACAAAAAAATTTGGTCGTGGTGGAGTGGCCGCCCATGGGGGGGGGGGCATCCAACTCAGGTTTTGCCCAGGGCTACAGTTTGCCCAGGGCTGCCTCGTTACGCCCCTGCAAAGTGGTCAACCATTTGCCCCAGAGAATCAACAAACAGGACACAGAGGCCAAAACTACTGTGTCCTTTACCAACCACTAGTATCTTCTAAGCAAACCCTTCTCCACATAATCACTGTTCCAAAGCAAGCTTGGTAGCTACAATGGAAAGAGCCTTTTCTGGGTGGCACTCTTGAGAAACCCCCTCAAGTGGACTTTTGCCTGGATTCTAGCTTGGTAGTTTGAGGAATCAGTCCATAAGGCTGCTTTCTGAGGTTTAGTTGAGTGGATAAATGGGGGATATAAATCCACCAGCTGGGATTTTCCATTGTTTGCCTTGCTGTTATTTGTCGATTCCCCACCCACCATTAGATGCGCTCTCCTCACAGCAAATACCCCGGGGTCCTGCAGCACTCCCCACTACACCAGCAGTGACAACACAGCGACAACGCAGTCGCCCCGATTCTGCCGCTCCTACCACCCCTCAGCACGCGTCATTTCGGATCCTGGTCGGAAGTACACCTTTTTGAAACCGCGCACCAAACACGGAGCAGGGGTCCCCTCCACTTTCACTTTTGAAGTGGGGAAAAGCCCATTGAATCAGTTATTATACCTGTCCATCTTTTATCGTACAATAGTGGATTTAAACAAATGTTTGTGAAATGCTTCTTAAACCCATGTAAGTTGAGAGCACAGGGCAAATTTTTAAAAACTAAGAAATACATCTTGTGTATGGGAAACTCCCCTTCATTTTCTCAGGGAAGGGATATTTTGGATGGTAACTTATTACATTCTTCATGCTAGAATAGGTTGAAATGAATTATCACAAACCCTTTTTAACTACAACAGCTATAAGTACAGGGAAAATTACCTCTGAAAATGGAAGTGAAAAGAATCATGTATGCTACCCTGGGCTTTTCAGGTCTAGGGAGAGGGGATAAAGCTGTAATAGAATAGATCTCTCTACAAAGTTAGCTTTCAATTTCCTGTAATTGGAGTATGATGCGTGTACACTTAGGATCTTGCTCTTTTTTCCAAACTCCTAGCGTGGAATAGTCATCAGCTGAAAGAGACTTCTAAAGTCAGGAGTGATTGCTAACAAGGGCATCCGCCCTTGACTGTTATATGACTCAATATTGAACAAAGTACTGCTGTGTTCTTTTGTATTGTACATTTCAGTATCGCATGGAGCATCCTCTCTTTCCTTCTATTAGTTCTCTACAGAGTATGAGGAACATGTAGCAGAGGCGGTGATTTTATTATTTCTGATAACTGACACAGCAATTAGTCGATACACAAGAAGCCTGACAAGGAGGCGAGCCATACACTGGCCCCCTTTTAATCCTCGCAACTGCCTCATAAACTAGGTCAGGGTTGAGGAGTGTGGTTGGAAATGCTCAAAAGTCACTCAGTGAGCTTTAGGCCTGAGTGGAGATTCTAACCTGCATATCCCCAGTCCAAGGTTGCTTCCACATGGATGTTTCACTCTGCCTTACCAGTTTTCAGGAACATTTATATGGCATTGCCCTCTTTCCATCTGGCCTCTGTTGTCCCCTCCGCCCCGCCCCTTGCTGGGATCTTTCTCAAAACCAGTACAACCTTTTGGGCAAGATAACAGTTAATAAACCTTTGCACACAGTGTGGATGGGAAGATGTGTTTTTCGCACCCCATTCCTTCCCCCCACCTCCAATGAATGCTATTTCCCTGTCTCCACATCATGCTTTTTCTGGGTCTCAGGGAACATATATCCCTACAACCAGTGGTGGGATTCAGCAGGTTCGTACCACTTCGGCAGAACTGGTTGTTAAAATGGTGCTTGTAAACAACCAGTTGTTAAATTATTTGAATTCCACCACCGGCATTGGTTGTTAAATCATTTGAATCCCACCACTGCCTACAACATTTTAATGCTATTGTGATGTGTCAATTAGCCATATTTTAAAACACCAAAACAAGCCCTCAGTGGCATTGGGACAAAGAAATGGTGGCCTGTGAGGCAAAGATCATGTACTGCTTCAAATGCTTCTGTATTTGCAGTCACAAGGGAAGAAGAAGAAGAGTTGGATTTATATCCCCCTTTCTCTCCTATAGGAGACTCAAAGGGGCTTACAAACTCCTTTCTTTTCCTCTCCCCACAACAAACACCCTGTGAGATAGGTGGGGCTGAGAGAGCTCCGTAGAGCTGTGACTAGCCCAAGGTTACCCAGCTGGCGTTTGTGGGAGTGCACAGGCTAATCTGAATTCCCCAGATAAGCCTCCAAAGCTCAAGCAATAGAGCGGGGAATCAAACCCGGTTCCTCCAGATTAGAGTACACCTGCTCTTAACCACTATGCCACTGCTGCTCCTGTGGAACACAAGAAATCACCACCACGTAGATGCTTGAATCCCTCTATTCAAATTTTAAACAATAAGGACCACTGGACCAGTCAGGAAATCAGGGTTGGCATTTCTGTAAGGTTAGGAGAGGCCACTGCGGTAGACCCAAGCTATATATTAAACAACAGCTGAGGGATGAATGTGTGTGTGAGAGATCTGGAAGTGATGTGAAAATGTGCAGGCGAGAACACTTAACCCCTTCCCAGGACCAGCCAAAGGCTTTTGGGCACCTTAGGCTAGGAGCCCAAACTACTTCCCATGCTGTAGGGAGGTGGGAAGACGGTGCTCCTTGCCCCCTGCCCCGTGGACATGACAGATAGGTGATCGCCCTGTCCACCCTTGCTGTGGGATGGTAGGAAGTTGGTGCTTCTTTCACTGTGGAGTGGTAGAAAGCCATTGCCAGTCTCTTTGCCCCCTTCCACAGCTGATATGCTGAGGCATGATAGCAGGAAGGAGAAAAGAGGACAGGATCCATGTCACCCCATCCCCACAATGGAAGAGGAAGCAGATTTCCTGCAGGACACTCACTGGGGCTTGAGTTGCCTCTCAGGACAGACCCTGATGCTGTTGGTGTGTGGACAGGTAGAGGGAAGGGAGCCAACAAGGCAGGTCAATGCTGCTTCACCTCTGGCAACCAGCATGGTATATTGGTTAAGAGCAGGTGGACTCTAATTGGGAGAACCAGGTTTGATTCCCCACGCCTTCACATGAGCAGTGGATTCTTGTCTGGTTAACCAGATTCGTTTCCCACTTTTACACATGAAGCCTGCTGGGTGACCTTGGGTTAGTAACAGTTCTTCAGAACTCTCTCAGCCCCACCTACCTCACAAGGTATCTGTTGTGAAGAGAGGAAGGGAAGGACTTTGTAAGCCGCCTTGGTGTCCTCATAGCATAGGCAGAGCTACCATGGAAGGGGGGAGAATTCCTTCCCCACCCCTCCCCTCAGGCCGCCTTTGTGGCCTGGAGAGCCCCCGCAGCCCGGAGCAGACTGCTCTTTTAACTGAAAAAGTAAGTGAGGAATGTTTGGGAGGGTCGGGGTGGGGGCGCCATTTTGCCTTCCTATGGCACTGCCTCATAGGAGAGCAAAGCGGGGTGTAAATCCAAACTCTTCTTCTTCTAGGCAGCTGTTTACACTACAGCCACCTAGGCTGGCCTTGCTCCTTCCCCATAAGCCATTTCTCTCCCTTCCCAATTCCTGATAGTTGAAGGAAAAGCTGCATGGTGGGCAACTTCTGTGGGGAAATACAGGCCAATGGTTAAGAAGCCATCTCCTCCAGCCAGTTCCTCTGTTCCTGATGTCCCCCACTATTATAAAAGCAGACTTTTCTTGAATAAATGGGCCACTCGGGTACCATTAAAGGTTCGGTTTCAGCACCTCGTATGTGCCGGCTGTTCACTGTTTTGTCTCAAAATGTGTTGACTAGTTTTTTGCTTTGTCGTCTTTTATTTTTCCAATGGAATTCTTAATGTCTCCCTTCGTGGTAAGTACTGCCAAGTCCGCAGCTGCACCAGTAGGAGAAGACGGCCCCCAGCAAATTGCTGTCATTTGGGATTAATTATGGCCATTGCCACAGGAAAACTTGGTAGATGAACACAGCCTGCATTCAACAGTCTACAAGGTCTTTTTTATACTCATTGATTCCTCACTGAAATGTGGAAAACAAATTGACTTAAAAATATATCTTGACCTTCTACTAGTCTCCCGTCATATACAAAGCAGAATGAATGCAACCTGATTGAAATAGCATTTCTAGCTCAACTGAGTCTTGCGTGTCAAATTTAAATCTAGAGCAGTGCTTTTGAACTCAGTTTCATGACTTTAGGTTACATTTAGATGTCACAGTAAACCTTGGTTTGTTTACACTGTGGTTTGTGCCTCCAAATCAGGTTAGTCCACCAGACATGAGTAACAAATCCTAGTTTATAAATCCTGAAGGGATACCTGGGTTAGTCAGGTGCACAAAAATTAAACAGAACTCCAGAGGCACCTTTAAGACTGACAACATTTATTTCAGCATGAGCTTCTGTGAATCACCTGATACAGTGAGCTCTGACTCATGAACACTCATGCTGGAATAAATGCTGTTAGTCTTTAAGATGCCGCTGAAATCCCTGTTGGTGCATAAATCTCACATTGTCTGCTTCATTTCTATCCTGCCTCCCAACAGTGATGACATCTTCCTTATGTCCCTATCTTCCTTATGTATAAGTGGGTGGAGAGGCTGTCTAAAAATTGAAATTATTATTATTATTATTATTATTATCATCATCATCATCATCATCATCATCATTATTATTATTATTAATCATCATCATCATCTTTGTAACTAGGTGAAGAGGCTGCTTGTAAATTCAGAGGTCACAAGAGATCACAGTCCTTTTGCGCACTTACTGTTTGTGACATGGCTGTGTGCTTCACAGTGAGGTTTCTCCACAGTTTTGTTTCAAAGGGAAGTCTCTTGCAACGAAGCATCCTTAGACAAGCTGAGCCAATCTGCCATTTTGCCCACCTGCCCTGGCTTTGCTTGTTTCCTTGCAGCCTCTTTTTGGTACCTTTTCTTTTGGTCTCCTGTCTTTGGTCTAGCAGTATTTTGCTGGATTAAAGATAGCTAGATAGATCTTTACTGCTAATGTAAAATAAAAAAGCTCTTTAGATCACTCAGAGGCTCATTCCACACATGCAGAATAATGAACTTTCAAACTGCTTTCAGTGCTCTTTGAAGCTGTGCGGAATGGCAAAATCCACTTGCAAACAGTTGTGAAAGTGGTTTGAAAACGCATTATTTTGCGTGTGGAGAAGGGGCCTGAATGTAAAGGGTGGAACTACTGGTCACCTGTCACTTTGTTTCCATTACCTGCCACCTTGTTAGCAGGAGAAAAAAAGTCACACTTTCCCAGCTTTCAGAAACCTTGGGGAGTCTCCAATCTGCAGTTCAGTGAGTTGGGGAAGGGGGAAAATGTGTGTGCAATCAATGTGTGTGCAACCAAAGATAATGTACTCTCACTGCAGAGCAGACCACAAGTGCACAAATGGTCATTATTTCAACTGTGGTTAAGGACCCAGCTACAAATCCTAGTTTGAAATCCAGATTTGGTGCCACCTAATAACCCTTAATTTGTGGGGTCCTCTGTAATTGGGTATCACAACTGATTGACCAAACAGCAGTGCATAAACCACATTTTGTTATGACCCTTGAATGCGGCCTAATTGTTAATTCCCTGCAACCAGGATGACCATGTCATTGTTAGAACTTGTGTGTGTATAAAGCGTCAGGCAAGTGATCCCATAGGGTTTTCAAGGCAAGATTCTTACAAAGGTGGTTTGCCATTGTTTTCCTCTGCATAGCAACCCTGGAATTCCCTAGTGGTCTCCTATCCAAGTATTTACCAGGGCCAACCTTGCTTAGCTTCCAAGATCTGATGAGATCAGGTTAGTCTGGACCATCCAAGACAGGACTTGTTAGGAACTTATTGCCACAAATTCAAATACCAAGTATGGCAGGAGTGGTGTAGAAGCAGCTTGAAACATGGCTTGCAACAGCTCCAGTATTCATAAAAGTAGTCACCATGGTGGAGGACCAAGAGATCATATTTAATCTGTGGGTGGGGTGGCTGTTTATGAAACATTGGTGGTTAGGAGGGAAGAAGTTTACTGTAAACATGACATTTAAAGGTAAAGAGGGGGAGCCTTTGATGAGGTGCTTCGTTTTTGATTTATAATAAGGGTGCCATGAATGATTTCCCCTCCAGTATCCTTACAGCAGTCCTGCAGGATAAGTGAGCTAGTCTGGAATCACTGGGGGGCAAAGACAGAGAAAGTGTGCAGAAAACTCCCATAAGAAAAAACTCCATCGCCACGCATATGCCTTTGAGTTTGCCGCAGCGATGAAAGCAACTCAAAGAATCCTTGCTGAGCAGAATCAGTGAAAAATGATGTGCCACAAGCCTGAATTATGGGGCCCAGAGCATAACTGAGCATATCTTGCAATCCCACTGTGGCTATGGGAATAGCACTAAGAGAGATAGCCAGGAACAGCTTCAAATAGAAAAGAATTTAGAATGCAGAAGGCAGGGTGTCTCTGTTCTGTGCTTACACTCTTGCACGTTCTGCTCCTGGCTCATTTGTAGCCTTGAATATATTTTTTTTCCTGCCTTTGCCCTGTTTACTTGCCAGCGTTCCCATCACTGGCAAAACAGTGTTGAGGGAAAGAATGCTCTGTCATTGGTGCCAGCATAATCAACCTGATTCCATTAACCTCCGGGGAACCTGTTTGTCGACTGACAGATTTTGATCTCTTAATTAAGCTTTCTCTGGCTGATGCCTGACCTCGGCACGTATAGCATTGCCAGAGGTACACGAGGAGATGCACGATTTGCTTGGCTGCTGAAACTGCCTGTGGTGTTTTCATCCAGTTGCTAGACAGGATTCTCATAAATTGTCTTGAGAAAGAAAGCTGCCCATTGTGGACGTAAGTCTTTCCAATCACCCTCCTGCATATAAAGCAGCAGACGTGACATGTGGAGCCCAAGTCTTTGGGTTCCCACACAGAGGCATTTTCAGAGGGTAACTAGATCCTGGAAGCACCTTAGCGACTAACGAGATGTTTGTGGTGTAAGATTTTGAAAGTCAACGCTCCCTTCATTAGATAAAGTAGGAATGGAGATCTGAGAGTCCTTATATCTCAGTCAGAAGGTGGGCAGGGTGGTGCAAAGAAAAGATTTGGGATGCAAATATACAGTGCAAGATGCCGTCACTGGATTTGAGCAAGCGAGAAATGCATAGGAGACAGAAAATTAGTCCCTCTAGTGAGATAAGAATCCTATGCCCCTCTATTCAGCCCGGGGTGGGGGTGGGGGTCTATTGTTCTGTATTTCTGTATGAACACAAGTTCAGCAATCTTGAAACTTCTCTGTTTGGGGACTGCCACAGAGGCAGTGGATCAAATCATAGGACCGACTTGTTCTTTCAGGCTTGCCCTGAAACTTGACCTGACATTGATGCTGGCAGGGCAGGAATGTGGATGGTGTAAGAGCAGGCAAAAGCCATTTCCAGGACATCCTATGAACCATTTATACTTGTGAAGCACGTAATTGCAGCATTATCCCACCTGCTTGTTCTCCTGTCAGCACAAGAGATGTATGATCATTCGGACAGACTGCATTTCCTCCAGAAGTAGATAATCTCCGTGACCCCTGTAAAAATATGCACAAAAGTTTCATTTTATAATACATTAGCTGTAACTTGCATTTGAATTCCAGATGACTCCTCCTTTCTTGAGGGGGGGGGGACTAGTCTTCCTTTCTGTAAATACAATATCTTTCTTGCCTATTACGGATGTCATACTGAACCATGTAGGTAACACAGCAACTCAAATCGATTCATAGGTTTGGGCCACAAGTTACATTTTTGGTATTCTTCCAAGATCTGTGACAGAAGATTGGTCATTGGAGTCTTTATCACTGTGCAAGATCATAGATAGGAAGGTCGATCAATCATGCCAGCTGTAGGATTTGGCAAATGCAGTCATTAATCAATTATCTTTCTGACTCTTCTGCTTAGGTAAGTAGATGTTTCTCAAAGACAGTGAAAGTCCCACACCATTCCATGTATGACGCTTGCAGGGCAGTGGGAGGTGCTGTAGTGGTTGCAACTTACGCCCACAAATTCAGAGACCATGTATGGCAGGAGTAGCATAGAAGCTGCAGCTGTGGCTTGCCATAGTCCTAGCTTTCATAAAGCAGTTGCCACGGTTCAGCACCAGACCACACTTAATCTATACCGGTGGTATGGAGATATGTCATGACGTATACATAACCTTAGAGGGGAAGGAGGACCCCAGACAACTTAGGGGAGCCTTTGGTGAAGTATTTTAGCCCAATATAACTTGTTTTTAGATTTATAATACAGACACCATAAATAGGGTTGCCAACCTTCAGGGGATGGCTGGAGATCTCATGGGATTACACCTGTTCTCCAGGTGACAGAGATCAGTTTACCTGGAGAAAATAGCTGCTTTGGAAGGTGGAATCTAGGGCACTATACACCACTGAAGCTCCTCCCTTTCCCTCCCCAACCCCACCCTCTTCAAATTCCACCCCCAAATCTTCAGGTGTGAGACTTTCACTGTCTGTGAGGAACACCTACCTCCCAACCCAGAGCTGGTGAAACTAACCATGAATGACTCCTCTTTCACTCTTACAAAAACTAACAAGCTGGTGAGGCTGACTGATAGTGAGTAGCCCAGGGGTCAGCAACCTTTACCACCCAAAGAGCCATCGTTTTCCACGGCCCCAAAGATCTACCGAGCCAGAGGGCGGAGCCGCCTCTGGATCAGCCCCTCCACTCACCTTTCCTTCCAGTGGTGGGAGGCAGAGGTGCAGGGCAGGGAAACCCCCTCTCCCATCGGGCAGAGGGGGGATGGCGGCCGTGGCCTACCCCGTGCCACCGCCTCTTGCGCTGCGGGAGGCAGTGGCGCCAGGCAGGGAAACCCCCCCTGCTCAACGGAGCAAGCAGTTGGCTGCAGGGATGGACGCTGCTCTGGAGGGACATGCCCATGCTACCCTCCAACATCCAGGGGTCGAAGGGCAGCGTGGGCATGTCCCTCCAGAGCAGCGCTGGAAGGAGAGGTGAGTGGAGGGGACATGAAAAGCGGTGCCCTCACACATGGAGCCGCCTCTGGTTCAGCCCCTCCACACACCTTTCCTTCCAGCACTGCTCTGGAGGGCTGGAGGGACATGCCCATGCTGCCCTCTGACCTCCAGGCCACATGGAGCCGCAGTATAAGGCTGAAAGAGCTGCATGCGGCTCCAGAGCCACGGGTTGCAGACCCCTGGACTAGCCCAAGATTTGTATTCAGGTATCTATATCCTGCTTTTTTCCTCTGTATGGACAGAAGGAAGGAACTTTTAAAATATAGTTTAGGAAAACAAAACCAAATATATACATAATTTCAGCTCCTGGATCCACTGTGGAGGGGGCTTATCAGCAGTGAGCCAGCAGCTAGGAGTCAAAACCGCCATCCCTCTACACCTCAGCCTGTAGCAAAGCATCTGATCACAGCCAGGAATCAACTGTAGTGGAGGAGCAGCACCTGAGCCCAGTTCTCATGTAGCTGACGCAAAGCTGTTTCAAGCTCCATGGCAGAGTGGAGATTGGGTCGTCTTAACTATTGTCCAAACCCTACAGTGCGCTTACTCTCATAATAACGTGCAATGTACATTGCTGGTACATAACAACTTATTTCCAGATAGCCTCAGGAGATTTAGCATGAACCTCTTTATTCAAACTTTTAATGAGACTTCTGGGAAACTGTAATCAGGGACAGAACTACTCTCAAGAAGCCTGCTTTTGATTCGAGTGATGTGTTGCACACAATGCATACAATGATAGCCCAGTGGTCTTTTATAGGAAGAATTGTGGCCTAGAGACAGCAGAAGAAGGGTTTGGATTTATGCCCCACCTTTTTCTCCTGTAAAAAGACTCAAGGTGGCTTACAAGCTAATTTCCCTTCCTCTCCCCACAATGCTGAAAGAGTTCCAAAGAACTGTGACTAGCCCAAGGTCACTTCAGCAGGGAAACAGCTGCTGAAAGAGTAGGGAAACAAATCCAGTTCACCAGATAAGAGTCTACCCCTCATGTGGAGGAGCAGGGAATCAAACCTAGCTCTCCAGATTAGAGTCCACCACTCTTAACCACTAAACCACGTTGGCTCTTTCAGAGCCTTCCAAAGTTCCTGGTTAATATTTAACAAAGACCACATCTCTTTTATGGTTCAAAATATTATAAAGGGAAGCCACATAGATTTGTACTTTATTTATTTTTTAAAAAAATTATCTCACTTCTCCAAAGACCCACTCCTGGAGGTTCACAGGGGAACAACAGAATAAAATAATTTTGAAAACACACATAGAAATTATCAATAACAAATGAGCCATAAAACAATCTCTCTCTCTCTCTCTCTCTCTCTCTGTGTGTGTGTGTGTGTGTGTGTGTGTGTAAAATGTTGTCAAGCTGCTGCCAATTTAAGATGACCCCATGGGGTTTTTTCAAGCAAATGATTAAGCAGAGGTGGTTTGCCATTGCCTTCCTGTGCAAAGTCTTCCTTGGTGATCTCTCATCCTACTTAATTTCTGAGCTTATATGAGATTGGGCTACATTATACTATTTTTTACACACACACACACACACACACACACACACACACACACACACACACACACACACACACACACACACACACACACACACACACACACACACACACACACATGACGAGAAGCATAAAATTATATTCATAAACCAGCTCTCAAGATAGAAGCAGACCATAAAAGCAATTACAAAAGACAGAATCGCTGAGTTAAAAGTCTGGATAGATGGTAGTTTTGGTTTGGTGTGTAAAGGAGAGTTAGGTAGGCCACAGTCAAGTCTTCGTGCTGATTTCCAGGAACCTGAAATAGTTGTTCAAGCTTACATGAAGCCTGTGAGACTCAAGGGATGTTTCCTCATTACTATGCAGCATTCCAGGTCTACTGACATTTGCCACAGTAAACACAGTGCGTGCTTGGGATATACAGATCCCAAAAGCACTGGGCAAGGTGGGATGCCACAGTTGGCTGAACCATGTCTAAAGATGCACATATTTATAGTGGCAAACACCAACCCAACACCGGTATATTTAGAAAGTGGTGTTGGTCAGGTAGCCTGGAGACTCCTGTAGAGAAGGGCATTCATTTGGGCACTTTCAGATCTACATTTTTTGAAGCTGAATTTAGCTTCTTGCTGCTCTAAAATAGATAGTAAATTCAGGAGCTTCACTGGTTGTCGTGGGCTTTCTGGGCTATGAGCCGTGGTCAGGAGCTTCACTTTGCAGAATTAAAATGACGGTCTAGTGGGAATTGCCACTCTAGTGGAAATTAAATATGCTAATTAGGGAACAGCAGCTTCAAAACAGAAATTATAAATAGACGGAGCAGGGCTAGTTTTACATCAGCTACCTTGTTTGTATAGATCACTCCTACCTGTGTGCTCCTTTAGATACATCACAAATCCTGTTGCCATCTTTATATACTATTTTGTGTCTTAGCTGTTTCTAAGACCTGGGCAAGGCTGTTAATGACAGGGCATTTTGTGTGCATGTGCTGTCAAGTCACAGCTGATACAGCAACTCCATAGGGTTTTCAAGGAACAAGACATCCCAAGATAGTTTGCTATTGCCTGCCTTGCATTGGCTGGGAGAGTTCTGAGAGAACTGTGACTGGCCCAAGGTTACCCAGCAGGCTTCATGTGGAGGAGTGGCGAATCAAACCCGGTTCTCCAGATTACAGTTCACCACTCTTAACCACTATACCACGCTGGCTCTCAGGGCATTTTGGAACTCATTAAATTCACAGGGTCACCATAAGTTGTAAGTCACATGACAGTGTAACCTCAGCTTGTGGGTTCTGTGGGGCAGTACTTGGAATGAGTTGCAACAACAATTTTTAAACAACAAAATGGTTTACTTTTCTTTACAATTTACACTTTTAAAACATCAACATTTAACGTTACAATTCAAGGTCCTGTTCAGGTTGCATTACAAGTCCTTCTATTTACAGTCTACTGATATTGCCAAGTCCAAATTCTTCTTTGCAAGTTGGCTGGCTCCTGAAGACTCCAAGGGCTTGATGAACAGGTTGCAACATGATGAAGGTCTCCAGGAGAACTCTCACCCATTACAACCACAAAAGAAAACCCTGAAACAATAAACTCCAACATTTACAACATAGCAAAAACAACAACTACCTTCCCAGTAGTTCCCAACAATATTGCAATTACCTTAACAAGGTGTTAAGGGCTTATAGAAATCAAGGTCTGAGTCTGGTACCCTTGTCTTCTGCGAAGAGCTCTTGCAGCCTTTCTGCTGCTCTGAGTCTCCACCCCCTTACTGGGTCAACCCATTCTGGGCCAACCCATTCTGGGCATGGGGGTTACAACAGCACTTAACATCCAAAACACATGTCTTAGGTCTCCTTTCAAAGACTCCCCTCCCCACCCCCACAGTACACAAGATACATTTTAAAGAGAATTTTGTACTCCACTTTTCTCCCCAGTGGAGACCCAACATTGTTCTTGCCTGTTCCATTTTTAGTCTGACAACAATAGTATGAGGTAAGCAAGACTGAGAGTGTGTAACTGGTTTAAGATCACCCAGCAAGCTTCCATGGCAGAATGGGGATCTGAATCCAGGTTTTCTGATTCCTAACCCGGCACTCTAGCCGCTACGCCACGCCAGCTCTCTCAAAGGATGTACTCCAAAGATACTGTACCATACGTTTAAAATGGCAACAAACTGCTTTATAATCACTGACTTTTTGCCAACTCATTTTTAAAATTCCAGTCATCAGAAAACAACGTCTTTCTTGGCCTCTCTGATAGCCAATAAGTCACAGCTATAAGCCAATTTCATGCTTAGTGTAATTCCATTGTTTTTACGTCCTTGGACAGAGCACCCGAGGGGCAGATCTGACTCATCGTCTCTTTGATGTTTACAGCAGGGTTATGTGGCGTGTGAACGGACAAGCAAGGCAATTAAAACAGATGAAACATGAAGTGCAGGGCCTGTCTTCAGATGAGATCCCTGGCTCTTCCCGTGTCATAGGGAAGAGAATCTCATCACTGGGTGTCTGCTATTAAACTGGCTGCCAAAGGACACTTGGCAAGAAGCTCTGGAGGAATTTCACCTCATGTCGGAGGCAGAGGAAACTCTGTGAGACCGGCTCCTTCCCAGGGAGCTCCTTGTCTTTCAGGATGCACTGGGATGAAAGAAAGAGAAGGCTGAGCTGAAGCTATTGGCAAATATGACATTTATTTATTTAGATAATTAGAGCCAGTATGGTGTAGTGATTAAGAGCAGTAGACTCTAATCTGGTGAATCAGGTTTGTTTCCCCCCTCACCTACACATGAAACCTGCTTGAGTAACTTTGGGCAACACCGTTTCACATAAAGATGTTAGTAGATTGTATATTCCTCTATCACAGAACAAAGCATGCCGGCCGTTCTTTGTAGCAGAGTGCTCAGCCTGGGACCTACTGTCTACTTAGCCCTGCTCTCCCCATTCGTTTGAAAGTAAAAATACATTTTGGTATAAATTGCTCTTGTATTAAAATACCATGTTCAATAACCATGTTCAATAACCATGTTCAATAACCATGTAAAATACCATGTTCAATAATGCACCAAATAATGGTTTTGACAAAGGCAGCGTGTAAAAATGAATAATAATTCTCATATTTGTTTGGGACTATATTCTAATGCGGAAGCATACAGTTTCCCCAGTGCGGCACCTCTACTGATTGAAGTAACATCTGTGTGAAACAGAGTATGGTCACAGTTCTGTCAGAATTCTCTCAGCCCCACCTACCTCATAAGATGTCTGTTGTGGGGAGAGGAAGGGAAAGTTTGTAAACCATTTTGAGACTCCTAATGGTTGAGAAAAGTGGACTATAAATCCAAACTCTTCTTCTACCCACAGTAGCTTACATTATTGTTCTCCTGTGCTCCATTTCATCCTCACAAAATAACAGTCCTGTAGGCTGAGAGAGAGAGAGACTTGGCCTAAGGTCACTCAAGGAGCTTCATTGGGGTTAATTGCTTGAATAAAGAATTAGAAAAAAAAATGTTCTCCCCTAAAATACTGAGGCGAGGGGTGTCAGAATTATCTTGAGGTGCTGTTCTTTGTGTCCCTGCCAGTCTCCCTCCAATTAATCATCTGTCCTTTCATTTTAATCAATTGATTACAGAGCTTTGTGCATTATCAAGACTTAAATATGTCCTTTTGTCAGGGGAGGTCCCTGGCTCACTGGCAAAGCAGCTGCTCTGCAGGTAGATAATTCAATTCCCAGCATCTCCAGTTTAAGGGATCACTCCTGAGACCCCGGAGAGCTGCTGACAGACCGGCACAATAGACAATACTGACCTGAAGAGACCAATGATCTTACTCTTAGTCCAGACCAGCTTAATCCCAGCAATTTTACTGCACTTTGTATCATTCGACCACGCTCTGTAATCCAACAACAAGCCAATTTACACTTGAATCAACAACAATAATAAATAGGACCCCTTGCATAATGCCCTTGTATATGTGTCTGTCCCTTGTCTATCCTGATCTTAGTTAATCAGCCATGCTCTGGGAGTTCCATGCTTGGTAATTTATCCATGTGCTCGTGGAGTTTGATTTGCAGTGGATCATGGTATTGGAGGAAGATGGCTTAAGCCCCATGCCCATTTTGGAATATGCTGCCACAGGAGGTGGTGATGGCCACTAACCTGGATAGCTTTAAAAAGGGCTTGGACAGATTTATGGAGGAGAAGTCGATCTATGGCTACCAATCTTGAGCCTCCTTGATCTGAGATTGCAAATGCCTTAGCAGACCAGGTGCTCAGGAGCAGCAGCAGCAAAAGGCCATTGCTTTCACATCCTGCACGTGAGCTCCCAAAGGCACCTGGTGGGCCACTGCGAGTAGCAGAGTGCTGGACTAGATGGACTCTGGTCTGATCCAGCTGGCTTGTTCTTATGTTCTTATGTTCCTATGTTCCTAACTTGAAATGGCCCTGGGACACTGACATTTGCCCTGTTGGGGAATAGGGTCACCAAATCAAGTGCTTGTGTCCCTGACAATTAAATACCAATCGCAGAACTCCCAGAACATTGGTCAACAGGCCATGGGGCAGACATATGAACTTTGTAATATGTGACCAGATCTGGCAGATCTCTGGAGAGGTGGCATATATTTTTTTCCCAAATAAATAAAAAGGAAAGTCAAGGCCTTTATTTCCCCCTTTTTTCCTTCCTTTTTCAGATAGTCCCTCAGAGCCACAATTTCTGCCAAGTAAACAAATCTGTTTTGACTCATTTGCCTTCAATTATTACAATTGGCCCCCACAGATTAATTAACCAAAGCTTTAGTTGATTTAATCTTTTCATTACGCTTCTTGAAGTTGCATAGCTCTACCAAATACCAGTCCTCTAACTTGACCGGATACACAGTTGCTAATGCACAAGATGTTTATTCGAAAATTAAGTTTAAAAGATTAACAAAGGGACGCCATCAACCTATAGAGTTAAGAAAAAAATATATCAGTACAGAATTATGACTGATAGCATGTGAAAATTCAGAGATTTAAATGTAGAAGAATGCCGGATGTCCCCTCCTACATCTTAAAATATTCGTAGGAGACAGTTGAATTAGCTGTCTGGGCTGAAATTCAAAGGTGGCAAATGGGGAATGTAACATTATGGCAGTAAATCACTGTGGGCTGGCATCATGTAGGTGGCTATAATTTTCATCCCAGGAAAACAGAAGAGCTGATCTATATCAGGAAAAGAGCTCTAAGGAAAGGTGTAAGATGTGTGGGAAGTTGCCTGCCACATTCATTCCCCCTATTGGCTGCTTGTCTCTTCGCATTGCTCATGTTCATTGACAAGTTTAAGAGACTGGCACATGGCGCTGGAAATTATGCCAACCTACACAGTCTTATTCAGTTGGTGTTGGTAATGAAACTGAATGACAAGTCTGTAAAAAGAATAACAAGCAGAAGGGGATTTGACTGGAGGCAGGGACTCCTTCACCTCTATTTTTGAATGCATTTAATTATACTTCCTTATGCCCACACAAGGGTTCGCATTGTGGGCAAGGGAAATGCGACTTCCTTCCTTATACTAAGTCAAAGCTGAACAAGACATGTATATATATATATAGATCTGAGCACAGACCCCATCATTCACCCAACTCTAACAAAAACTGTATGGTCGCCAAGCGCTCTTCACGGTTGAATAGTTAGCAGCTTGTTAAGGGTTAGCAGATGCAGTTAGATTCTGTTTTGCCTGTCGATGGCATCTTCAGAGGATCCTCTGAAGATGCCAGCCACAGATGCAGGCGAAACGTCAGGAGAGAATGCTGCTAGAACACAGCCATACAGCCCGGAAACCACACAGCACCCAAAAAAACTGTATGGTATTGCTTTGGAAGGGATCCTTTTGGGCTCAGATTGGCTGCCATAGCATCCCCCACCCTGGCCAAAGCATTCAGCTCACTTGTTTTCATAAGGTGCTAGGGCTTAGGAGATGCCCAAGGAAAGAAGAATGGTTTGGCAGGCCTCCTCCATAGCAGATTTGCATCTTTCCCTTCACAATAGGGGCTAACCCCAGAAAGGCCACCATCACCTTCCAAGTCATGACCAGACCACAAGGTGTGAACTTCCTGTACAGAGGCTGTGCCAGGGAGCTCTTCCTTCCTGAGGTGTCTCCTGGGCCTGTGCCAGGGATGAGGGGGAATCAGGCAGGAGTCTCAGCAGCTCATGAAGGCCAGCAGTTTCAGCACAGAGAGAGACCTTTTCCAAATTAATATGCATCAACTAAGTGCTGGAAGATGCTCTGTTAGGGGCTGCAGTGCGACTCCTGGAGTTTCTAGGGATCAGTAGTAGGAACCTTTAACACTCCAAAGTTGTAGCCATTTGGGACCCGCCCTTCATGGGAAAAAAGAAACACCTGGAGCCGCGTAAATAATTTTGCAGGACATTACTTAAAGTAAAGCATAACACCTCGTATATATCTGGGTTTTTTTACCTTTTACTCTGCTAATTCTGAGACGCGCATGGATGCGTCTTCCCTGCTGCCTGCAGGGTGGGCAAGGATGGGGCCAGCAGCCTCGACACCCTCGCCGTCCGCCAGTAAAACGCCGCCCCACTCCAAACAAAGCGTGGCTGGAAAGAGGGGAAGCCCATGGCACGGCCCAGCCGATTGCGGGCAATTGGTGCGCCCGCCCTGCTGCCTGCAGGGTGGACAAGGATGAAGCTGGCGGCTCGACCTCGCCGTCGCCGCGTGCGCTCACCCCGCTTCCAGCAGGGCGGGAGAGAGGGGAAGCCCGTGGTGAGGCCGAGCCGGCCGTGGGCAATTGGTGTGCCTGCCCTGCTGCCTGCAGGGCGGGCAAGGATGAAGCTGGCGGCTCGGCCTCACCGGCCGCCGGGAAAGCGCCCACCCTGCTTCAACAGGGCGGGCAAGAGAGGAAGCCCGCGGCGCAGCCCAGCCGGCCATGGGCAGTTGGTGCGCCTGCCCTGTTGCCTGCATGGCGGGCAAGGATGGGGCTGGTGGCTCGGCTCGTGGAGCCGCAGTGCAAGGGCAGAAGAGCCGCATGCGGCTCTCGAGCCGCAGGTTCCCTACCCCTGGTTTAGATGGATTGTAGATGCTGACCTCCGAAAGGAGTCTAGCCAGGGCTGCTTCCCCACAGAGACTTTTCTGTGTAGCTCTGTAAAACTCTTTATTTCACCAGCATTTTATCAGGTAGTCTGGTGAAGTGGTTAGAGAGGTCAGACAACGATGCGGGGATGGGTTCAAAAGCTCACTCTAACATTTATTTATTTATTTATTTATTATTTACCTACTTCATTTATACCCCACCCAAAGCAGCCTACATAATTCTCCTCTACTCCATTTTTATCCTCACAACAACACTGAGGTTAGACTGAGAGTGAGTGACTGGCCCAATGTCCCTGAACAAGTTTCCACAGCAAAGCAAGGATTCCAGTTGGAGTCTCTCAAGATCCTAATCTGAACTTCTAGTCACTACACCACACTAGGAATCACGTATCAAATTAATTGAGCCAGCCATTCTCTCTCAGCCAAAGCTTTTGCATAGGTTTGTTATCAGGATAAAATGGAAAAGGGAGGAAAACCAGTTTCATTCAGGAAATGCAGGTTTAAAAGTTGATTTTTATTTTACTGTGCTTCTCTGTGAAGTTGTTCCCTCTCTTTTCCCCTCATGGTTATTCGCATCTAAAGAATGAAGATGGTGAATCATCTGTTGAGGTACAGCTGAGGAAACTAGTATACTATATTCTTGTTTGCTAAGGGAAATGTGAGAGCCTCTCTTGTCCATAGCTTGGGTGTTGCTATCAGGTGCTTGCTAATTTATTGTTTTTTATTTATTTCAAATTTCTATCCCACCCTACCCGTGCAGGGCTCTGTACCCATGCTCCAGCCCCAGATTTTGTGACCTGTCCAGGCTCAGTGAAGGCCTACATCAGGTCCCATGGGACAAAAACACAGGACAAAATGAATATTCAACTGTGGGAAAACATTCAACTGATTGCAAAGGATCTTATCCTTTATTTATAAATATCAATTTCATATTGTAAGAAAAACAGCTGAACCTATTCAGCAGTGGCATAGTGTTTAAGAGCAGGTGTACTCTAATCTGGAGGAACCAAGTTTGATTCCCTGCTCTGCCACCTGAGCTGTGGAGGCTTATCTGGGGAATTCAGATTAGCTTGTGCACTGCAACACACACCAGCTGGGTGATCTTTGGCTCTCTTAGCCCCACCTACCTCACAGGGTGTTTGTTGTGAGGGGGTAAGGGAAAGGAGTTTGTAAGCCCATTTGAGTCTCCTATAAGAGAGAAAGGGGGATATAAATCCAACTCTTCTTCCTCTTCTCTTCCTCTTCCTCCTCTTCCTCTTCCTCTTCCTCCTCCTCCTCCTCCTTGCGAATAAAGTCAAAATTGTATGGCAACTGTTCGGATCTCTTCCTCTTTTGATGTACAGAAGGATTTGGGGGTAGGGGTGCTACTAAATTATAGGAAATAGAGACTGGTCATTTTTTAATTCATCAACTACTTGTAATGCAGTTGTTATGGAAGACCAAAAGTCTTCAGTGCAGCATTGGATAGAAATGCTAGCGTATCAGCGTTGAACAAGGGACATATGTATGCTGTTAACTCCATCCCAAGGGCTTTCTAAATTGGGTGAATCTAGTGCTGATTTATGTGACAGCTGAAAATATCTTTGAATGATAATAAAAATTCACTGATTATAAATGGGTACACTGTAGGATGCGTAATCTAACTGCAGAGAATGTTTAATGGTCATACTATCACAAGGATGCATCAGAATGGACAGCAATAAATTTAAGAATGAAAAAAAATCCTTCATGGAACAAGACAAAAAAAATGGAGACATCCTGTAAATTGATCTTCAAAGAAAGAAAGAAAGAAAGAAAGAAAGAAAGAAAGAAAGAAAGAAAGAAAGAAAGAAAGAAAGAAAGAAAGAAAGAAAGAAAGAAAGAAAGAAAGAAAGAAAGAAAACCTATGGAGGGTGAGGAAGCTGCTTAATAGAGCAGAAGATTCTGAATTGCAGATAAATCTATTACAGTCTCCCAGATAATGCATTGCTCAAAGAGCTTTTATGCGTGATAAAGGGAGGAATTAGATGGATTTATAAGGGTCAAGACTTGCCCTACTTATTCAAAGGCCTCCTTCATTTTCTGTCAGTGGGCGTTTTGTTAAGGTGGTTAACAGGGCAGAATTTGTATACCCTAGTGATCTGATCTCTTTGTAGACTTCAGGCACCAAAACACAGTGTAAGCTTTCCGCACTGACAGAGTTGTACTGGTTTCTATCTGGGTTCACCTCAGTGTATCCGCACTGCAACTGAGCTCAACGTTGTTTTGTCTCAGTTCCCCCCCCCCCTCAGAACTGCGACATCCTTGTCGCAGTTATGAACTGCACCTTTCTGCTGGAACAAGGTCGATACCACTTTGAAGCTTCGAAGTGCGGACGCATCGAAACAACACCTCATCCGTTCAACCAATCAGGAGCCGCTTTTGTGGCATGCGCAGAAAGGGAGAGTCATGGCGGGCATGTAACTGTAAACTGTAAAAACTGTAAAAAAAAAAGAACGCTCCCATTTCCCATGGTAACACAAGCTCCAATCACGATCGAGGAGCGAAACAGGCACCAAGATGATCCCTCCCACTTAGCTCGGTTCCAGGGGGCCAAGTAAGTTGCTGTGCGGACAGCCTGGAATCACCCCCCACTGAAGGGAACCAAGTCGACCTTAGCTCCCTTCTGTAGTGCGGAAAGCTACTAGAACATGAAAATGACCTCAGAACAAGAGCAGCAGAGCAGATCCTGCTGCGTCACTGGAAGAACGACAGGGGGCATTTGGATTGGACCCAGCCGGAGGAGGCCACAGTGAGGGAAGCAGGGTCTCCTGTTGCCTTCTCTCACACTGTTACTGGCCACGTTCAAGCTGAGCACAGGGGATGGTTGCCAGGTCCCTGTGGCCACTGGCAGGGGATGGGTGGGGAAAGGTTGCCAAATCCAGTTTGGGAAACTCCTGGAGATTTGGGGCAAAGTCTGGGGAGGAGAGAACCTCAGTGAGATAAAATGTCACAGAGTTCACCCTCCAAAGCATCCATTTTCTTCAGCTAAACTGATCTCAGTAACCTGGAGATAACTTGTAATTCCAGGGGATCTCCTACCAGGAGGCCGGCATCCCTGGCACAGGCCGCTCGGCTGAGCTTGTTCCTGGCTTGATAGCAGGTCTCTGGGGTAATTGTTGCAGTAAATGAGAGCGCTCATTTGGCTCTGGGCCCAGGTTTGTAAAACATCATGTTTTCTGTGTCATCAAGGTCGCATAAACCTTGCACACGTGCTCTCAACTTACAGTAGAAGTTGTAGCTCCAGAGGAATCTTTGCACTGGCTCAGAAGAACTGGATTGGCTCTACATGCATCTCCAGAACTAGCTCAGCCAACAATGGCCCTTTCTGGGAGCAGCAGTGGCGTAGTGGTTAAGAGCAGGTGTACACTAATCTGGAGGAACCAGGTTTGATTCCCTGCTTTGCCACTTCAGCTGTGGAAGCTTATCTGGTGAACTAGATTAGCCTGTGCACTCCCAACACACACCAGCTGGGTGACCTTGGGTCACAGTTCTTCTGAGCTCTCTCAGCCCTACCTACCTCACAGGGTGTTTGTTGTGAACGGAAAGGAGTTTGTAAGCCCCTTTGAGTCTCCTTACTGGAGAGAAAGGGGGGATAAAAATCCAACTCTTCTCCTTCTACTACTACTACTACTACTACTACTACTACTACTACTACTACTACTACACCCCACCACAGAGGAGCAGCACTCTGTAATGTTGACAGGCAATGGCTCCTGCTTGCCCCAGTCTGGCACAGCAAGGTGCTTCCTCCCTACCTTATACAGCTGAAAGGTTGGACAAAGGGCACCTTTGGATTTATGGTAGGGCTACAGCCTGCCAGTAGTAGTTAGAGCAGCAGACTCGGATCTGGGATACCCAGGTTCAAACCCTCACTCTGCTATGGAAGCTTGGTAGGAGACTCTGGGAGAGTCACACACTCTCAGCCTAGCCTAATTCACAGGTAGGGAATTATCTGGAGATGTTGGGGGTGGAGCCTGAAGAGGGGAGGGATGGGGCTATAATACCATGGGGGTTATTATAATGCCATAGAGTCCACCTTCCAGAGCGACTGTTTCTCCAGATGAACTGAACTCTGTCACCTGGAGATCAGTTGTAATAATGGGAAATCTCCAGCCACGACCTGGAGGTTGACCATCCTACTCACAGGACTGCTGTGAAGGTAAAAAGGAGGAGAGGAGCACTATGTAAACCACTTTGGGTCCCAGCTGGAGAAAAAGGTCAGGTATAAATACATTGATCAATAAAAGTGATACATAAATGAATCAAACAAATGAGAAACAAGGTGTGGTGGTCTTTCCAGGCTGTGTGGTTGTGACCACATCTATGGTTGGCATCTTCAGCCATAGCTGAGTGCGGCTTGGAGGGATCTGGTGGTGAGATCATGGGTCCCAATCCAGCCATTTTTAGAAATTCCATGAATGGAGATTGAGTGCAAAGGCAGCCTATTAGGGGGAAAATACATGCTCTGCTTCATCTGTTGGGACAAAGGAGTTTGGAATCACACAAGGCAACAAAGACATTTTGAAAGGTCAGTTGCTCCTCTACTATTTGACTATAAGTTGAGTTGGACACCCATGTGCCAACACATGTCAAATGTAATTTGTGTTTTTGCACAGCTGAGGAAGGGAAAATACCCTGTCCCCTTGCGTTTTTGGCAACTAGCCCTTCCCCCAACCACTGTAAATATGTTCAGGCTTTCCCCCTGCTAAATTCCCAACATTCGTGAAGTGACATCAACTGGGCCACAGATTATGGTAAAAGAACTTCAGCTCTGGTTGAAGGGCACATTGCAGGAAGCATTGTTGGTTGGCTATTTTCAGTCATCATTCTCACATTACAGTGGCTTCTTCTGTATCATTTCTAGTAAGTTTTCTTAACAGGTGTCTATCGGTGCTTCCAGTTTCAGTTGAAATGGCAACACAGTCTCAGTTTTGTAAAACCACTATGGGTTAGTTCATGCATAATGCTTAAAATGCTACATGAACAACTCTGGGGCTTGCAAACCATCGTTTGAAGCTAGTTTGCAAGTCCCAGGTCAGAGGCCAATTCACAGTTTCACAATGAGAGGGTAAACTACTACCCTGGATATAATTTACAGAATGCTGTACATGAATGGGAGGAAGGAGAGAGAACACAGCTTGTGAGCGCCAGGCTTATTTACATAGCATCACAACTTGTCATCATGAACCGCTGTATTCAGATGTCACAAACAGTGTTTCTTTTGAGAGAGAAAAAAGGAGTCTGGTTTGTTGTTGGACTCATATACTTTCTTTTCATGCCTTTTGTGTAGCATCTGAAGACTTCCCACATTTGATTGGTTTATAATCCTGGTTTGTGTGCATGATGCACCTGAATTTGGACATCGCAAAAAGACTTCTTCCATGCAGTAGTTTCCCCCAAAGAGACAGGGTGATCCCTTCCCATTTTGGGAGTGTTTCCATACTATGTACTACTCTTTCCAAGCATGACTTGTGAGGCTCCCAGGACTTTGAGGCAGGTCAAAGGGAACCTCCTTACAACCAACTCAGAGGAGGAAATACATGGTGGCTGTGGGTGGAGCATTCATGCTTATGTGGCATGCCAGTCAATCGGGGAAGAATTTGGAACTACTTTTTAGATTGAGCAATTAGAAGAAAAGGTACAAACTACATAGCAAAAAGACTCTTTGAACTGCAACATTTTCATTTATTCAAGAGAAAGAAAACCACTGGGTGTAAATCAAGGACACAATCTAAGCAAATCACTGGGATGTAAAAGGACTTTGCTTTAGTCAGATGGTGCCCCATGTCTGTGCAGCAAGTTGTGATGAAAAACAAAAATGACATTGGTTAACTGATGTTTCCCGTGGAACAAGAGGAATCTTTCATTAATAAATCTAGATGGCAAGATTCACTTCCATTTTAGGTTAGGAAATGTACCAGTCTTCAGTTGGCTTGTGTTGCTTTCAGAATGGCATAATTCATCTATGCACAACCAAGAAAGGTCTAACGGCACGTAGGGAGACGAGGCTATACACAGCCGTACTTCCTGTTTGTAAAACGAGCGTGTTTTCTGTTTTGCTTGCTTCCTGTGAAACAGCGAAAAGTCAGAAACATTTGGAAACCAGCCAGATCTATGGTTTCGTTAGAATTGCCACCTAAAACCTAAACTACGTGATGTCGTTAATTATAAACCAGCTGAAGATTCACCATCTGCTTTGGATGCATCAAATTTGCCCATAATAAAACCCGGAAAGTTAGGTCAATGATACACATTATAAAACAACGCTCAGGAGAAGAAACAAGCAAGTTCACTTCAATGCAAAGACATGCATTTTCTAAGAAAGGGTGTGTCTTGTAAAATTCACATCACGCAGCATTGTTTCCTTGCAATATTCATAAAATAAAGAGTGAGAAAATTCTGTACCAAGGCTATCTCAGTTGTACCCCTTGTGCAGAATAGGAAAATGAAGCAGATTTGCATACATCACTTCCTATTGTGTCATGTTTGGGCCTGATGAGACTTCATTCTCCAGTAAGTGACAGACACACTGCGTAATGTGTTGCTTCTGCTGGTCATGGGAAGAGTCCAGAAACAATGCAGGGCACCCAAGCCTTGTAAATAGAGTTGCCAGCTCTGAATTAGGAAGTTCTTGGAGATTTGGGGGAAGTTTGGGGAGAACATAAGAACATAAGAACGATCAGACCAGAGTCCATCTAGTCCAGCACTCTGCTACTCGCAGTGGCCCACCAGGTGCCTTTGGGAGCTCACATGCAGGATGTGAAAGCAATGGCCTTTTGCTGCTGCTGCTCCTGAGCACCTGGTCTGCTAAGGCATTTGCAATCTCAGATCAAGGAGGATCAAGATTGGTAGCCATAGATCGACTTCTCCTCCATAAATCTGTCCAAGCCCCTTTTAAAGCTATCCAGGTTAGTGGCCATCACCACCTCCTGTGGCAGCATATTCCAAACACCAATCACACATTGCATGATAGGGATGTTGCGTGAAAGATAGGGACTTCAACGGGATAAAATGCCATAGATTCCACTGCCTAAAGCACCCATTTTTCCATTTCCTCCAGGAAAAACCATCTCTATAGTCTGGAGATCATTTGTAATTTTGGAGTTTGGCAACCAAAACCTAATCAATAGAGGAGCATTGATGGATCAGTGAAGACTTTAGCGCAGCGGAATTCAAGTGGCTGAATCATGGTCTCGGGGAGCACTACAATAGCCTGGATTAGCATTAGAGGTGAACCAGCATGAACGGCTTTACCTGAATTAGAGCTATAATATAAATTAACAAAACACAGTGAAAGTGCTTGACATCTGCATTAGTCAGCACTCTGCAGAAACAAATAAGAGCGTAGTTTTCAAATGATGAAATGAAAAAGCATTTCTGGAATAATAACTGAACCGGAAGTTATATCGTCCTATTCTTTATGACCCATATTATTTCACTTCATGCTTATTGAGATGTTCTGTATGTATTGTGAAACCCAGAGTTTGTAAGAGGCATCTATTTAATCTATGATAGGATTGTTGAGAAAATTTTACAACCAAAGAGGGGTTTGGGTTTAGCCTTCAGGTGGTGGCTGAAGAATCCTGCTATCCAGGCAACAGAGATCAGTTCACCTGAAGAAAATGGCCATTTTGAAAGGCATTATACCCCATTGAAGTACCTCTCCTTCCCAAAGCCTGCCCTCCTCAGGCTCCACCTCCAAAATCTCCAGGTATTTCCTGACCTGTAGCAGTCAACCCTAACATCTAATGATGTGTGTATATAGCCTCTGTGTGAAGCCTACTGCAGGATTATTTAAAGCTGAGATTGTACAAGGGCTGGGAAGAATCTGTCTGCACAGGTTGCAGCTGCAAGCTCATCCTGAAAAAGGAAGATGGCAGATGGTGGCATGTAAAACCCTTTTTATCAGAGATCCATATAAATCAGCAGAAGGTCCTCAGGTTGGGTCACCTGGCTCTGCTTCTTGCCATACACACTGGAACCAGCTTCTGTTCCCCTTAGCTTCTGAAATTTCACCAGAACTTGCCATCTGTTCTAAACTGCATTTCACAGATATTTGCTTGTTAAAACAGTCACGGAAATTCTCCACATGGTGAATTTCATAATCAAATTTCATGCATGCCATGACACTATCTATGTGACACAGACTGATGCCCCACTTCTATTATTTTTGGGGAACTGAGACTAAGGGCCTCAGCTTACTTTATATCAGGCTCTCAACACATGATTAAGCCTTGATTGGTCCACAGGTCGCCTGATGCCAGCTCTCATATTCTCTATGGCCCATCACAGGACCTCATTTTTATCTTCATTCACACTGAATCATGGGCAGACCAGAGCTGTTTTAGTATAGGTCAAAAACAGCATCTTGAATTGGGCAACAAAGCACACTGGTGTCCTACGTAGGTGGTGTTGAAATTTTCAGCCTTGTTTGCATGCAGTAGCACAAGCAGCAGGAAACTCTGGGAAGCTGCACGAACATTCTAAAGGTGACAGTTAGTCATTCTGTTGGTAGTTCTGTTGTTCCGTGACTGACTGAGAGAAAAGAGGTTTCTCTGTGTACTGTTAACCAATGCTATGTAAAAGTGGCTTTTGACTAAGATACTGTATAAGCTTACTATCACAATCAAATTGTAAGTGACGATGAGCCATGAATGTAATGATGTATATGTGATACTTTGTTGATATGTATATACCAGTGGTGGCGAACCTATGGCACGGGGGCCAGAGGTGGCACTCAGAGTCCTCTCTGTGGGCGCACATGCACAGAGTTCGTCATGGTGGGGGGTGGAAAATCGACCCCACACACACACATCTAGGCTGACCTGGGCCACTGGGCATGACATGTAGGTAACCCTGTTAAGTGCTGTTAAACCCCACTGATTTTCATGGGAAGAACTGAAGGGAAATCCTTTACCAGCTCGGTTGCTGACAATGGGGCTTGCTTCTAAACCCTCCTAGGTTTGTGATTCACCATTCGAAGCATTGCACGGTTGCTTCAAAGCAAAGCCACCAACTACCACCAAGCTTACTCCCAAGTAATGCGCACCTTGGAACCGACTGATTTTTCTAAACCAAAACCTCGCTCGGAATTCAGGTTAAATTGCCATGTTGGCACTTTGCGATAAATAAGTGGGTTTTGGGTTGCAGTTTGGGCACTTGGTCTCGAAAAGTTCACCATCACTGGTATATGCTGTTTATTTTTCCCTCTCTCAGGCCTCTTCCGCACATGCAGAGTAATGCACTTTTAATCCACTTTCAATGCACTTTGAAGCTGTGCGGAATAGCAAAATCCAGTGGCAAACAATTGTGAAAGTGGGGTGCTGTGTGGTTTCCGGGCTGTATGGCCGTGTTCTAGCAGCATTCTCTCCTGACGTTTTGCCTGCATCTGTGGCTGTGAAAGTGGATTGAATGTGCATGATCCTGCATGTGCGGAAGGGGTCTAAGTTAAAGTTCTCCTTGTGTTTATGAACTTATGAGGTAAAACGGCTGGTCTTTTGAGAGATAACTATTCTAATTTAATGTGCCACACAATCCACATTTCTGCTTGTTACGCTGCTTGACAGGATTATATATTGGAAATATACCTGTTGCCCTTAAGGTGGAACAAGACTGGAGTAATATGGTCCCACCATTACCCACTCCAATCACCATTTGGCCTGCAGCATTCTGTACTAAGATTAGCTTCCAGACATTTTTCAATATGTAAGAATGAGCAACCTGAATAGCGTGTGTAAATTAATCTTAGCACTACTTAGATACAATCATGACAATAAGGAATCTTGCAAATGTATTTTGGCCTAATTTTGAAGCAGTCTTCAAAGGCTGTCCCAGCACAGTACGTTGCAGTCATCTTATCGGGATGTGGTAAGAACAGGGATCGCTGTGGCCAGAACTTGCTTAAGCTTCCAACCCTTGAACTAAAAACATCAGAGGCAAAATCTGACCTGTTGTATCTTGCAAGAACAAACACACATACCTGCAAGGCAATGGTTGAAATGTACAAAAATACAAAGGCATTTCAAGGAGAGCTGGCAGAATGTATTAAGTACATATTGGCATAGAGGTTTACTGTGCAACCCAGGATGTTGTGGAAAGGCTACCCAGATCCCACACACTAAATATGTGCTATTACTCACTACTGTGGGTAAAAATAAATGAGGCCACTGTACTGTAATCCCAAGTAAACAGGCCCAGTCTGCATGGTAGCTATTTCCCTATGGTGGGTTTCCACTCCTCCCCAATAATACCGTTTCTTATGTGGAAATATCTTGTGATGTGGAGAGTGTGGGATTTTCCAGACATCAACAAAACAGTTTTCTTTCCCTGAATGCTACACTAGTTGGGTTTATAAGTCGTTGTGAGTTTCTGCGTGAAAGGTAGCAGTGGACTTTAATGCAGGGAAATGAAAAGTCACTAAGGAAAAGAGAGCAACAAGGGCTGAGGCATTAGGGCTGTCTAAACAAATGGCACACTTCCTAGGAGGCTGTCTTGCAGGCTAAGGTGAGAGTGATGGAAACCGAGCTGCATTAGTGTCAGTGCTATACATTTTTCAACAAAAAGAACACTTCATCTGCCACATGCTGGACCGTCTTTGTTTTGGAAAGCTCCGCTTGGGTCCTAGTGCCTACCTAGTTCTGTTAGGCGAGGTTGAGGATATGTACCTTTGTAAGCTTTCCTGGCAGAGTAGGGATTTAGACTTGGGTCACCCAGATTCTAGTCTGCAGTCTATCCACTACACCACATTGGATCTCCTGTATGGTGATGATGAGCAAAACAGGACACCAAGGCCCCTAGCTATATAACTTCTCTTTGTTACAGTTGTTTCTCCTATTCGGGCAATCATTCCATCCTCCACAGCTCTGTAAACAGGGACCCCTTCTCAGCTGACCATTTGCAAAATTCTTAATGCACTAGCCAACTTTCACCTTGATGACTGCTATATAATCTCTGGTCTTCCACTGTCAAACTGCTGATGCAGGTAAATCCATTTCTCTTATAGTGCTGGCCCTGTGGTGTCTTCCTGTGTAGCAATCTGGGTTAGAAAAACTGTGATGTTCTTCTTTTTACCAGACAAATGAAGAGACATGTGGAGTACATACAGTTTGGAGGGCGCCAGGAGTATGCTACAGTGTCCACTTAATCTCTAAGTGGATCCAATCTGGTTCAGCCTACAGATTTCAAAGAGAAGCAAAAAGACACAGTGGACCAGAAATGTATTCAGCATCGAAGGCAAACATTACTTTGGAACAGGATTTCAGTTTGTGGACAGGCAGCTCTCTTCAATCCCCCGCCTCGATGTACCAGATTATCTCAGAGCAAGGGATGTGGCAACTGACTGTAAAGTATACAAGGCATGCATGTGAAAAGGATGCAGGCCAGCTGCGAGCAGGGAGTGTGCCGTGTCTGAAGTACAGAGAGTGTGCTTTCAAAGAGTTCAAGCACTGTGTGTTTCTTTCTCTGTATACATCTTTGAAAACCATCATTTCCTTATCCTGAAAGCACGGGGTACATTTCTTTCCTGTGTTCAGGATACTAAAATTATTTTCAAGAGACTGTTATGGTTAAAACAGGGCAGCTGATGCTGATTCCCATTATGTCGAGCTGTATTAATATGTTTCCCACCAATGTCCCCCCCCCCCCAAAGAAGAGGCAGGCAGGTATAGTATCACATGGGGAGGGGGCAATTCCTACCCTTTAATTTTTTACTGATTTTATCTAACTTTATATCCCACATTCTCTTTCAGTGGGGATCCAACCAGCCTACATTTATCTTCACAACTATGTAAGATAGGTTGGTCTGACAGATTTTTCCTGTCAGAACCACCCTTCCAAGTAATCCTTCCCTATCAAAACTGCTCTCCTCAAGTGGCTTTTTGCTCTCTATGGGAATAGATATGAATCACGTTTGCTTTTCAAACTAAACCGAGCACAGTAGCCCAACGCCACACTTAACATTCTGAAGGGCTTGAGACGCAACAGATGGCCAGCTGGGAAGAAGGATCCAGCCAAAATCAAGTTCTTTTTAAATCTCATTAGTTTCAAAGGGAAAAAGAGAATGGTAGTTTCTGCACGGTCCAAATATCCTGGGTTGAGCAAGGGAAATATCCCGGTTTGGCCAAGAAATTCTCATGGTTCTAGGTCACCAATTTGGCAATTCTTTACCGTGAAGAAACAGTTTACTTTTTCCTGCTCAGCTGCCGGCCCCTCTGATCTCCCCACCTGATTTCATGTCAGCTCTGCTGAGCTGCTGACCATTGCAGCCCATTCTTCCTGAAACATTCCCCCAATCACGTTTTCTGCTCATGGTATCGACCAGGTGCCATTTTGCCTGGGTTCATCAGGAGTGGAGTCCCAAAATGTCCCCATTTTCTTTTCTGTACATGTACTGGTTGCTTGGAGCACATAGCAAGGGAGATGTGCACTTTGAGCCGAATGTTAGTGGGCTTATCATGGGAGGAGGGAGGAGTCTCTCATTTTCCACAAAAATATGAGAACATGAGTGGGAATGTGATGCGATGCTGTGCCCCATTGTTTTTTGCTGCCGCTTGCTGTGTTGGGGCCTGCAACGGGCCATATCCAGAACTGGAAAAAGGGGGGTCTTCATTTCCCCCCATTGCTGCCCCTAAAACAACAGCCAATCAGAATGCGGGACACTGGGGATGTTTGCGAATGCATGGATATGCTGGTGGTGTAAATACAAAAGACTCATACAAAACAAACTGGAGTATTTCCTCCTGGTCTTCACTCAATTCCTTCACAGAAATGGGCAGCCATGCAAAGGGAGAAACAGGGATAAAATAGACCCGGATTGTAAGATACTGATTGTAACCTTGTATAATAGTGCTGTGCAGAAATGGCCAATGAAGCACAGGGTTAGGAAATTACTTATTCCTCACTTCCTTTATTTCAACAGCATTGTACCCATTATTTCTAAAATGGGCTGGAATAGACTAGGAATTCAGATAATTCTCCCTTAAAAGGAGAAGGCCAAACTATCTCCCCTCCAACAGCCCCTACATTTTCTTTTCCCAAACAGGATGTCAATACTATATACATTCACCAGCGCTGTGGGGCATATTTTTCAACTGCCTTTTGGATAGCATTAAACAGGAAATTGATGCCAATGGGTAAATAGTCATTCTTCCTATCTTTTTCTCTTGCAAAACATGTACAGATTTGCTGCGGCTAGACTCACATCCTGTGGAAGGCTCCAGCTCACCTCTGATTCTTATAGAGAAAAAAATGCTCCCTGGTTCAGTTTAAGAGCATGGTGGTTGCTTTGTGTGTGTGTGTGTGTGCGTGTGTGCACGGGGGAACTAGGATGGAGAGGGAGGGCACAGCTACAGTTTGTTGAAATAGCACTGGGATTTGCAGCACAGCATGAGAAAAGTTGGTGCTT
The DNA here is from genome assembly GCF_021028975.2 of Sphaerodactylus townsendi. Taxonomy (NCBI): domain Eukaryota; kingdom Metazoa; phylum Chordata; class Lepidosauria; order Squamata; family Sphaerodactylidae; genus Sphaerodactylus; species Sphaerodactylus townsendi. Next base: position 89,790,679 of record NC_059432.1, on the reverse strand, counting down.
GTTTTTTAGTTCCCAGGCCAGTTCAGACAACCTGGTGATCCTGAATTTTCCACCCCCATCAGGGACAGGTTGAAGTGCTGTTGTGTCTACTGTTTCTCTTCCAGAGGTGCTGAGGGAAGGGTGTGAGCTCTTTTTACGCTGAAAGACATCTTGATAGGCTAGCAGAGTGGAAGAGAAACAGGATAAGCAAATGTGATTGAGGGGCCCTCCTTTGTACCTCAGGTTCTCATTCTTTTACCTGAGCCCAAATAAATTAAACTCTTCGTCTTTTCTCAGCTTCGAGATTCCACCCACAAGTGTCTTATCGGGATTATGGCTCGCATTCACCTGTAGGACTGCCAGAGCTTGAAATTGTTCTGGTTCCTGGGAGCGGCCTGTGAGAAAAAACCCCTCTAGCCCACAAACTGAAGCCAGAATGGGTGCGGGAGGGGCAGAAGCTTAGTGATTGTTGGGTGAGCCAGAAGGAAGATGCTATTTTTGGCAATTCTGTAGCTGGAGCTCAGTGTTCAAAATCAGATTCAATATCCATGAATAGTAGAAGTGAGAACTGAACTTGTTAGCGATGGCTGCCAACTTCTGGTTGGTAAATTCCTGGAGATCTGGGAGAGAAGTGTGGGAAAGGTGCAGACTGTGGAGGGACGTAAGTAGGGTTTTATGCCATAGAATCCAAAGGAGCCATTTTCTCCAGCAGAACTGATGTTCTAGAGTTCAACTGTAATTTCTAGTGATCTCCAGGCCCCACCTGGAAGTTGGCAATCCCATGCTTGCTGGACCCTCAAACATCCGTAACTGAACATCTGCTTCAAGGATGCCTGGGCATGCAATGTGCATGTCAGGTGCAGCAAATAAGCGCTGTCCCAATCATGTATCCAAACTTGTGTTATAGCCATATAGGATGTGTTCCAGGGCCATCAGGTATAAACACACACCCTTTTGTGCAGATGATTTTGATCACCTAAACAAATGTCTAGTGAACATTTTAAAGGTTTTGCTCTTGGCACATTTGCCCCCCCCCATCCCATTTTTAAGTGAGATTTTTTTCTTCTCTTCCCCCACCTTCTTTGCAAGACTGATCAATGCCTATCAATGTCAATAAATCAGGACCCTGCTGTCTTCCCTCCATGCCAGAAAATCTTGCCTGCAACAGCAAGAAGGAGCCCACAGACAGGGAAAGCAAGATCTAACAAGTCAAGAGAAGGCAGAGCTGAGACAAGGAGAAAAAGGTGAAGACATCAATCATGTGTGTGCAGAAATACATGACAAATCTGCATCCAGCTGCTGCTATGTTCCAGAGCAGGTAACCAGACTACATACTATGCCAGTGATGGCAAACCTTTTCGAGACCGAGTGCCCAAACTGCAACCCCAAACCCACTTATTTATCGCAAAGTGCCAACACGGCAATTTAACCTGAATACTGAGGTTTTCGTTTAGAAAAAACGGTTGGCTCCGAGGCGTGCGTTACTCGGGAATAAGCTTGGTGGTAGTCAGTGGCTTTGCATTTAAGCAACTGTGCAACTCTTCCAATGGGTGAATCACGACCCTAGGAGGGTTTACTCAGAAGCAAGTCCCATTGCCAGCAACCAAGCTTACTCCCAGGCGAAGGATCGTGCTTTAGTTCTTCACATGAAAATCAGTGGGGTTTAACAGCGCTTAACAGTGTTACCTACACTGCTTCCCCAAAACAAGGTCTTAGGTTTAATGCTAATAATTGAGCCCAGCAGCCCAGACCAGCCTAGATGTGTGGGGGGTGGGGTGACTCTGTTTCCGCGTGCCCACAGAGAGGGCTCTGAGTGCCACCTCTGGCACCTGTGCCATAGGTTCGCCACCACTGTACTATGCCAATATTGCAGCCATGCTGGGTGCACAGTGATACAGAAAAGGGAATCTGTTGTTATCTCCGTGTGGAGATTTTGCTCTGAATTCCCACAATTTTGGCTTCATCATGATGATTGTAGAGCCATTATCCACCTTCAGAATTTTCCCCAGCTTCAGTGCAGCTTTCCCCAAATCCATTTTGCTATGTTATTTTAAGAAAGATTCTACTCAGAATGGGTTTGGGGTCTGTGTGGATGGAAAGGTACTGGTTTTTGCAGTTCTTCACTTGTACCTTGTGCCATTCGCTTCCAATTTCCTTTTGTGCCTGCAGCTTCCCCATGCTTTTTGCTGTTTTTTTTTAAATGGTTGTAAATATATCCTTATAGCATCCTAATTTGTACTGCATGGCTGTATGCGGAAATGGCAGGTACAAGGGGGAGTATCTCATGTGGAGGCACCATTTCTGCTGAGGATGCCTCTGCATTTGCAGCAACAAACAGATTAAACTGTGGTCCCTGCTTATAAACAACCTGTATAAAAGACAGAATCTAGGATTAAAAGGGATTTCATGGGTCCCAGATGGGATTAAGGAATGAGCTATATAATCGAAGGACCAGGATGGCAAACAGAAACAAACCCAACTATTTCTGAAATAATGTTATTGCCCTTTAAAACAAAATATGGCAAATCTCAATTAAGTATACGGCACACTCCCACCCCATCGTTAACAACAACTAAAAACCAAAGCTCACATTTCATAGTAGGCCCATAGATCTCTGCATGTATTACAAAGAACATGAAAAACAATGAAGGCATTTTAACAGAGAGGTATCCTCTCGCACTGAGGATACCCCTCGGGGAGGTGGGGGGCTCCTTGTAGTGGGTGATTCGATCATTAGGAATATAGAGAGTTGGGTTTGTGACAGGCGTGATGACCGCATGGTGACTTGCCTGCCTGGTGCGAAGGTTGCGGATGTCACGCTTCGTCTAGATAGGCTGTTAGACAGTGCTGGGGTGGAGTCAGCAGTTGTGGTCCACATTGGTACCAATGACATTGGGAAATGTAGCCGGGAGGTTCTGGAAGCGAATTTAGGCTGCTAGGAAAAAGGTTAAAATCCAGGACCCCTTAAGGTGGTGACATTCTCAATGCTACCTGTTCCACGCTGCAGGGAGAGCTGAAGTAAGCCGGAGATACAGGGTCTCAAATGCTGGATGAGAAGGTGGTGTAAGGCAGAGGGTTTCAGCTTTGTCAGGAACTGGGGAACCTTTTGGGATAAGGCAGGCCTGCGCCAAAGGGACGGGCTTCATCTTAACCAAAGAGGAACCAGGCTGCTGGCAACGCTAAAAGGTGGCAGAACAGCTTTTAAACTGATCCTTGGGGAAAGCCACAGGAGCTGAGGTGACTTCTGTCTGGAATACAAGAGTCCATGGGGATGCAGACACAGAGAGAGTGTTTTTCTAAATCAACCACATACAAGCGAGGAGCATAGCAATGGGATAAGTGATAGTGCCCAGCAAAAGGCTAGGGAGGGAACACATGTAAATCCCAGGTTAAGGACAGAGACAGAGTATGGCTGCGTCTCTATGCTAATAGTAGCTTTATCTGACCTAAAATGGGGAGCTGGAGTACAAAGTTTTGAAGGAGGACATTGATATAGTGGGCATCACAGAGACATGGTGGAATGAGGAGAACCAGTGGGATGCTGTTATCCCAGGTTACAGGCTCTACAGGAAGGATAGGACAGGGCTTATTGGGGTGGGGTGGCCCCTACATCAAAAGAGAGAGCATAGTGTCACATAAAATAGACAATGCAGGGGGAGCTGATTCCTCTACAGAAGCACTGTGGATATCAATACTCAGGGTGAAGCAAAGTTTAACATTAGAATATATTATCGCCCCTGACCAAAAGTGCACAAGAGGATTCTGAGATGGAAAAGAAATTAGAGAGGCCAACAAAAGCAAAATGTCGTAATGGGCGCATTTTAACTATCCCCACATAAAATGGAAAAATGCATGTTCAGGTCATAGTAAGTAGAGAACATTCCTGGATATGCTAAATGACTGTGGCTTAGAGCAGATGGTTGTAGAACCAACCAGGGAGATGTGATCCTAGATCTAATTCTATGTGGGACCCAGGACCCAGGCGCGGGAAGTCAGTGCTGTTGAGTCGATAGGAACAGCCGCACCCTCACAATGCTGTCAGATTCAGTATCTCTGCATGCTTAACAAGTGACAACTACTAATGTAGTTATATTTGCCTGTCAAAAGGGAAATTTCTCAAAGATGAGGGGATAGTGCGCAGGAAGCCGGAAAGGGAAAAAATCAAGAGAGTCAAAATGTCCAAGGTGCTTGGAGGTTATTTAAAAACACAGTCTTAAAAGCTCAGCTGGAATGTGTCCCCAGGTTAGAAAGGCAAGCCTGGTGTCCAAAAGAAAGCCACCATGGTTAACAAGGGAGGTTGAGGAAATTATTAGGAAAAAAGATGTCTTTTAGAAAACGGAAGTCCAACTCAACTGATGAAGAATACCAGAGAAAACACAAATGGTGGCAAAAAAGAGAAGCAAGTTAGCTGTAAGGGGAGGCAAAAGGATTATGAGGAACGGCATGGCTGCTAACAACATCAAGACTAGCAACAAACAGTTCTTCAAGTACATCAAAAGCAGGAAGCCAGCTAGGAAGGTAGGTCCGCTTAGACGCATGAAGGAACAAAAGGTGTGCTAAAAGGTGACAGGGATTGCAGAGAAGCTGAATGAATTCTTTTGCATCTGTCTTCACCCAAGAGGAGGGAGGAAAATTCCCGCACCTGAACCAAGCTTCTTAGGAGGTGAACTGGAACTAGCGTTAGTGGTAGACAAGGGAAGAAGTTCTGGCAGCCATTGCTGTTCAAATGCTACCAAATCCTCTATTCCAGATTGCATTCATCCAAGAGTTCTTAAAGAGCTCAAGCATGAAATTGCTGATGTTCTCACATTAATATGCAACTTATCCCTGAAATCAGGCTCCATCCTGAAGACTGGAAGATGGGCCAATGTCACACTAATCTTTAAGAAAGGGTCTAGGGGACCGGAAATTACAGGCCAGTCAGTTTGACATCTGTTCCTGGGTAAATTAGTAGAATCTATCATTAAAGATAAAATTATTAAACATGTAGAAAAGCAAGACCTGCTGAGGAAGAGTCAGCATGGCTTTTGTAGAGGCAAGTCCTGTTCTACTAACTTACTAGAGTTCTTTGAGGGTGTAAACAGACATGTGGATAAGGGGGGGAACCAGTGGACATTGGTTCACTTGATTTCAAAAGAGTTTTTTGACAAAGTTCCTCACCAGAGACTGTTGAGAAAACTCAGCAATGAAGGAATAAGAGGGGAAGTCCTCCCATGGGATTAAAAACTGGTTGAGGAACAGGAAACAAAGGGTGGGTATAAATGGGAAGTTCTCACAATGGAGAGATGTAGGGAGTGGTGTCCTTAAGGATCCGCTGGGACCAGTGCTCTTGTAACTTATTCATAAATGACCTGGAAGTAGGTGGGTAGTGTGGTGGCCAAGTTTGCAGATGATACCAAATTATGTAGGGTGGTAAAGAACCAATAAAGGATTGGCGAGCTCCCAAGCTGGACCTTGATAAATTAGGTGAGTGGGCTAAGAAATGGCAAATGTGAGTTCAATGTAGCTTAAAATGTAAAGTGATGCAACGTGAGGGGCAAAAAAATCCAAACTTCACATAATATCGCTACAGGGGTCAGTGCTATCAGTCACAAGACCAGGAAAGGGATTTACGCCTTAGTTGATAGTTCCATGGGAATGTCAACTCAATGCATGGCAGCGTGAAAAGGCAAACTCTCATGCTGGGGATAATTAGGAAAGGGAATTGAGAATAAAACTGCAAAGATTGTCATGCCTTATATATAAATATCGCAGCGACTCGCATCTGGAGTAAATTGTGTTCAGTCTTGGTCGCCACATCTCAAAAGGATATCAAGAGGAGATAGAAAAAAGTGCAGAGAAGGGCAACGAGGATGATTGGATTGAGCACCTTCCTTATGAGGAGAGGCTGCAGCGCTTTGGGGACTCTTTAGTTTGGAGAGGAGACGCCTGAGGGGATAAGGATTGAAGTCTAGTAAATTATGCATGGGTACGTTGACAGAGAATTCTCTTCAAGCACACTAGGAACCAGGGGCATCTACTGAAAATGCTGGGGAAGAATTAGGACTAATAAAAGTGAAACAGACTTCTTCAAATGCCAACGCAGGATTATGTTTGGAATATGCTGCCACAGGAGGTGGAGATGGCCACCAACCTGGATAGCTTTAAAAGGGCTTTAACAGATTTATGGAGGAGAAGTTTCAATCTATGGCTACTCAATCTTGATCCTCCTTGACCAGATTGCTAATGCCCAGCAGACCAGGGTGTACCAGGAGCAGCAGCAAGCAGTAGTTGCCATTGTTTACATCCTGCATGTGGACTTCAAAGGCAATCTGGTGGGCCACTGCGAGTAGCAGAATGCTGGACTAGATGGACTCTGGTCTGATCCAGCAGGCTAGTTCTTATGTTCTTATGTTCTTATGTTCTTAGGTATATATTTCTAGCTAGAACACTTCCTCGTGTTGGCCAGGTTAAAAATCTTGAGTCTTTTTAAGAAAAGGGGGCTCTGAATGCTGTAAAATAAAAAAAATAAACATTCAGCCCTGACGTTGATCATTGTTTGTCGCTGAATTGTAAGAAAGGAAATACTGGTAGAAGAAACTGAGTCTTTGATGTGCATTGTGAGCAAATAAGATTTTAAGTTTCAAATTGATTTTAAAAAACCCCACACCAATTACAGCCCTTGTCAATTAAAAAGATAACCGGGTTTAAAATGAAATCTGAATGTAATTTTTTACAAAATTAAGTGGAACCTATGTCTGTAATTTTTAAAAGGAAATCCCAGAATGTGGGTCACACACATTGAGAGCCACAACAGATATGACATTGGGTAATGTATGAACATTCCTGCTGTAGGTTCTACAAAGTGAATGGCTATGGATGGTCCCATATAGAATGAGGCAAGGCAGACAAGGCAATTAACCCTTTTTTCTGCCATCACTTACTTTCTCAAGAGCTATTTGCCTCATAGAGGAAAATATGTTAGATCCATTTTCTATTTAATGAACGACCTAAAGCAAACAATATCAGTCATTTGAGGATAAGCATTATAAAGATGGCCCAAGAGATCGTGTGCTATATTTGTTAAGGGATTGATGCTGGTGGTGGTCAGGGACTGAGAAATCCGGCCAATGACAGTTCTGACCAGCCAGGATATCCTGCTGAGTCCATCTTGGAAGACTTATCCTTCATTTTTATATAATCTGTTTTCATATTTGAACAGTTTTATTCTATTTCGTTGAAAACTCCGAGGACTGCATAGACATCTTCAAAAAACAACCCTCCTTGAATGATTGTGTTAGATAGTACATAAAAACCAGTGAGTCTGGATGCATCTTTCCAGAAGGGAACAACAACGTACAGGTTTTATTCAGTTTCTCAAAGGGTAATGTCATTACTATTGTCGTGGGCTAAACCCCTGAAGCACACAATTTGCGCTTATCTGGAGCACACAATTTGCGCTTCTCTTTACTCCTGATCTGCCCCGCTGGTACTGCAAACCACATTTGCAATCCCCATCTGTTCCCAGGAGCAAAGGCAACACGGGCCATTTCCCTCACATCACACCATCCTTTCTTCAGGCGGGAAAACACTGCTTCAGCCTCCTTCGAGACAAGATCATGAGGAGTCTCAAATTGCTGTTGGTGAAGACATGCCCTTATACACCTCTGCCCTGACTCGGGAGGACAAAATGTTCCTAATATGTTCACAGATTACTCAACTCCTGGCTTGTTCACGTTCACTCGACTGTAGTTAAGTCTCCAGCAGTTACAGACAAACAGGCATGCTCACAGAAGAGAATGAGGAGCCGACACCACCTTCATTTTCTTTGTGTGAGAGACTACTATGGTTAATTGAAAAGAGGGGAAAAAAAACAATCTTTTGCTCTGCATGTTCACTTTGCCGCCCCACCTGACAGCTGGAAAAAACTAGCCCGTCCCTTAAAACTCTTCTGAACAATCCAGCCCCTCAGGAGAGCTCAGAGGGGAAGAGATTTTGTGAAGCCTAATTATCCCTATTCCCTCCTTACCTTTAGCAAGATTGCTATCGTCATTTCACTGAAAGGGAACTTCCATGCTGGCTTGGAGAAATCACATTGTACTGTACTTGTATGCACTGTACCCAGCTGGGTGATAACAAAAGAACTTGCGTTTTCACTGTGGCCTTATTATTTGGGAGGATGATCAAGAGTCACCCACAGTTCGTTAAAAAAAAATTTTTTTAAGGGACGGGCAGCAGCTTTTACCAGAAGCTAAGTTTTGATATTCTTCTTCCAACCATACAAGGCTGCTAAAATTGCCATGGCTGTTTTTATTGGTTGTTTTTTTATCGGCTTGATTTTGTTTTCAGTGACTTAATTGTCTTATTTGCTTGATTTTATTGTCTTGTTTGCTTCCTTAAACAGATCTGGAGAGGCAGCATACAAATTCTCCAAACACACACATACACACACACTCTGTAGGAGAGAGAATGGTTCACTCTTAAAGGACCATGTGCTCTGGAACCCTTGCTGTGGATCACAGATCTTCAACCTAATATATAGCTAGTCCCTGAAACTGTGGGAAATGTGCTGGAATAAGGCAGGCATTTTCTTCAAGGAATATCTGTCGTACTTAAGACCAGGAGCAAGCCCTACTTCCACTGTCACAGTGCCAAGCCTTCTCAGTTATGTTGGCCAGCAAGAAAATATCATGAGCTGAGGTACCCTTGAAGTACATATAGATTATGGGATTCTGAAATACCAGAAACAGGGTATCTTGTCCCAGACTTGCAGCCCTTGACATGAGCCACAAGGGAAGCTACATTCATCTTGGATGGTTCTATCACAGCTTATTACAAGTTACCATTACTTGATGGCTTACAGTTTTATCCCACCTTTGCTTTAAGATGCTCAGGTGCTCCTCTTCCAATTTATCTTTTCAGTTACCATGGGAGGCATCTTATGCTGAGAGGGAGGGACTGACCCCAGAATCAACTGGCAAGTTAAATGCCAGAATGTAGATTCGAACCTGGCTCTTCCGGGTCCTAGTCTGACACCCTAACCACTACCATGCCAGCACTGTGGGGAACATTCGTAAAACTGCAGCTATGATGTGAATGGTGCTTTACATTAAAATTTGGATGCTTCTCCCTTGACAAATTTTTCGTGTGCTCACTACACACTACACAGCACAGCAAGGTGCAGCCTGCCTTCCCAAACTGACTTTTTTTGATTGCTTGCCATGATTAAAGGAATAATGCCCAGCTGGTGTATTGTGTGTTTACCACAAACCAACAGCCAGCCCACTGTGGTTTTCTCTGTATTCTTGGACAAGGAAGTAGACATCAGCACGTTCCCCTTTCCCCACAACACAGTTTCCCTCTTAGCTGTTCCTGCTTTTGTCTCCTGCTTATCTTTCCCTCTGCACCTCAGAAAGCAGGTCACATTATCTGTATGACAGCTGACAACATGTCGTAGATGCCATTATTTAAAATCCAGGTGTGGGTGGGAGTCAGATCTATTACCTGCAGGATTCTACAAAGAAAACTTATCTGGGCTCTTCTTGCTGTCTGTAAACTGCCCCACTTTCTGCATAGTGGTTATCTGGACACATGATGTTGCCTTTTACTGAGCCATAGTATTGGTTGATCTAACTCTGTGTCGTCTATTCTGACTGGCAGCTCTTCTCCAAAGACTCAAAAAGAGAAAAGTTTCTCCTAACATCTGGTACCTGAGGGCCTTAATATATTAACGTTTTCTTTGGATCCTCCATGGGCTTACATGATTAAACATGCACTGCAAGTTCCAAACAAACTCGGATCCAATTTATATTGGGAGGCTGGGCATAAGGAAATACTCACAAGTCTTCTTCCCTGATGCGTTCCTGACTTGAAATGTTTCTGGGGATGCTATTTGCCCCATTGGGAAAACCTAGGTGTACTTCATCAGTGCCCACGTGCTTTCTGTGGGGTAAATAGCAACCCTCCTTAGCTGTGCCAGAGTGGAAAAGTAGTACTGAAGGAAGGCCAACGCCTACTCTTTCTGTACTTGATCTGAATTAGACATTTATGTACCTGGGATAAAGTTCCTAGCTCAGAATTAGGTGAAGTCGGCCCGTGAGGGTCGCAAGGAAGAGGCGAGACGCAGCGATATCATCCGGTGGAGAGAGCCAGCAGCAGGAAGCGTGATCCGTGGATCTGCCAACTCTGCCGTGTGCTAGTCCCTGGCACCTTTTATTAGGGTTTCAATGGGGGCGTATATTGGAGGCGGGAAAGTGGGAGAATATCATATGATACATGACATCATGGGGTTGCCTACGTGCGGGAGGAAACGTTCGCGTCTGGGTCTAATCCATACCTGGGGGCAAGCGCCCCTTTGTCTGGGACACCTGGTGACCGTGAGTCAGGTAGTTCATGACCTGTGACTCACAGGGGGTCTGGGGGATGGGTGAGCGTGTTCGCCCAGAAGGACACAGATGGCACAGGCATTCCTGCGCTCTTTCTGAGGCTCTGCTGGGTTCGCGGGGCTCATCCCTTCATCTAGGTCCTGTGATCTTTTCACTGAAGATGCCACCATCTGAAACCTGCGATCTCCTGGACACACAACATGTTCCCTACTACTGAGTCATGAACCATGACAATAATACAGTGGCACGTTCTCTACGTTTCCAAGCACTAAATGCTAGCCGGGGCAGAGGCATTAAGTAGGAAAAATGGAGCCCGGAGACAAAATCTGAATTCCCCCCTCCCCCCAGGTCTATCGTCCAGGTCTACCACCTTGAGCTGGTGCCAGCGCCCAGGCCTATGTTACCCCATGTCCCCATAGGTGGTACGCCCCTGACCAGGGGCTAGCAGGGGCTAGCATTTAACCCAGATTGGCTCCCTCTGAAGGAGACAGAGACAGCACTAGAATCTTTTCATTTCTTTGATGTCAAGCTGTAGCCGACTGAAGGCAACCATAAGGTTTTCAAGCAAGAGATATTCAGATGTAAATGTAGTTCTTTCACAGTCTCTACCCTGAAATCTCCAGGAATTTCCCAACCTAGAGTTGGCAACCCTAAAACTCTGATGTGGATGGAAATGGCTTGAAAAATCCCTCTATGTTTCTCCTGGCAGCCCAGTCCATGACTACTGCATATTTACTTGGTATCCTGATTTTCTGCCCAATGAGGACTCAACCATTTATATCAGTCTCCTCTCTGCCATTTTATTGACAGCCAGCATGATATAGTGCAGCGGTGGCGAACCTATGGCACAGGTGCCAGAGGTGGCACTCAGAGCCTTTTCTGTGGGCACGCGTGCATAGAGTTCGTCATGCAAGGGGCGTGGAAAATCACCCCCCCCCCACACACACACACACATCTAGGCTGGCCTGGGCACAATCCTTTACCTGGGAGTAAGCTCAGTTGCTGGCAATGGGGCTTGCTCCTGAGTAAACCCTCCTAGGGTAGTGATTCACCCATTTGAAGTGTTGCACGGTTGCTTCACCAAGCTTACTCCCGAGTAACGCGTGCCTTGGAGCCAACTGTTTTTTTCTACATTAAAACCTCAGTATTCAGGTTAAATTGCCGTGTTGGCACTTTCCGATAAATAAGTGGGTTTTTGGTTGCAATTTGGGCACTCGGTCTCGAAAAGGTTCGCCATCACTGGTATAGTGGTTTAGAGGATGGACTCTGATCTGGAGAACTGGGTTTGATTCCCCACTCCTCCATGTGAAACCTGCTGGCCAACCTTTGGCCAGTTACAGTTCTCTCAGAATTCTCTCAGAGACCTCCCCACTGGGTGTCTGCTGCGGGAATAAGTAGGGAAGGAGTCTGTAAGCCACTTTGAGACTCCTTACAATTGAGAAAAGTGTATAATCTCTTCCTCTTCTCTTCTGAGCTGCAGTGGTGTAGGAGGTTAAGAGCTCGTGTATCTAATCTGGAGGAACCAGGTTTGATTCCCAGCTCTGCTGCCTGAGCTGTGGAGGCTTATCTGGGGAATTCAGATTAGCCTGTACACTCCCACACATGCCAGCTGGGGGACCTTGGGCTAGTCCAGGGGTACTAGCCAATTGGCCATGCTGGTAGGGGCTGATGGGAATTGTAGTTCCTGAACATCTGGAGAGCAGCAGGTTCCCTACCCCTGGGCTAGTCACAGCTTTTCAGAGCTCTCTCAGCCCCACCCACCTCACAGGGTGTTTGTTGTGAGGGGGGAAGGGCAAGGAGATTGTAAGCCCCTTTGAGTCTCCTACAGGAGAGAAAGGGGGGATATAAATCCAAACTCCTCCTCCTCCTCCTCCTCCTCCTCCTCCTCCTTCTTCTTCTCAACAACCCTGTGAAGTAGTCTGAGATTGACTGTCCCAAGGCCAATGAGTGAGTTTCCACAGTAGAATGGGGATACAAACTCAGAGACCCTAGTGACCAGCACGCTGATCTCTACACCACACTGGCTCTTATGTTTTCTTTCTGCTCCAGCTGATTCAAAACTTCCTTCACTGGCGCTCAGTCATAAAGTTCATTGGGAGATTGCTTGGGAGCCAGTTACTGGTGAAAGAGACAGGCCTGGCTTATCCCTGCAAGGAACCTTTCACTGCAATATGCAGGCACTCCTTGACCAGTCATGATATAACAGCAATTAGTCTTCTTTTCTTGGAGGGCAGCCAAAGCTCATGGGGTCAGCTCAAGTGAGAGTTGTACTCAAAGGATAAATTGAGTTCATGAAATTCTTCTGCCCATGTTTGGCTGCAGTCAGCATTTTAGAGAACTCCAAAGTGATTAAAACAAGTGAAAACAGATCAGGGCAAGTCCAGATGGTGACCATTATAACCTTAGTCAGCCAACCTTTGTTCCAACTGTTTGAAGTGGCTACTGGTGCTCTCATCCTGGCCCACAATGACACCACATTTTGGAATGTGTTTTCAATACAGAAACAGTGTTGGTTAGACATCCGGGTGGGAAAACAGAATCACTGCCGTTCTTTTGTGACTTGGGGAAAGAAAGATCCACATTTCAAAGGCTTTAAAAACAACAACAAAAATAAAACCACCATGAACTTCATCAGCTTGTGATCCATTTCTCTTGCTGACAGCAGAACATCTTTGGGAGATGCACCAAAACTGTTATTTTATCTCTTTAGATGTTTGTATCCCACAATGGGGGCCCAAAGCAGCTTAAAACATTGTTCTCCCCACTCCATTGTATCCTATCCTCACAAACATAACACTGTGAGATCAATCAGGCTGACTGACAGGAACTGGTATAAAGTCCTGGCTTCCATGACAGAGGCCCATTCCGTACAACCAGTGGTAGGATCCAAAAATGTTAGTAACAGGTTCCCATGGTGGTGGGATTCAAACTGTGGTGTAGCGCCAATGGGGCTGGGCGGGGCATGATGAGGGCGGGGCATTCCTTGTGGGCTGTGAATTTGGTGCAAGGACGCAGGCCACTGGCGCCCTAAGCAGTCCTTGGGCAGGAAACGTAATGCACGCAGAGGCTGCAGGCTGTCATGCATCACACGGTGCACCTCCTGCTAGACTGCTTGCCAAAGTTCTGCGCATCTACCGCTGAGAGGAGGGAGGGGTGTAATCTAAGGCAAAAAAATCAATGCGTGGCAAAAATTCCTCACCAATTAGTAAATAACACCTCTCTCGCAGCAATAACAAATAAATTAGTAACCTACTCTCGGGAACCTGTGAGAACCTGCTGGATCCCACCTCTGCGTACAACCCAAATACGTTTTCAGGCAGGAAATAAAACTCCTCCCTTGGGTCTATCTAAGTCAGAGTACTTACTTGAGAAGGTTTTGAACCCAGATAAATATGGTCGTTCAAACAATCTTACCTTTCCAGATATGCGACTGACAGTTCTTACCATCATCCCCTGCCAGCATGGCTAATTGCTCATGCTGGCAGGGGATGATGGGAACTGTAGTCCAGAACATCTGGAGGGCCGTGAGTTTGACACCTGTGCTGTAGACTGTGTCTTCTCTTGGTTGCTTTAGGAAAGTCTTGCTTCCTTTCAGCTCTTTCAGTCTTTGCCTAGTTCTAACTGCTATTAAAGTTGACTTATGCTCTATGGACCACCATATAATCATATGGATGTCACGAATATTCCGGTTTCCAACTACCCTTAACACCTCTCTCAGACTGACTGACAAGAACTAAAACAGGGGATTGCTGGGTAAAGAAAGGAAACTGCCTATTGGGAACTGTCTTAAAGGGACAGGGGCTAACTAAAATACCCTCCCTTAGAAGACTTAACAAAGAACTAAAACCATGCTAATTATGGGGAAACTGAATCTTAATGGGAAAATAACAAAAGCCTCTGTGGGGGCATGACAGTTAATATTTTCTAATATATTTTACCCATAAAATAAAACCTTTCCATTCAAGCAGTGCTTTTGCAAGGTACATGAATACATATACTAGGAAGCAAACAGAGCCCTTCAGTATGATGCAGCCTACCCATCTAATTCTTACTCTGGTGTTCTCTAAGAAGCTCTCAGGGGTACGTGGGTTTTCCCTCCTTCATTTTATCCTGCGGGCTGGGGCAGGGTTACCCAATGAGTGTCATGACTGAATGAAGATATCAACCCAGATCTTTCAAGCCCATGTCTGAAACTCTAACTATGATACCACACTGACTCTCAATAACTGGGGGTTAGCAATGGTCCTGAACATAACAATGAAATATTACAATATGTCCTTCTTTTCATCTGTGAGATGTTGGAAAAAACAATTGGTGGGAATACACACCTTCATGGGCACTGTAGAGGAGTAGTAGGGATCACATGGTCTGGATATCTGGTTCCATGTCTCATCACACATACTCTACAGGTATCTGTGTCAACCACAAAATACAATGCCAACCAAAGAGCATGGAATCTATCCTTCCCTCCCTTTACCAGGTGTGATGGGAATCTGTGGAAACCACGGCTGTTCCATATGCATGATGTTTCTATGACATATCTGAAGTGATTGCTGAACCCGACGGTACATTCAGAGATTGGGGCAAGTTCATCCAAGATGAGAATCTGTGAAAGGGGAAAATACTGGGAAGCCTCTGTACTAGAACAATGCTTTCTTTTAGATATGATGGAGGAAAGGGATGCTGGGGAGAGGTTCATTTTTTCCAATACTAACAATTAAGGTGAAGAGGCCCTCGAAAAGAAAAGAGTGCCATTTAAGCAGTACAAAGTCCACCCACCATCCTGTCCCTGACAAACCTTCCGGTAACATTAAGAACTTGAAGTAGGAAGGCAGTGAACAAAACATAATGGATTTAGCCACAGCATTCCTTCTTAACAGCTTCTTCCCTGAAACAATCATTAGGGTTTACAAGCAGTTGAGTATTATGTATCCAGCTACTTCTTGTACCCTGCATTAGTTTGATACTGGAATGACTGTTCTGTTCTTATGGAAATCCACGGCCCAGTGGAATTATGAGCATTACTTCCTGCAGCATGCTGGGTTTGCACAAGATGCCTTTTTTTATCTCCATAAGAATCAGGACTGCTGTCACTTATCCTGTTACTCCAGAGGAGACCACTTGCAGTCTCAAAAGACATTTTGGCAAAATACAGAGGAACTATCCAGAGGAAATAAAGCAAACAACACAGACACGATATGAAAATAGGCATGGGTTCTGAAATTGTGCCTGCGTAACTTTGAAGGCAGCTCATCGAAAATTCTAAAAAAGGGGAAACTATATTGCCGGAATTGGCAGCTGAGTACAACCATGTACTTTTCGGGCTGAGAAGGCATCCAACAGCAGAGCCCGCAGAGCAACGCACAGATAATTCTTGCAGTACCATGAAAAGTCAGGTGCAAGAGATTTAAACTCGAGCGAGAGGAAATGGATGTGGCGGGTGAAGCCTCTTTCTCCTCTGACGCCTTTTTTGTCTGTGCTGTCCAAACAAAAAATGAGGAGGCAGCTTTTGGAAAGACGTCCCCAGGACATGTTATTTGTGCTGTGCATAATCAGGGTGACTTGCAGCCCTGAACGAATGAAATGAATCGTATATCAGGCTAGTAACAACAAAGAAGAAAATCTTTGTATCTGGTAAGCCAAACCAGTGACGTAGGTATAGATTTTTTATGGGGGGGGGGTTGGGGGTGAAGCCACGCCCACACCTGCCCCTGGGGGCGTGGCCACACCTTCCTAAGCCACACCCCTGGCCTCAGTGCTTATAAAAGCAGTTCTCCAAGGCCAGAGATGGCAGACTCCCCTGCCCTGCCCTGCCCCGCCCCGCCCCGCCCCACCCCCCCACCCTGCCCCACCTCACCCCGCTCCACCCCCCCACCGGCTGGGCTCCCAGCTGGTAGCCGGCAGTCCCTTCTCCCTCCCCTCCAGGCAGAGGGGTAGCTAGGAAAATGGAGCCTGGTGCAAAACCTGAGGCTTGCACCCCCCCATTGGTGGCTGCTGTGATGCTGAAATCCACACCCAAACAGCATCCCTTTCAATGGTGTTTAAATTAGGGAGCCCAGATCCTCCTTTTAAATCCATCTTAAAGAGAGAATCTGGAGTTCCCAGTTAAAACAACATTGAAAGTGATGCTGTTTTGGGGTGGATTATCTCCCACCCTGAAACAGCAACACTTTCAATGTTTAATCTGGGGACCTCAGATTCTCCCTTTATGCCGAAGGGGTTGGATCTTGCATGAGAATCTGGGGAAATTTAAAGCCTGATGTCAGGGGTCATTCTTTTGTATTAGCAGCAATTCAAACTTTCAAAGTGTAGTTCCCATCTTCTATTATCTCCCATTGGATACAATGGGGGATGGGGCACCCCTTTTGGGAGTCCATAACTTTGGACCCTCTGAACCAAACTTCACCAAACTTCACCAAACTTGGCTGATATCATCAGGAGTGTCACCTGACGATATCCTGAAATTTTGGTGCTGCTAGCCTAAAAATGTGTCCCCTCCAGGTCAAAAACCGAAAAAACACTTTAAAATACAAAAAACCCACAAACGGGGGGGCGGAGCTTCGGACATGCGATGGGGGGGTGGAACCCGAAACCCACCCTCCTTACCTACGTCCTTGAGCCAAATGTTTCAGGCAGTAAGAGCATCTTTCTGCACCCATCTGTGGAAGACGTTAAAGGTCTTTCAGATGGAACAACCACAACACTGTGTTTAACTGAAATGGCACTAGATTAAAGGATGACATACTAAGTACATGCTATGCCATCCTTGACTAATGACTCACACATCTTTAAGAGTCTATAGGCCGATTTTCTCCTCTTGCTCTACTCACCCAGGTATACACAGTTAATCCAGACCACTTACAGTAATAAACAGGCATATATTTATTGCAAATTTAAACCAGTTCAAAAGGGATTTGATAAAACCCTCTCTTTCCCATGGTCTGCTCCCAAATCATAAGGAATTTCTCAACCTGAACTGGGCAACCCTAGAACTTGGAAACCACTATCATTAAATTGTTTGCAAACAGATTCATATTTGTAATGTAGATAAACCTGCATAGGAAATCATATCTCCTCTATCCTACTGACCCTACCAGTATTTTAAATTTCCTCACAATTATGAACGCAGCAACAATTCTCAAGTAAACAGCTGTATGAACAGATCCACCTAATTCTGGTTACATACAGAGGCAGTCTAGATGCCCCTGGATAGCTAGTAGGTCAAAGTAACTGGTATTCAGTTATACTCAGCCTGCGAACATAGATTCCCCACTGGCAGAATCGACCTAGGTTCTACCTAGGTTCGTCACAGCAACTCCCCACTGTTTCAGTTCTGGCCCCCTCAGAACTGGAATTTCTGATTCCAGTTATGAAGTACAGCTTTTTCCCCAAAACTAGGTTGAACTCAGTTGTAAGATAGACAGTGGGGAATCATCAGGGGCAACTCCCGTTCAGCCAATCAAGATATGTGTTTTGGGCACGTGCAGAATGGGAGAGTCGCGGCAGTGAAAAGTGCGCCTTTAAAAAAAACTGCTATTATTGTCGAAGCTACAATGATGTGATCACATAACTCCTTGTTCAGCCTGTCAAGAGGTGTGTTTATCTACGTTTTGGTGCCAATTCTACGTAGCTGCGACGTATAAAAACTAAAATCTCACACTCACATTTCCCGCCATAAAACGTGAGCCAATCAGAAACGTGGAGCGAAAGTGGTTCCACAGATGATCCCGCCCTCTGAGCTTGGTTCAAGATGGATGAACTGAGTTGAACTTGGTTGCTGTGGGGAGTGACGAGGGTCACTCCCAAGTTAAAGGAACCGGATTGAACGTAGGTAGACTCTGCAGTGGGGAATCACATTTAGCCATCATGGCTGATAGATTAAATCTTCCAGGAATTTGCCCTATCACCTTTCAGGCCCCCATATTCTGATCTGTGGTAAATTTTTCAAAGGCTTAGCAGAAGAAGGCTAATATGTCACTATACTCTTACTTAAATGTGGTCTTAGATAACAGTATTACTATAATGGATCTCTAGCTGGTTACAGTAGGCCTCTTCAACGGACAAACTGTGGTTTACTCTATCTCCACCCCACCCTACCCCGAAAGTCCTAGCTGCCAATACTCTCTCTCTCTCTCTCTCTCTCTCTCTCTCTCTCTCTCTCTCTCTTATTTTGCATATCTCAAAAGCTCAAAGACAGATGGAAATTTAAGCGCATGACCATCAGAAAAAAGCCTTCTTTTACTGACATGCCCTGGTTTTGATCTGTGTTCCCTCATCATATACAGAATAGTTATTGTACCATCCTAAGCAGAGTTACACCATCCTAAACAGACTCAGCAGGGCGTAACTTTACTTAGGATGGCATTGCTCAACACATAAGTACCATTTTAAAGAACCATAAAGGTGCTTGTGACTTGAACAAATTTATCAGCACTTCACACAGGATACATCTGCCAGCTGCCTTAAATAACGTTTGCATTCCCTGTCCTAAGTACACGACTCTTGGCATGAAACTCGTTCAGCTCTGAACCATTATCAGCTGGCTTCCCGTACTGACTAGTCTGATTAAACAATGCACTGAGTAAACGTGAAAAGGACAGGTGTGATGACAGGATAAGGAAAGACAGACACCTTTGTGAAACAGGCAAAATGCAGCCGTTTCCTATGACAACATTTTTTTAACACCAGCAAATTACTCCCCCCCCCCCTTTTTATAGAAGAATTACTGGATTTGGCAAGGGTAATAAAAACTGCATGAATCCTTTCCAACAATGAGGACCTTTTAGCATAGAGTGCTAATATTAATGATGAAGGAAAGAACAGGTCTGTTCACTCCACTTTTAAGTAATGCGTGCGTGGGGCGGGGGGGGGGAGGTTTTGCAGTCAAATCAGAGGGAGTTTCTCTAATTGCCTCCAATTACTTACAGATGAGGGCCTTCCTATCTTCTGATTTTCTTAGTCATACACCAAAAATGCCAGTGCATGCTTTTACCATTTACATTTGAATTCTTCAGTCATGAGCTGTACAGGTAGAAATGTGTAGTGAAATATATGAACAGCCTTAAAAAGACATGGCAGCAGTTAAGGCTCGGGCATCTAGATGTGCAGCCATTGGGTGAGGTTCTCCAACAGACAAGTGAAATGGACTTTGCCCAGTGACCTCACATCTTCCTTTCCAACTGCTTCTTCAGAAAACTCTTGTCACGCTCTGTTTCCTTCTGAAATTTGAAGCCAGTTCCATAGTGAGAATATCTGTACTACAAGATTTAATGTTTTTTAAAAATGGATTTAATCTCCTAGGAATTTAGTCTTGGAATTGTGGTTGGTGAGGGTGTTGTGAATTGCTTGTTGAAGAACCTTTGCGGCATCATAAAACTACAGTCCCCAGAGCACGTTGGCAGCTAAATGGGTTAGATCTGTAGAATACAGATGCCCTTCGATGTTGCTCAGCGCTTATGTTAAAAGGGACTCACTTATGTTAAAGGAACTCTGAAAAAAAAAACCCTTTTTAGCTTCTGTACTGTGATCATACGTCGAGAGCCAGTGTGGTGTAGTGGTTAAGAGCAGGTAGATTCTAATCTGGAGAACTAGGTTTGATTCCCCACTCTTCCACCTGAGTGGCAGAAGCTTATCTGGTGAACCACATGTGTTTCTGCACTTCTGCATTCCTGCTGGGTGACCTTGGGCTAGTCACAGTTCTCTCAGAACTCTCTCAGCCCCACATACCTCACCAGGTGTCTGTTGTGGGGAGAAGGGAAAGGCGCATGTAAGCCACCCTGAGTGTGGGGTATAAAGGTGGGGTATAAATCCAAGCTCTTAAAGGTGGGGTATAAATCCAAGCTCTTCTTCTTCTTCAGTTTAGTGTGGTGACCAACGTTTTCAAAGCCACTCAAGATAACAACCAATAGTGCACATTTTGTTATATCTTATTTTTCCATGCTGCTTATTATTGCTCAGAAGAAAAGTTATTTGTTTCAGTGTGCTTACTCATGTGAACAAAGCAAGTAAGCTTTACTTCTGAAGGAAACATTCAGTTTTAAAAAGCTGTTTTTTTCTTTATTATGGACACCATCTGCTTCAACAGACTACATGAGTAACAATTAATATGAAACTGCAAATGGAATAGACACGGCCATCTTAATTATCCCTGTGCTTGGGACCTGTTTGCTGAGCAGCTAATAATTTTTTTCCCTCCAAACTACCATTAGCAACTTATAACACACAGAAGGGAACTGTTTTTCAAAGTCGTGCTGCGATGCATGTCACACGTCTGAGAGGAAACGGTGGCAAGCAAAGAAGGCTTTTCATCGTGTTAGAAAGCATGAACGCTCTGAGACCTCTTCCATCTCTGAAGAGCAAGGCATATCTGGCTGGGAAATGTTACAAGAAAGGATGCTGGGAAATGTTACAAGAAAGAACACATTTGTGGAAGGCAGAACGATGTCAGAGTCTGAGCGTACCAAGAAGTGATGGACCGCTGTGGGCTGCATCTTTTGTGGTACAGGGAAGCGACTTTTCCAAAGAAAGAAAACTTGCCTCCTGCAGAGAAGAGCTGACGAGATTCTGCAGGAAATCAATGGCATCTGCTTCACGGCACACAGATGCCTACAGTCTTTTTTCCCTCAGAGAACTTCACAAAAAATGAGCCTGTTACACCAGCAGGTGCAGTACCGCCTTCCTCTGCGCTGGCTATTTCCAGATCATGCAATACACATTCTATAACTTTCTCATATGTTCTCAATTAAAGGGGTTTTTTTGGCCTTCGGGCTTTAACATCAAGTATGAATCAGTGCAAATTCTCAGAATGTTAATCAGCAAAAACAAGCAGATATTTTTTGCTGAAGTAGGGAATAAAGATTACTTTTGTACTTTGAACAGTGTGGTGGTTGAAGGAAATTCAGCATGTCCAAGTTTCTCCTACCACAGTGTAGTGGCAAACTTCCTTCTCCTTTACATTCAGGATTATCTCTGACACTCTCAAATGCGCATACTCGACAGCCATGTTGAGGTTCTAAAATTGAAATGATCCCTCACTTCTCTGACTCACACATTCTTAACTCCCCTCACACACTGTTCCTCACCTTTTGCTCAGTACAAGAGCAACATGGCGTTTGTGAGGGGTATATGATTTGCTGGCTATTTTTACGCTTGCAATTTAATCCAGAATAGACATCACTCATTTACACAGTTTTGATGGCGTATTCAGGTGGTAAACCCAGATGTGCCATAAGAACGTCCACTAACATTCTGGAAACTATACAGTATGACCATAGAGTTTCCACAGCATTGGCTGTTGTGCTGATATAGTGTCAGGAATTTCACTCCGATGTGATGTTGATACATAGCATGACATCATATGTGCCCCTAACCTCCCCCCAAAGCTGCCAGGGATGGCAAGGGGCAAACTGGCATCCCTAGCTGTAGCACCAGTCTGAGTAGACAAAGCCTTATTGAGGTTTCTTAGGGCCATATTTTTTGCCTTCATTTTGTAGCATCATACTCGGTTACTTCTTGTTTACCTGTGAGTTACTAGTCCATTTCTGAATCAATCAGTTTCCCCAACCTTTGGGGGGAGGGGTACATTTTTATTATTACTTTTCTCTGCACAGCCAAAACAATAGCTCATTTTACATTTCCCCATGAAGTGTTTGTCAAACACGGAGCAACAGTGTAAATGACAGTTGCAAGAAGAAGTGGAAGTGACTTATTTCCAAGCATAATGTCTTACACAGGCAGGCACTGCCATGTTTTTGTGTGAAATATATAGGCTTGCCAATTGCCTGGAGAAAAAAAACTGGCCAGCTTAATAGCAGCTTAGAATTATGGAATCAAAGAAATATACAATTGGAAGGGACCTCCAGGGTCAAGAACAACCCCCTGCACAATGCAGGAAAGTAGTTTGTTTCAAATACTATATCAATGAATTCTAAGAGAAAAAAGGTCAGTGGGTCTTTAATAATCCTTTTGTCCAAATAATAAGACAACACCTCCCTTGTCTCATCTAAAGAGATGTTCATGTAAAGGGGCGTTACCTCCATGTAATTCCATTACAAAGAAAGGGCAAATTTTTTACTTTATGGATAAGACCTGTGGAATCCTTTACATAGATCTCTATTTTGGGCACAAACAGTTGCAGAAAGAAACTCATTTATTTGGACAAAGGTTCCAAAAGTGATCCGGACTTGGAGGTAATAGGTCTTTCAGGGGGAGGAAAGCTGGGTTTATGGATCTTCATAGTTGAAATAAACCACTTTCGTTTTGACTCCACTTTTCCCTGCAAAGGTAGATTGATGATTTGTTCATTATCCTTTCCAGTGCTTCTCTAGTTTCATCTTTTCTGGAATAGATGAACAATGTAAACCCGGCCATACAATTTTCACACACATATGATTTGAGGACTGTGATTTTTTTTTGGATACCACAGTTTATGTTACATCTGGTGAGACTTTAGCTATAAATTCATATACAAACCCTGCTGTGGACAAAAACTTATCTCTTCATTGTCTATCTTTTCACCCTAGACATCTAAAAAACAGACTTCCCTATAGCCAACTTCTATGGCTACAGAGAAATGCTGCTGCTGATTTTGACTTGTACAGCGCCTTGCTACTACGAAATATCTTCCTTAATTGCTCAAAGGTGCTTGGCACAGAGTTCACAGTATAAATAGAAGTCAGACCCTCCAACCGAAATAAAAAAATTCCTCTGGACATTTAACTTTTGCATTAGACGGCACATCTTTTTCCAATAAAATTAAAAATGCCATCCAGCAGCATTGGGATGTTATTTCTGATGTTCCTGGTTGTGCTGATTACTGCAACATTGGATATAGATGCAGAGTGGACCTAAGGGATTCTTTAGGGAGGTCTGACTTCTTGTGAAAAGAACTCACCCCAGTTTCAGTGCTAGGAAACCACAGATGTAGCCATTGCTCCATGTGTGCTCAGTCTATGGACATTTTAGAGTATCAGCACTTTAATCTTAGAACGATGAGAACTAGGTAGGCACAAGCGGAACATTCTAAAACAAAAGTGGTCCAGCGTGTGGCGGGTGAAGTTACAATTCTACTTAGTTCTTTGAGTGGAAAAGAATATGTGTTCCCTGAACATATGCCTTGGAGTCCACATTGCATGCTCTTCTAAGATGTCTGGATTAAAAATTGCATGCTGTAAAATTTCAGCATTTAGGTCAACTCTTCCCATGGTCCCAATCATGTTATCCACCCACTGTTTAACAAGCAGAAAAATCCTACAGCCCCAAAAGGGACAATTCCTTTGTTGCAGGTTGCAGTAGAAACCAATGGGAGGGAGAATTGAGAGATGGCTTGCCAATTTCCAAGGCTCACACCCCTGCCATGGACAGATCCTCCCTTTTACTGTTGCAGCTGTGTTTGTTATATACAGGAACCCGCTGGATTGGGAGGGGGGGGACTTGAAGGAGGGGGGAAATGGATTACACAATGAAGGCCGTCAAACTACTTTCCACTATGATTGCTCCCTGGCAGATCACACATGATGCATTGTTTACTGGCCTATAAATAGTTTGCTGAACAGTGCACACACAGCAAAACTGAAATGGGATACCATATTAGCAAAGAGTTGTCACAACAACTCTGAGGTTGAGAGACATTCATATGCATTATTTCTGCCTCCAGCTGGATAAAATTACAGCTTACACACCTGCAATTTCTGGTTTAACTGCTCTGATGTATTTCTACGGCTCTACTCCTGGCTTTGTTCAGCTGTCATGACTTCCCCTGTGAAACGGCACAAGAGCTGCTGCTGGGTATAGAAGGCTTCAGTCCTCACGCTGCTTACTCTGGAGCAGTTCCAACAAGGCAACACCCCCCCCCCAAAGAGACCACCTGTGGGACTGAGCAATCAAAAGATTCTAAATAGAGCACAAGGCACAGCTCTGCTGACTAGGCAGACATCAGATAACCTGATAAAGAGTTCATTTAGGACATCTGTCCAGGGGCCAGCCTGCACGTAGTTGGGGGAGTCCAAAGTCCAGGTTCTACCTGGAGGACAGCAGGCAAGTGGAAATCTGCTGTGAGACTGATAATCTTAGCAACATGAAAGTTTGCTAAACTGCAGGTGTTGAGATTCTACTACCTTTACATCCCAGTGGACTGTGTGGGAGATTGGTCTTGCTACCGGTTTGCTCCATGGTCCCTTTTTAAACCCCTTTTCTGCCTGTTATGCAGATGGTGGACACCTGCTACTGAATCTCTCACCATCAGGAGTTTTTGAAGGATTATCTGGCAGCATGGGAAAGCTGGACAGTAATAGCCTTGCTTACTGTAGCGCATGTGCACACGCACACACACACACCCTGCCAGTATGTGTATATATCTGTTTATAACAAAGCCAGTGTGTGCTTCACTTTACAAATGAAACCAGGGGCATATACTGGGATAAATGTGGGATTTAAGTCATGCACTGAACCTAGCATGAGAAATGAGAAGACATGTGTAAAAAAGAAAAATAAAGTTTTCACTTGATCACTGTTGAAAGCACAATCTATGTTTTCATCAACTTGTTATCACTGTTGGAGTATCTGCAGAGTGCAGACTATTGAAACAGAAGTAGGGAGAATCAGGTTT
The DNA here is from genome assembly GCF_021028975.2 of Sphaerodactylus townsendi. Classification (NCBI taxonomy): domain Eukaryota; kingdom Metazoa; phylum Chordata; class Lepidosauria; order Squamata; family Sphaerodactylidae; genus Sphaerodactylus; species Sphaerodactylus townsendi. The sequence goes on along the minus strand of NC_059432.1, from coordinate 89,765,731 downwards.
TTATCTAGAAAAGGAGCATGTGTGTGTGTGTCTACACCAGCATCTCCAGTATACATGCCCTGTTGTTCTCCAGATTGCATAAGAGAAAGATTTCCTCCCATAATACATCATTTCTTTACTTCATTTATATACCCAATGGGGACCCAAAGTGGTTTCTGTTGTTCTCCTCTCCTGCATTTTATTCTCCCACACAGTGTGAAGTGGCTTAAACTGAGTGTCAGGCTTCCATCATGACAGACTGAGGATTTAAACCTGTGTTGCCCAGATCCTAGTCAGACATTCTAAGCATCATGCCCCACCGACTCTTATGCCTTCTATGTTACACTAATCATATAAGCCAAGGATTTATTTATTTATTTATTTATTTATTGGATTGATAGCCCGCCCAATGTCTGAAGGGCTCTGGGCAGGTTACAACAAGCTGCCTAAGCTAAAGGGAAGTTAATAAAATAGAGTCAATCAAAATTCCACTTGAAAAGAATACCTGGTCATTGGAAGATTTCAGGCATTTCCATGAACATGTAAAGCATAGTCTATACAACTTAGGTTAATACTTTTATTTCTGTTTCTCCTACACTTTCCTATCCCTCCCATACTCCACCCCTCTTGCTGGTATGTTCCGGATGTATTCATTTAAGGGGCAAACAGCTGGCAATGCCTTAAGTTAGCAGGCATTTAAAAGTTGGATGTCCTTCCTTGTAGAATATATGGGATCTTAATTGTATTTTCAAGGGTGGGGTTTTTTTGGTGGTTGTTGGTTGTTACTAATTAATTAAATTAAATTTCTAGACCACCCCTCCTCTTTCTGGCTCAAGGTGGTTAACAACCTAGCAGTTACATGACATAAAAACCAATATATAATAGCCAAAACAAATCATAGCGTATGCACCAAATGAGATGCATTTAAGATGGAGATACAGCCTCTTCTCAGAATCTGAGGGAGTGTGGTAAAACTCCTCATAGGGTTGTATTACAGCTCATGTCAGCCTGACCTCTCCTGAACAGAAAGGCACATGAGAAAGATCTTTAATGATATACCAAAGCCCAAAGAACTGTTTTCTTTGGGAGAAGACATGCCTGCAAGGTAGAAGCTCTTTCCAAATCCAGTTGCTAATAATATGCCACAAAGGCTAGATATTATTAAGCTCTCAATTTGATTTTAAATTCTTGTGTTTAACATATTTATAACAATCTTGATCTTCCTTGATCTGAGATTGCAAATGCCTTAGCAGACCAAATGCTTGGGAGCAACAGCAGCAGAAGGCCATTGCTTTCACATCCTGAAATGTGAGCTTCCAAAGGCACCTGGTGGGCCACTGTAAGTAGCAGAGTGCTGGACTAGATGGACTCTGGTTTGATCCAGCAGGCTCTTTCTTATGTTCTTACCATATATTTTTTTAACCTGCATGCATTCCAGGAAGAACTTCTCCACTTTTAATTTCTTGGAATCAAGCTGCGGCTAAAGAAACAAGGCAAATGGAAAGAGAAACAAAAGTCAGATCCAATTATGTACGGTACCATGGTGTGAGGAAAGAATAAGCTTCAGATTGCCCTTCCCCCCCCCTCATTTTCCCAACCCAAAATGGCTGCACTGAGTTGGATCAAGGGTAGCTTCAAGGAGGAGAAACAGAGGCAACTGGTGCTGGGTAATAGTACAACATCACTTACACCAGTGGCATACAGAGTCCAAATGGTGCCCGGAGACAAAAAACCCTCTGGGCCCCCCACCCCTGCGGCGGCGGCAGGTGGGGGGCAGGTGTGCGCCTGGCATCATGGGTGGCCCCATGTCTCCATAGGCGGTACACCACTGACTTACACAGAGAAATAACATCACAAAATCAGGCAATGTTGTAAGAATGTCCAAAGTCTCTGTGGTTTTTATCATAAAGATCCAGGGAAATTCATACAATGGTGATTTCCACACAGCAGAAATAAAATGTCCTGCAGATGTTTTTAAAAGCTAAGTTTTGGCTTAAACAACCAGCCAAAAGCATTTCCAGACAAAATGGATCTTGTATCTTGCCTGCTGCACAGAGCTCTTGTTCAGTTTCACAGTTGTGCCTGCCATTTTTGTGTGCTGTCGATTCTCCATGAAGATTCCCCACGGAGATTTCCTCTGCGTGCAGCTCATCCATGTGCAATTTCACTGTAAAAACTAGATGAATAAAGTTTGTGTTGCTTAGAGACCCTGTAGACATGTCATTTTTCCTTTTTTATGTTTTGTGGGGGATGTCTGCAAAGCTACAGCAACAAATACATGCACATATCGCAGCTTCTTTAACTGTGTCACCGTAGCTTCACAGACATTCCCCTCAAAACAAACAAAAAAGGGAAAAAGACACATGCAGAGGATTGCTAGGCAAAACAAACTTTAGTCATGTACTTTTTACATGGAAATTGTGCGCAGGTGAACTGCAAGCGGAGGGAACTTCTGCGGAGACCTTCAGAGAATCTCTACTGCGGCATGCAAAATGGCAGGCACAAATGGTGAAAATGAAAGTAAGGTGTTTGGGCAAGAGAAATAAAGTATTTCCTACTTGCTTTTGTTCGCTCAGCAGGTAGGAAACATTTTAACCCAGGATAGGGGGGAAAGATTGCTAGTTTAGCTATTTTTGAAAAACCTGGGTTGAGAGAAATAAAACTTTTTGAAGAAGTTTTGGGAGAGAGAGCTGTGCAAACTTCAACCCCCCCCCCCCCCGTCCCAAATGTCCCCAAGACATTTTATTGCTGCTGTACGGAAATCACCAGTGTTCCATGACACCATGATGTCACTTTGAGATATATTGCAAGCAGCAATGGGAGCCCAAAGGCCAAGATGTTGCATCACAGTAGGTAACCTGATCTCCTTAACCGAGGGAACCCAGACCTCAATCTAGAAAAGAAATCATGTTGACTTTGGCACTCAGTATCATGTCCCGCCCCCCCCCCCCCCATTAGCTATGGTCTCATATTTCTAAGAGCACTTCCACATTTGTCCCATATCTCTTTCCACGTTTCCTTTCTTTATTCTTCTTTGCCTTGTTCACAGTCCCTTCCACTTTTTGCACTGCTTTCTTCTTTACCACCACACCCTCTTGAGTCTTTCTGACCTTCAAGCCACACCACACTACCAGGTGGCTTTGAAGCATGGTCAAGATGGAGAGGGAAGGAAATAAGAGAGCTAAACTCTGGATCTGAGTAACAATCTCAGTTTAAAGGGCAATGGACACCCAAGCTTAGTTGTTTACCTTAATTTAGGGGGGGGGGGGATGTTTGCTTGAAACTACTTTGCCACAACAACAAGGTAGGAGGGATAAGAAGATCATCACCATGAGAAAGTAAATACAACAGACCAGGAATTTAAATACAGGATTCATACTCAGCCAGGGAAACCCAGATCATTCTCCTAGCATCTGTCATATACATCTCAAATAACACACCACTGTACATAGTATTATGGCTTTCTACTATTGGTTTAAACTGGATTACCTTATCAGAGTCCTCATCAGACCCCATAAGGGCATACGGATGGCACTAAGGCAACTCATCCCAACTGGATTAATATTAATAATAACAGGCAAGTTTTCTTAGTCCGTTACAAAAATTGATACCTTCTATTTAATCAAAAATTTTATTGAAATATATATATAGGATGAACTGTGAACTGTTTTCTTTGGGAGAGAATATGATACAAGGTAAAAATTATATATATACACACACACACACACACATATAAAAATAAGGATTATATATATAAGTATATATATATACATATACTTATATATATATAAATAAGGATTATATATATAAGGATTACCAGCACCCATCTACCTCCAGATGGTAAATTCAAATACATTTAACTGGTATAATTCTACTGCTGTAGAGGCATAAAAATACTGAAAGGCCAGCCAGTGCTGTAGGGACATAAAAATGCTGAAAGGACAGTCATTATGGCAGCCATGTTATGGTGGCACCCGCTACCCTCCCTTAAAATTCCAGAAGAGTCCTGAGGCTTAACAAGGGCGGGGGCAGACTATAGGATCCAATTTTTATAAAATCAGAAACACATGCCTAATGAGGTGCAATTACGATGGAGACACCCAACTGTGCCATGGAATCTGACAAAGTGCTTTATAAACAGCTTCTCAAAAGGTTGTCTTACATGTCATGTCAGCCTGACCTAGTCTGAACAGGGAGATACTTGAGAAAGTTCTCCGCAGATATGCCAAAGCCCAGTAAACTGTTTTCTTTGGGAGAGAATATGATACAAGGTAAAAATTCTTTCCAAGTTCTCAAAACTTCCATGGTTAATCTGAGAGCCAGCATTTCCTGTCTTTTCTGGTTGTCAGTAATACCCTAGTCATGCTGTTGGCTTTTTAAATCTTCAGATTAATTTGAAGTCATGTTACATGTATGATATTTGTAATGGTGCCATTTCTATCAGGGTTGGGATCTGTTTTATTACTAGTCTAATTCTTATGCTTTTAGTAGTATTTTGACAAAAAAAATCCAGCGAGGTTTAGGAGTCCATAGTCTATGTTGTGAGGGAGAGTGAACTGAACAGGAACCTCACAGTATTAGGGTTGCCATATTTTGTCTGTTTGTTTACTCTAACCCTGCTCCAACACCATTAAGATTAGGTAGATATAGCAGGTCTTTCTCTCTCCCCGCAGCCAACACAGGCTTTATGCCTGAAAACATTCATCTGCTAAATTTATGTGTCAAACTATACAGGAAGCGGGCAGCAGCCATGTTAATAATCTGTGTATCTGCTTTAGGACAGGAAGTTTTTCTCCAGGTCTTTTGGCAGCCCTACTTATGAGGTAAAAAAGATATGTTATATTTTCTTCCATAGAGCTACATGCCTGATTCTCTCCCCATGTTACTTCTTCAGAGATGTGACCACAACTCTTCTTGGCTGCATGGAGTATTGACTAGGATTTGGGAGTCACGGGTTCAAATCCCCACTCTGCCGTACAAGTTTGCTGGGTTTCCTTGAGCCAGTTACTTACTCCTAGCCCAGCCTACCTCACAGGGCTGAAGGAGATAAATGAAGAAGGATGGACATTTTCTGCAAGCTTTTTTAGGCCCTGGTTGGTGAGAAAAGAAGAAGAAGAAGAGTTTGGATTTATATCCCCTGTTTCTCTCCTGTAGGAGACTCAAAGGGGCTTACAATCTCCTTGCCCTTCCCCCCTCACAACAAACACCCTGTGAGGTAGGTGGGGCTGGTATAAATATCTGAATAAATAAAACATCAATTCTTTGCCCTCCACAGGAGTTAAGGTGGATTTTGAGTGGGGAAATAATGATTGGAAAGGAACAAGTCACAACCCACAGGAGATATCTATGTAACTTTTCAGATAAAGAGCTGCCTAGATTAAACGCTGTTTCTTTTGTTGATGATTATCTTTGAATACGGTTACAGTTTGGCATAGCAGCTAACCCAGAGTGCCTTGATTTGTCGGGGAAAAATGCTGTCACACAAAGTTACGAAATTTGCAAAGAAGAATCTCATGCCTCACCTCCTTCCTGGAATCTTTAGTGTTGCTGCCAAAAAGATATACACCATTAACTAACATAGATATAGATATTCTGGAAGAACAGGGATAGGAGATGATAAGGCAATTGCACTAGTTAAGATGTTCTCAGCTTCTGCTGATTACATTAGGGTGTTGTTAGGCTACTAGAAGCCACAGTGTTCTCTTTTAATAGAAAGGGAAAGGCAGCAGGGAAAAAAAAATCCATACATAAATTTGCTAAAGCGTGTACCATTGTGAGAAGATGCTGCGGGGTGGGGGTATATTCTCCAACCAAATGAGATCATTCCCCTTCCCCTTTCCCCAAATATTACAGCAGTTAGTTTAAAGAATTAACAAATATCACTAGATTAAGGTCCGTGTTCCATTTGCAGTATCTTAGCTGTAATGAGTATTTATTTATTATACACTGCTTTTCTCTTGAACGAGGCCCAAAGCAGCTTATAATATTCTTCCTTGGCCAAGAGCGGATTCCAACCTGGAGTCTTCCAGATGCTAGTCCAGCAGTCTAGCGACTATGCCCCGCTTACTCTCATCTCCATAAAGAGTCCTGAAAATGGTATTTTTTGCAAATATTACAAACCCCATTCCATCTCAGTGTACTCAAGTCCATGGGGAATATGGCTAACACATACAAAGTCCTTTGTGGCCACAGTTCCACTTATTTGTGGGAACCCTTTTCGCCTATGCTCCATCACAACAACTTGGTGCATGTCAACAGGGACTCCTGCAAGTACCAACCAGCAGAGGGTACACGTGCAGTGGCGTAGGAGGTTAAGAGCAGGTGCATTCTAATCTGGAGGAACCAGGTTTGATTCTCCGCTCTGCCACCTGAGCTGTGGAGGCTTATCTGGGGAATTCAGATTAGCCTGTACACTCCCACACACGCCAGCTGGGTGACCTTAGGCTAGTCACAGCTTCTCGGAGCTCTCGCAGCCCCACCTACCTCACAGGGTGTTTGTTGTGAGGGGGGAAGGGCAAGGAGATTGTAAGTCCCTTTGAGTCTCCTGCAGGAGAGAAAGGGGAGATATAAATCCAAACTCCTCCTCCTCCTCCTCCTCCTCCTCCTCTTCTTCTTCTTCTTCTTCTTCTTCTTCAATATGGATAAGCCTTCTGTATTCTGTCTTCATAGCTGCTTCCAAAGAGTTCAAGTGAGATTGACGGAAGAACAAGATCAACTTAACATGACCAGAAGAGCTCCTGGTTAGACTGAGGCCCCTTCCGCACATGCAGAATAATGCACTTTCAATCCACTTTCACAATTGTTTGCAAGTGAATTTTGCTATTCTGCACAGTAAAATCCAGCTGCAAAGTGCATTGAAAGTGGATTGAAAGTGCATTATTCTGCATGTACAGAAGGGGCTTGATATTGCCAAACTGTGAAAGCTAAGCAGGTTTGCTGTGGTTAGGGTTAGGGTTAGGTTTAATATTCGGATGGGAGACCTCCAGGTAAAATATCAGGATTGTGACACCGAGGTAGGCAATGGCAAATCACCCCGAACTCTCTTGCATTGAAAACCATACCAGGTCACCGTAAGCCAGATATAACTTGATGACAAAGAATAAACAAACCTTTTCGTCTTAGGACTGATCTCTGCAAGATTCGTCTCTGAACATGACGGTTTCATTTCTGGCTATTTGACCTAGAGGCGCCCACATAAGTAACCTCTTAAGTATTCAGTTATTTTAAAAGTTATTCAGTGCTAAGAACCATCACTGCACTTTGCTGGAATTAATTTCATAGGTTAACTTAACTCTGCCTGGTGAGTTCATTTTTGAGCTTGTCAAAAGCAGAGTTCTCGAAGTCTTCTAGAAAAATACAAGTGCTATAGAATGAAATTAACTTTTTTAAAAATTGTGCTTGCTTGACTACCCTGCCTCCAAATAAAACAGGATTAATTTTTTTAATTGGATCTTTGTAAAATGTCATATAATGAAAAAGTAAGTTTTACAATATGTAAGGATGTTTTTAATATGGCTTCTTAATCAAGGCTCTATTTTAAATAAAGGTAGCTTTGAAGCTTGCAATTATGAAGTCAGATGTTTCTACAGCTTTGGTTCTGAATAGTTCTGTTTCCTATTTGCCTGTTTTGTGTGTCAAAGGTGATTAGCCCTTGAGGCAAGATATGCCAAGTGGATCTCAAAAGAAGCCACAAAAATTGCTAGCAAAATTATGCTGTTGCGTTGTCATGGTGATATTAAACACAGATGGGTAAACATAGGCCTAATTTCTCTTAAATACAAGGGAGATTTCAAAAGTCAACATTTCTTTCATAGGCCAATAAAGTCATTCTGGGGTGGTCAGTTTTTGAACAGGCAACTTCGGTGAATGGACTTTTATTAGCCTTGGAATCTTAATGGCTTAAATCAAAGTTCAGAAAGTGTGGGTGTGTGAAATCTTACCAGGGAACATGTCAGCAATAAAACAATCACTAAAAGAGCATTATGTTCAAATGCATCAACAGATCCCATTGTTCATTTAATTAGGAAGCATTAAAAACAGACTTGGCTCTATTGTCCCAAGTGGCCTATATTACAGATCAACAAAATAATTGTCATTATAGCAAGTGCACGGGTGCCAGAGGTGTCTGTGCATGTATTTGATGGAGAGTTAAGAATATTGATGGTAAATTATTAAGGATGCCAACCCCCAAATGGTAGCTGGAGATTCCCTGGGATAACAACCTATTTGCAAGTGACAGAGATCCGTTCACCTGGAGAAAATGGCCACTCTGGAAGGTGGACTCTATGGCATTATACCTCATTAATGTTCCTCCCCTCCCCTCCCAAAACCCTGCCCTTCTCAGGTTCCACCCCTAAAACCTCTAGCTGGGAAATGTTGGGAGGTGGGTACAGGGTGGGGGTGATGGCTATCTGCGTGTGGTGATGTCACTTCTGACCAGGGGTGGAGTGAGGAGGAACTGCACCCAGGGCATGTGTGCGCTCCACGCCCACGCCCGCCTGCCCGCCCCCGTCCTGCAACGCCCTCTTCACACCCCAGCCTTGCCCCCGCACAGGAGCATGCCTGTGACGTCGTTCCACCCCTGCTCCGTTGGTGCTACGCTACTGCTTCTGGCACACCTGGCATTGTGCCAGGAGAATGCTGTAGTCTTCCTGGTGTGATGCTGGTGCTTCCATATCACACCAGAAGTGATGTCATTGCATACTGACACTCATCACTCCCCCCTGTTTTTGGTTGGCTGGCTTCCACCCACCAAACAGCTGAGTGTCGGCAGGCAGAAGCAGGAATCACCAGGAGCTTTCCTACTACTAGCGGGCATCTGGGGACCCTAGTATAAGAAACTAGCATTATAACTTTAGCAGAAGTGTTACAAAAACTTAATAAAAAGAAGCTGACTAGGTTGTGCAAATCATTTGTTTTACCTTGACATTTCCCTCAGAGGAATGGACAGAAGCGAATCTGCAGCTTTGAAAGGGAGAGCTGATAGAGGCAGACTTAACTCCATTTCTCTTTGTCCTGTGATCCTTGGCTTGCACCTTCTCTCCCTGCTAGGATGGTTCCCCTCTGACCTATCCTGAAATGGGATCAACTCAGGCCCTTTCCCCACTTACGATTTCCCGCGCGCCACTCCCAGAGCGAGTGATTTCTGGTGTGGAGTCGTGTTCCCCACCTCCCTGCGCTCTGCGCTCTGCGCAGGGCAGTCAGAAGGTGCCGTTTCTTCCAGCGTCAGCAATGATGCGCGCTGAAGGGACATTGGAGCGCAGAGTCGGGGCGGCTGCATTGGGGAGCACCGGACTCATGGGGAGCACCGCTGGACCATGCGCTATTTGGGGGCAGTAGCGCGCAGCAAACGGTAAGTGGGGAAAGGGCCTCAGAGGTGGGATCCAACCAGTTCCCGCCACTTCTCTAGAAGTGGTTACTAATTTTTTCTGAGTGCCGAGAAGGGGTTACTAAAGCAACCTCCCTGCCCAATAGGGACTGGAGGTGCATGTGTGCGACAGCGCCACTGTTTGAATCCCACCACCATCAGAACCTGTTATTAAAATTTTTAGATCTCACCACTGGATCAACTCCACATTCCCTTGATCCAATCATAATTGGGGGCCTGAAGCTGTAGGTAGCTTACCTCAGAAGGATGCCAGCCTTGTGATAAAGCTACATATTAATATTCTAGGGCTACCTGGAACTCTTGAAAAGAAAGAACAGACAACGTACTTGAGGCAGAGCAGAACTGTAAGTCTATTCATCTTTGAGGGACTGGCTAGACAGAAGTCAGAAAACCCTGAGACAGCGGTCTGCTTGAGTACAACAGCCCCAAACTTACATGGAAATTACTGTTTTACATACTTGATTGGTATTCTACATTTTATTTCTTATGAGGAAAGGAAAGAAAACTTTGAAGTATATTTGCTGTTATTCCATGAATGTTAAGTGCAACCAGGTGGGATCAAACTGTCAAAGACATGAACTCCCTCAGTTCTTAATTAAAAGCAATATTTCTTTGATATCCCTCTTTGAATTAAATAGGAGTTACATAATCATTACATCACACTGGCTCCCAAGATGGACCAGTAACTCTCTCTTTCTCACGTTAACCTACCTTCCCTGGATTGTTGTCATTATAATATCCAGGAAGGGAGGACATTGTATATTACCCTGAACTCTCTGGATGAAAGGCAGGAGAAAAATGTACTAAATAAACACATAATCTTATCTTGTTTCACCTTAATGTCTTAATCCTTTTTCGCCAAGTCAATGAGGAAGTTGGTGTCAGCCCTTTAGAGGAAGTGAGTAGTTAGAGGTTGGAAAGAGAGAGCTGTATCACTGGTACAGGGCCAGATCTAGGGAAGGGGGGCAGATGCCCTCGGCGGTGGGCTGAGGGGTGTGGGGGTGGCAGGAGGTGGAGAAGGCTCGACTGGCAAGCAGAGATGGCTTGTTCTGCAGTGTGCATGCCATGTCCCCCAGATTAGGCTGCTGCTAGGAGGAGAAAGACGGCAGAGGGAGACCTCAGGATTCAGAAGGGACTTCCAGACTCTTGGTAAAGCAGAAGCTCTGGCTGTAATCAGGCAAGACTATATGGCCCCTTCCGCACATGCAGAATAATGCACTTTCAATTCACTTTCACAATTGTTTGCAAGTGGATTTTGCTATTCTGAACAGTAAAATCCAGCTGCAAAGTGCATTGAAAGTGGATTGAAAGTGCATTATTCTGCATGTGCGGAAGAGGCCTATGGTGAGGAGGGGGAGCTAAAGGTTCCTGGGGAGATATTTAAAGATGTCAGGTTCTATGTAGTAGAAAAGATAGTCCCCAGGTAACCTTCTTCAGCCTTGCTAATCTGCCTCCTTCCCCTGGCCAAGGCACCCTCTGCTCGTCCACCTGTAGGACCTTTCAATTCCTACCCCCCCCCCCTCAAGGACCATGCATTGGCAGTGGCCATGATAGGCTTTGGGCCTGCAAGACTTTGGGGCAGAGGTTAAAGCACATTCTAAGAACTCACAGGAAAAGAAGAATTTTGAGGGCTGGTGACTGATAATGGTTTAAAATGCTTGATGCATCCCGCCCACCCCACCCTGCCTTGTGCTCTGATGAGGTGCTGCAAGTCCTAGAGCAGCCTGGAGTCGAATGAGGTGGAGGGGAAGAGAACAAACTCTCCCCCCCCTCCTCTACCCCCCACTTTAAAATTGGGAGCTGTATTATGTTTGGCTTTCCAAAGACCATGAGTAGACCTGCCCCCTTCGCCTTTTGTAAAGAGCCTGATTTTACACCTTAGGAAAGGGGAGGGGGAGACAAGAATGGAGGGCCTGTTCTTGAGGGCCCCCCATCAAGTGCCATCAAGTCACTTCTGACTTATGAATCCATGGTCCATTCTGCAAAACAAAACAAAAAAAGATGTCTGTGGGACATCTTTTAAAAAGGTGACTGCTTCTTTTTGCTCTACATACCCCAAACAAGACATTCACAGGACACACACTTACGAGCACCCTTCTGCTTCAGGAGCCCGTGTCTGCTCGGATGGGGGTGTTCTGGGGGTATTCCCAGGGGTGAAGCCAACTTTAGTTAGCTTCCAGTGCCCTTTCAGCCCAGGAACACCCCCCTTTTCCAGGCACAGGCTGGCCAATGGGTTTTCCCTTTTCTTGACAGCTGTGCCACCAAGCACCCCTCTCTGCAATAGGTCTCTTTATTGAGATGATCACGAGTATTACAAAGCCTCCTGGTGCCCAAGGTTTGTGTGTATGACGTGCCAACAAATTGCAACTGACTTATGGCAACCCAGTAGGGTTTTAAGGCAGAGACTAACAGGGGTGATTTGCCATTGCCTTCCTCTGCTTAATGACCTTAATGGTGTTCCTTAGTAGTCTCCCATCCAAGCACTAATTAGGCTGACCCTGCTTAGCTTCAGAGATCTGACCTGGGCTTTCCCAAATACCTGCAGGTACCAAAACTGGAAGGAACTAGTCAGGATCCACCCCATGTAAACATCTACTTTGTAAAGTTCTCAGGCAGAAAGAACCTGTTCTGTGGTGAATGATGCTGGTTGCATCCTGAGCCTTTGCATGAGGGAAAAAACCAAAACAAGTGAGTGAGGGCTGTCTGCCAGCAGTGCTTGGTAAAAGTTAATGCTCCCCTCGAAGTCTGGAGGTCAGCAGCCTGTGAGTGAGTCATGCCAAGAAGTTGTCAGGAACAAATCCACCCTGTGGTCAGAGTACCTGTGCCAGCTGAGAGAGGAATGTCAAGATCATCTTGACCTATTCCCACAGTTTAGGTCTTTAGGCAGCGGGAGTAGCCTGATGCCCCGATTAAGTCATTTGAAGCCTGACTCAAACAACAAGGGCTAGGCATGTTAAATGTTTGATTCCAAACACCCACTTTAATTATGTAAGAACATCCTCCCTTTGGTAACTTTGTGACGTCGTCGGCTTGTTTCAGGTCATCGTGCTCTGCCAACTCCTAATGACAGCCTAACTTAATGCTGGTGCAGTATTTACATAGCTCCACATTCTTCCTTTTGTCATGCACCATCCTACGATTGTGTGAAACAACACGGTTAGAGCATCAGTTTAGGATCTGGGAGATCCAGGATCAAATCCTCACTTTGCTAGCAAGATGCTTAGGGGACCACAGGCCAACCACTCTCTCTCACCCTAACCGATCTCGCAGGGTTGTTGTGGGTTTTCCTTTGAAGACAGAGCAGTAACAAGGGAAAGCAGTAGAAACCACAGACTGGGAAATATGACACTCATAGGTTGTGGCTCTAGGGGTTTGAAAATATTGACTTACTTATACCCCAGGAAAAGTAAGTATGAATTATAGTTATTTGAGGGCACCAGACTGAAATATGTATGTGTAACCTCAGCTTGTGGGTTCTGTGGGGCAGTACTTGGAAGGAGTTGCAAAGAACCAAATTTAAACAAAACAGTTTACTTTACTTAACAAATAACACTATTAAAACATTTAACATTTACACTTTGCAGTCCTGTTAAGTTTGCATTTTCAAGTCCTTATTTACAGTAGCCCCACTACCTGATATTGCCAAGTCCAATTCTTCTTTGCTGGTGGTTGGTTTTGAAGACTTCTGAGGCTTGGTGAATGGGCTTCAAGATGGACAATGAAGGATTCCTTGCAGAAAACTCATCACCATTTACATACACAAAAAACCCTGGAAACAATAAATTCCTAACATTTTCACAATATAGCAAAAAAATAAACTCCCTTCCCACTCTAGTTCCCCCCACAACATTTAGCAGTTACCTTAAACAAGGTGTTAAGGGCTTAATAAAATCAATCAAGGTCCCAGCCTGGTAGTCTCGCTTCCTCCAACCTCATGAGTTCTGCAGCATTCTACTTCATTTCAGACTCCACCCCTTTCTGGGTCATCCCATTCTGACACAGGGGTTACATATGCACACCTGATTTTTTTAATTGTATCTATTATTTACAGGAATAGGCTTGATAAAGTCTGGGCAAAATAACACTAATCCAGAGGTGTTATTGCCTGTTGTGTATTTTCTTCGTAAAGGCAGTTGGCGTAGTACATATTTTTCCTGTATATATTCAATTATTGTGAAGGCATCTGTGTATGTTTGATATTCTGCACTGTATACCACTGAGAAAAAAAAAGAAGAAGTTTTGAATCTGCAGGATGTTTTCATCCTTTAGCTTTTAGGTGTAGAGTGGTGTGATTGGGACCCTGATTTCTTTGGCAGATGGGAAGGATTTTTTTTTAAATGCACTAAATGAAAATGAAATTTCTGCGTTGAGAAACGATTTGTCCAAAGGACTGAGGGGAAAACAACAACACACAAGTGTATGCTCAGGAAGTTCTGGAGGGCTGTATCACATGGCAACTTCCTTTGCTCAGTGTTGATTTTTGTAAGCAGAAGAACTAGGTTTGTCTAGGACATTCTTCCCCCAAGCACAGGTTTAGGGAGGCAACGAGCTATGTGGATTAAGTGATGAAGGGAAGTATCTCTGCACTTGGACAGAGGCATTCACTCTTTCTTTCTTATCACATCCCGAGTTTTAGGATACTTTGGAGCTTTGGTTTTAACCCTGACTCAAAAGAAGCTTTTCATCAGGTGTCAGCGCAGTCACTTTTTGGGTGTGTTCTTCACAATATCATTAGAGAAGAAGAGGTTTCTATAAACTCGGAAAGACTAGGCTATTTCTACCTATTGTCTCAGAATTATGCTCCAGTACAGTGAGCTTTGAAAGTTCACTGAATTTGCAAACGTCCTGCACCCTACGAAGCAAATGGCATGCTTTGATAAAATGAGACTATTCAACTGTGGCTAGTCATTCTTTTCCAAAAAACAGATGCGGCTTCTGTTGAAATGCATGTAACATAACATTCGAAAAGTCAAGAATGTGTTCCTCCTATACACTCAGTCACTTTGCAGCTGCTTGTTCCATCTCACCCCGTTTTTCTCCTTATTATAATCCCACCCCACAGGGCTTCTGTCTCGGGTTGCCAGCTGCAGGTCGGGAAATACCTGGAATATTTTGAGGGTACAGCTTGAAAAAGGTGGGGCTTCAACTCCAGCTTAGGAAATCTCTAGACATTTCCTAACCTGGAGTTGGCAACTCTATCCTGTGTACCGTATATACTCGCGTGTAAGTCGACCCGCATATAAGTCGAGGCACCTAATTTTACCACAAAAAACTGGGAAAACTTATTGACTCGTGTATAAGTCGAGGGTGGGAAATGCAGCGGCTGCTGGTAAATTTCAAAAATAAAAATAGATGCCAATAAAATTACATCAATTGAGGCATCAGTAGGTTAAATGTTTTTGAATATTTATTTCAAAGAAAAACAGTAAACTAGCTCTGTAAGTGGAAAAGAGAGTCAACAAGAACAATATGGTATCAACAATAACTTTAAAAGTACAAAAACCTTAGCTCAACCAGCAACCAAGCTAAAACACAAGAGTTAAAACCTTCAAAACTAGATTCCTCATCATCATCTGTATGTCCAAATGTAACCCAACTTAGATTTTAAGAGGGATATTATCAGAAATGGAAAATCTACTATTAGCTTCCATTGTAAACAATGGGGGATGGGGCATCCCTTTTGGGGGTCAATAACTTTGGATCCCCTGACCCAAACTTCACCAAACCTGGCTGGTATCATAAATAGACTCTCCTGATGAGACCAGCCAGGTTTGGTGAAGTTTGGGTCAGAGGGTCCAAAGTTATGGACCCTCAAAAGGGTAGCCCCATCTACTAATAGCTCCCATTGAAAACAATGGGGAATGGGGGCACCTCATTTGGGGGTCCATAACTTTGTAACCCCTGAACCAAACTTTACCAAACTTGGCTGGTATCGTCAGGAGTGTCTTCTGAGGGTACCCAGAAATTTTGGTGCCGCTAGCATAAAAACTGCGCCCCCTGCTGGCCGGCAAAGTAAAAACACACAAAAAATTTTAATGACCCACATATAAGTCGAGGGGAGCTTTTTCAGCATTAAAAATGTGCTGAAAAATTCGTCTTATACATGAGTATATACGGTAATTTAAAATCCTCTCACATGGCCTGCGGTTCTTGTTTTGAGGGGCCAGCAGCAGGGTTCAGACTGATGTAGCAACAAATAAGGGGAAGGGCTGGAAGCTCTATGGCAGAACATGGGCGCAGTGGCGTACCTCTAATGGGAACATGGGGTAATCTATGTCCCTGGGTGCATGCCATTGGGTCATGTGGGGGCACCAGGGCTGGCCAGGTCCCCACACCCAGCTTTTCCTGCGACCCAGCCAGCACCCAGCAGCTCCCCCCGTGCCGGGGCCCAGCCGTGCAGCTGGGAGACCTCTCCCTTGCCAGGGGATTGCGCCAGGTTGGGGATCATGCCAGCCACAGCACCTGGCGCCAAGGCTGTGCCCTGCTGCAAGGCTGGGACCCCCCTGCAAAAGTGGTGCTTTGGGCTCCTGCCCTCCCCACCTGAGCCACTGCCATAAGTGAGGCGCTTGGCCAGGTGTTGCCCCTGGGCACCATTCCCCCCCCCCCCCCCGGTATGCCCCTGAGGGCATGCATACAAGAGACCTCTGGTATCTCAATTGAAAAGGATTTCAAGCAGCATTATGACAGACCTCAACCCTTGCACAGCTGCTGCTCGTTAAACAACACCAAATTGGGCCAGTGTTCAGTGTAAGGAAGTTCCACAAGTTCCCATTATTTTGGGAAAACTCTGTAAGTAATGTAAGTTCCAGAACCTTTAAGAATCTCATCTTTGAGATAGCACACACCTCTGCTTGATGCTGCTGTGTGAGGATTTTTTCCTGAAAGAATCTAAAAGAAAATGTCATGGCAGAAATGAAGACGCCTTAGCAACTTACCGTTTTTGCTACAAACACTCCGAGTGGTTTTGTCATAACCTTTTGCTCTGACATCATTCTCTGAAATTATAAGTTGCCTTAGCAACAGTGGGTGGAGGTTTCTAAACCCGGCATTTATTGGATCTATGTGTTCTTTGTTCTCAGCTACCCTGCCCGCTCAGTTCTTTCTGCTGACAAGATAATAGAGACCACACAATGTCAAAATACTTACACCAAAGAGTCGTGTTAAGTTGTGTCTTTAGAAGTACAGGTTGTTTAGTTCCAGCATCTTCTGCCAGATTCATTGTTCTGTTTCACAAATTACATTCTCTTCCACTTGTCTGCTCATGGGACATAACCATTCCTGGGACCCATATTGGTAAAAGGCGCTTTCTCAATAGACCCTCTGTGGGACATTCGTACGTTCTGTGTATTTTTAATCTGTGCGATGCTTATGTTAGTTAATGGGCTCAGGATGTTTTGAATACTTTCAGTTTATTTTGCTGTTAGCTATCTTGAGTCCTAGGAGGTAAGGTGGAATATAATTATAAATAAATAAATCTGGGTGACAGCACCAGCCTGCATTCTATTATCCAGTTAAGAAAACCTAAGCACCCTTTTTTGATAGGGGTAGCAGTTTTCAACAATATTCCCCCTTCTGCTGCCATCTACTGCCCCTCTCCTCAACTTTTACTCCTAGGGGGCTGGTGGACCCTCATGAACAGCATATTGGGGGCGGGGTCTGCAGTGGGAGGGGAGAATCAGCAGAAATTGCCACGGCTTCTGAGGAAACTTAAATGCCCTTCGATCTTCAGAGTGTTGTTGGATACTCGCCATTGTTTTTAATGGGTGTTGGCATTGCTAGGTAGGAGTAAATTAATCTGGCACAGCACAGATCCCACAAGTTTTAGATGGATTTGGCATTGGATCATTGTGTTAATCCTGCTGTTCTTGGGTATCATTAGGAGCTTTGAACAAGCTATTCTAAATTGAGGCTGAGTTCGAATGGGGCAGATTAAACACTTCAACATCACCCTCAGCTGTAGGATCTTAGGACTGGAACAGATCAGACAACCACCTACGCATGTTAAATGAAGAAGGCCTCATTACCCTTAACAAAAAAAAATCCCACAGTATGTGGCAAACATCAAGTAGGGGTGCCAAACTCCAGGTGGCACCTGGGGGGTGGGGGTCTCCTGGAATTACAGAGTACCGAGTTCGGTTCTCCTGGAGGAAATGGCTGCTTTGGAAGGTGGACTCCATGACATGGCATTCCTCTTGAGTTTTCTCCTCTCTTCAAACTCCATTCCCAGGCTCCACCTCCAAGCTGCAGAAATTTTCCCACTGAGAGTTTGCAACCCTAAGCGAGGCCTTCAAGTGCCAGGACCCACACCAACATGCGTCACAAGACACAGTACTACTTAAAAAAAAATCTTATGCATTATTTTCACCAATGCCACTGGGCAACGGAAGCCCTTTGTGTACAGCACAAACAAAACATCTGCAAACAACATGAAAAACTTCTTCATGCATATCATCTACGCTAGTAGCCATGGCTACATCCACTGGCAACAGATTCCAAAATTTTAATTATTCGTTGAGTGGAGAAGTACTTCCTTTTGTTCATCTGGAATCTACTGCCCATCTTATGAAAAAAACGCTGGCTGTGAGAATGCAGAGAATGATTCTTACTGTGGGAGTATAAAGGAGAACCTCTACAATTTGTTCATGTTTCATGGTACTGCTTAGTCACACTGCTTAGGTTCATGCTCAATACATTATTATCTGTTCTGTTGTGTGTGTGTGTGTGTGTGTGTTTAGCCTCTTGGTAAAGCGTAAAAAAATTATTCACTATCATAATAACGACTGTGCCATCAAGTAGCAACTGACTTCTGGTGAACCCAAGGGAATGGGGTTTTTAAGGCAAGAGATGAGCAGAGGTAGTTTGCCATGGCCTTTCTCTGCATAGCCACCCTAATTTTCCTTTGGAGTCTCCCATCCAAATACTAACCTTGCCCAACCTTGCTTAGCTTCTAAGCTCTGGTGGGGAAAAGTGTCCACACTTCTTACTTATTATGTCTACCTCTCTCATTGAGACTCAAAACAGATTGCACAGTGTAAATCAGGGCAATAAATTGAATAAGGCATCTGAGAAGCAAAGTAATAGGATAAGGATTACAGAAATCTGAAACAAAGGGTATTAGAGAGGATATCTTAATAATGCTGAAAAATACAATTATATCATTAACAATGTAGTGAAAGTAAGATACTACATACTGCAAACATATACTATGTACTATTACACAGTAATATCATCCTCAATCCCGTTCCCTTTATTAAAGCACCTTCTTCTTGTTGATATATGTTCTTCATGTTAGCTTCTAAGAATGTAGCTTGTCTTTATACAGACCAGTTTCAACTGGGATTTGTAACAAGAAAAAAATCCACACGAGTTGTGTAATTCTTTTAAGTTACTGGGAATGTGACAGCAATTTTGCATAGGTTGCACAAATGTGCTAGCACATTCCTTCAAATGGGCATTTACTTGTCATCCTGAAATGAGTCTTTCAATCATGGTTTCCTAAAAAGGAAAGCCAAAATCACCAGCCCAGTGGCATCATCCCCAACCCATCAACATGCAGGATGGCCCCATCCAGCTGACGTTTGCTCAAGTTCTCCTGGGACCAAACCTCTGGCAAGTGAACACAGAGCCCTTCAATTCTTGCAAAGTTTCCCACAATGCTGGAAATAGCTACTGAAGGCTAGCCCGCGGGAGCACATGCTTATTACACTGAAGTCTGCAAGGATGATCTCTTTCAAGAATCAATGGGCTAATCATTTCATTGCAGAGGAACAGAAGAAGAGCCATGCAAGGTCAGACCAAGGACCCACCAAGTCTTGCAGTCTGTTCGCACAACAGCCGCCTCTAGGAAGCCCACAGCAGGGAAATTGCTAACAAAGTCATTGGTTTCCTCAGGCAGTAAAAAGTTTCTTTAAAAAAAAAATTAAACCCACTGGAGCCAATGTCTTTGTCAATCATGGATATCTTTGTTTAACGGTGGTCAGTTCCTCCCATGGCATCTCCATAACTGATTTTAGTAGCATGGTTCTAAGGCAAAAGGAAAACAACTCACCGGGCCCTGGCAACAGTGCAATATTATGAGTTATTGCAAAATTTTAAATACAATCATCCAGTTGTGATGTCTTAACTGTCCGTGGAGCAATCGCACTGCTGAAACTGCTGCATGTTAAAAGGGAAGGGAAGACTTTGCTGAAGTCAAAGTGTGTGCTCTGGACTGACCTCTCCTCTTGATGCAGAGGGCTTGCTGGTTGAGCCAAAATTACAGCTCATCTACAGACTACAGAAATCAGTTCCTTTGAAGGAAATAGCACCTTCAGAGGGTAAACTCTATAGTATACCTTTGGAGGCTAGGAGAAGCAGAAGTCCTGGAGTGACATCACATCCTCACTGAGTTTCCTCCCCTCCCCAATCCCACCCTGCCCAGGCATTGTCTCCAAATCGTCAGGAATTTCCCAAGCCAGAGTTGGCAGCCCTAGTATTTGATGAATTCATGTTGCTATGTAATTAGGGTTGCCAACCCCAGTTTCGGAAATTCCTGGAGATTTCAGACTGAAACCTGGAGAGGGTGGGATGGTGGGAGGGACCTCAGTGGGGTATAATGCCACAGAACCCTCCCTCCACAGTTGCCATTTGCTCTGAGGGAACTGATCTCTGTAGCCTGCAGATCAGTTGTAATTCCAGGGGATCTTCAGACCCAGTTGCAGGTTGGCAACCCTAACTATAACACTTACAATCAACATGCAGGTTTTTTTTGCTGTCAAAAAAGGTAAGAGATGTTCAGAGGTGGTTGCCATTGCCTTCCTCCACATCAGGCCCCAGGTATTCCTTGGAGATTTTCCATCCAAATACTTGCCAGGGTCGAGGCTGAGAGTGTGTGACTGTATCTCCCAGTATCACCCAGCAAGTTTTCATGGCAGAGTGGGGATTTGAACCTGGGTTTCCCAGATCGTAGTCTGACATCTTAACCCCTATATCCCACTGACTCTACATACAATCAACAATACAATAAAAGATTAAAAATTCAGAATGTAGTGCAACTCCACCCTCTCTTTGGAAACTGAAACCAAACAACATCCTTTGCTAAAGCAAACAGCACAGTGGTGTAGTGCCAAGGGGACGGGGGCATGATGCCTCAAGCATGTGCCACTGCGAGGGTGTGGTGGGGCATTCTGGGGTGTGGTGGGGGCGTGGGGTGCACAAGTGCCCCAGGTGCCATTTCCCCTTGCTCCGGCCCTGAAAGAACCAATCCCAGGTTTCCTCCTCCTCCTCAGTTCAAGAGGTGCTTAA
This sequence comes from Sphaerodactylus townsendi, assembly GCF_021028975.2. Taxonomy (NCBI): domain Eukaryota; kingdom Metazoa; phylum Chordata; class Lepidosauria; order Squamata; family Sphaerodactylidae; genus Sphaerodactylus; species Sphaerodactylus townsendi. The sequence continues at coordinate 89,745,081 of NC_059432.1, read as the reverse complement.
AGAGCACAAAAGAACCTTGTTTACATATGCAGGAAGCTCACATTTGGATGCTGCTGTCTGCATTATAAATTGCTGTTGAGCCTGGGACTACATAACATTTTTTGGAGAGTCCAAATATTTTGTATTTGGCCCTGTGCACATGGCAGTCATTCTATGGAAGGGTCTGCTGCCCTTCCTACTTAAATGTTCCCACAGCATCAGCAAAATTGGAGAGCTCTGTAGAATATTATGGTGTGCAAGAGGCAAGTTTGAAACCACCATTAGAACTGCTAGTCAGCAGCCACTGAGAATTGGTTGACTATATATACAATTATTCCTTCCATATCATTAGGGTTATGGGCCCAGCACCCCCGTGATGTGGAAATCTGTGTAAACTTTTTTGGCTCTCCCTTCGTTCCAGAGAAGAAGTATGAGTTTTTCTTTTTCTTTTATTTTAACTTTTAAAAAATAAATTGTGTATATTTATTGTGTTAAAAGAGAAAATATGTTGATAATATATAACACTATACATATGCATTTCTGAGTTTCTAAGCTTTTTTGTGTCATCTGCTGGCCTTTGTATGACATCTGTGGCTTCTGCAAAACTCCCCCCAAATTCCCATTTAATTTCTTATGCTGATTTGTGATGGGTAAAGGTGCGATATGGAAGGGATAACTGAAATTCAAATAGCTAATCCTCCCTCTCTCCCCAAGATGACGCTGATCTTTTTTGGAAATGAATCAGTTCAGCCAGATCCAATCTTGAGCACTGCAGTTTTTATCAATACACTACATTTCTAGAGAGCAGAAATGCAGTTCTTCAAGGGCAAATAATGGGAGGCCCTCTTCTCCCCACCAAGGCCTTCCACCCATTGCTGAACAGTCTTAGGTAGAGACAGTTTGGAGTATGTTAATAATTTTGTCAATCAGATTCCCCAATGAAATCATAAGAGTAATGAACACCAAAGATTTATGGCTGAAGGGGTGTAGACCCTCCTCCACACTAGGGTACAATTATTGCTTAAAGCCAATGCAAGAGGCAACTTTATCTCTGTACTTTAATGCAGGGGTGAAACTGGATTGCCATATGATACAAGTTGCTAATTTGATAGCTGTTTGCAAGATGCTCTTTACATTCCAGGGCAGTTGGTATGGCAACAACACAAACACTGCCGCTATTTTGCAGTGCTTTTGCATTAGGACTTGCCACTCCTGTAACTATAAAGGGACACTAAACAAACAAAAAAACCCCGCTACAGATATTTGAGATTAAGGAGAATGATATTAGCTGTGATTTATATTAAATTAAGAAATTCTCCATATATTTGGGATTGGAATTGGGACTGGAACAATGAGTTTTGTGTAAGGATGTTGTTCCCATTCTGGCACTAAAGATTCTCTTTTTCTTTTCTGCCAGCCCCCAGTAGCAATTCAATTTCTAGGGTGCATGATAGTATTTATGTCTGCCTCTCAGTCCCCTAGTTCTGAATTGGTATGGTAGTGCTAAAGGGATGTCACATCGCAGCCAATTTATGGCAATTCTGCAGGTTTTTCCAATGCAAGAGGCATTTATTGCCTGCTATTGCATAGTGATCTTGGACTTCCTTGGTGATCTCCCAGTCAAATACTAACCAGAAACAACCCAGTGTAGCTTTCAAGGTCTGACAATATCAAGCTAGCTTGGGCCATCCAGGTCAAGGCAGATCTGAATCACATCAGCCAAAAGATTAGAGGATTTTAACTATGGTTTCAATTTTCCACCTCTCTGTTGTTGTCCAACTCTCCGGTTGGGGCAGATTAAGACATTAAAATGGCCAAGGAACTAGGCAGTGACATGTGGGGGTCAGGTATAAACAGAGTGCCTGTCAGGGTCTGCTGATTCTGATTAGAACAGTTTTGCTAGGCAAGAAACTGAAATGACCGAGTCAGAGTCAGGCAATGGGGTTTCAAGCAAACAGAAAAACACCAGGCAAGTAGTCAGCAGGCTCAGAGGCAGGTAGTGCAGTTATTCATAGGCAGAGGATCAGCTTTAAGAAGCAAGTAGCAGGGCCAGAAACGGGAAACACAGAATGGCAGAGAGAAGATCAAGGTCTGATAACCAGGCAGTGTAACACTAAGTTCTCTCACAATGAACAACTTTCTATTCAGAGTCAGAATTTATAGCTCCAGTTCTGCTCTGAATGGTCACTCGCCTCTTCTGGGCTAGCTTAGGCTGTGGTCCTGAAAGTGGTAATTTGTGGGATGGTGCTAGAGCTTCCTTCAGCTGTAGGATTGTGGGCGAGACTAAGGCACTGGGTCTAGCATTTGAGACAGGATTGTCCAGGGGGGCTGGAGATCTGGGATTACAACTGATATCTAGGCAACAGAGATCAGTTCACTGGAGAAAATGGTGAAGAAGAAGAAGAAGAAGAAGAAGAAGAAGAAGAAGAAGAAGAAGAAGAAGAAGAAGAAGAAGAAGAAGAAGAAGAAGAAGAAGAAGAAGAAGAAGAATTTGGATTTATATCCCCCCTTTCTCTCCTGTAGGAGATTCAAAGGGGCTTACAATCTCCTTGCCCTTCCCCGCTCACAACAAACACCCTGTGAGGTGGGTGGGGCTGAGAGAGCTCAGAAGAACTGTGACTAGCCCAAGGTCACCCAGCTGGCGTGTGTGGGAGTGCATAGGCTAATCTGAATTCCCCAGATAAGCCTCCACAGCTCAAGCAGAACGGGAAATCAAACCCGGTTCCTCCAGATTACAATGCACCTGCTCTTAACCACTACACCACTACACCACTGCTGCTCTCTATGAAGGGCAGACTCTATGGCATTCTACTCTTATGAGGTTCCTCCCTCCACAAACCCCACCCATAACAGACTCTTCTCCCAAAATTTCTAGGTATTTCTCACCCAATTGTAATTTCATGAGATCTCCAGTCACCACCCTAGAGACTGTCAATCCTAGCTATTGCCCTATTTGCACAAAATGGCAGCTGGACATTTTGGGAGGATTCAGATAGCATGCTCTCCCCTTAAATGATGTAAATAAATTACACGAGTTTGGAGTAAATAAATTACATGAGTGCCGAAAGCGTAACGGCTGAGGATGGCTAGCCAGCCAAAGAACAACAGTTAAATTTCATAGCTGGGGAGGGATTTGAGTCTGATCCCTCCATTCCCAATTCAACACTCTACCCACAACATCACAGTGGTTCTATCAAGGCTAAGAGTTATACACTGTCTTTGTTCCCTGCACAGCTGTTGCTCTTTTGTGATGCAGGTGTTTTTTCATAGCCAGAATCAGCACAGTGTTTTACTTAAATTAGAAAAACATAGAGTTTTACAAGAGGTAAAATTTCCCTTCAATCTTTAACAATCTTTGCTAGGAGAAATATTTTCCCCACAAAAGTAAAGCTCTCTGCCCTTATCTCTCACATTTGCAGAAATCACACCCTGTGAACCGTTGTTTCCTCTTCTAAGCCTAGAGTATGCCCTTTGTGTGCAGGAAATGAAGATAAGAATCACTACAGATGGTGGTTTACCCATCAATCACACACTCTGTTTTCTGTACTGAGGAAATAGAGGCCTATCAATCAGGTGAAACACAGAAGAGTGAAATGGACTGAAACATACACACACACAATAAACTATAAGCCAGGTATTCTGCGCTGAATGCATACTATGCCTGGGACTGTTCTCAGAAAAAATAATTTCAAACCCATTTATCCAACATTAAGGAACAAGTACATGATTAAATAAAACACAAGTTAAGAAAAATTACAAGTAATAAAAATGAGCAGCAACCGGCTTCTCTGTTTGAAATACTTTCATATGTTATTTCTCAATTCTTTCTCTCTTGTGAGAGATTTCTTTTTACCCTCAGGTAAAATATTCCAGCAGATTATACTAAACACTGACTAAGGGCAATCTGTCCTGAGATGTGTCACTCCGCACACTAATTTTAAATAGGATTTTTCTTTCCGATTCCGCTCAGAATAGATCCTCTCCCTTTCTGTGAATACCAACTGAACTGAATAAGCCTCCTAGCTTATTTCCCTTCAGCGTAGTTCCTTGGAGAAATATCAATAACCAGTGTGTTTCCAGTGTTACACTGCTCTATTGGGAACTCAGAGAAGACCACATTTGTCTGTGTGATTTGTCCCCTCACAAAGAGAAAACTTTCACACTCAGAGAACAGTGCAGTTCACTCTACATCTGTCTCTCAAGCTTGCTTTGCCCCAAACTCACTGTTGCTTCCAAACAGCACTATCTGAAGAACGAGCATTCATCCCACCAGTCAATCACAAGCTTCAGTTGTTAACTCCTTGGTCTCAGGAGCCTTTGTTCTGTTCCAAATCAGCAACCTCCTGGGATCCTCCACATGGGGAGAAAAAAAGAAGGCGTTTGTAAGCTACTTTGAGACTTCTCATGGTTGGGAAAAGTAGGGTATGAATCCAAACTTTTTCTTCTAATTCTAAGTGAAACATCTTCCTCTGATGGGGACAGCTATTTCAGACTTGGTACTCCCAGCAGAACCAAAGATTATGCCTTCTGTCTTTAAGCACCAGTGAGGTGAAGGAAAGTCAGGACTGACTCTTCGCTTTGGAGAAGAAACAAATGGCCACCGGGAGACATATCAATGGGTACCACAATGTGGATCTTGAATGAGCTCCTGGAGGGCTGCTGCTTACCATACATATAGCCTCCAGGAAGTTATACTCTTCACTCACATCCTTCTGTTACCTGAGGCCCTCTCTTTGCTTCAGGTTCCATGTTCTTCATTTACTCCCACTGTTCCTTGGGAGGGCTCCGTCAGTGATGAAATGCCTGCCGAAGGTCCCAAATTCAATATTTGGTATCTCCAGTTTAAATTATCAGGTAACAGTTGTGTGAGAGACCTTTCCTTGAGAACTTGGAAAGCTTCTGCCTGTCTGAGTTGGTAATACAGAGTGCTAGACTAGTGGTCTGACTCAGTATAAAGACACAACAGTTCTCCCGTTTGCAGCTGGAATATGAATGCTGCTCCACGTACCTACTAGAATTTCTCCTTAAGGGCGCCACTCTTCGAAAGCATTATAGTAACATGTGCAGCTAAGGCTTTCTAGTTTCTTAACGCCAAGAAGAATGATTTCCACTTCTTCTGATACGTCCATGCAGAATCTGAACAGCTCTCTGTATTTCTTGGGTTTCGCTATCCATCTTCCAAACTGCCTTGAAGCAATGAATTCTTGCTGCTTTAAAGAAGCTGGCCTAGAATGGGTGCAACCGTTAATGAACCCTAAACTGTTGCTTGTGCTTTATTCTCTCAGTGTTCTTTGTTCATCCAAGGTTCTGCAACCACCGCAAGACTTTCCTATGGTTCCTGGGAAAATCCAACCCTGGGTCAATGATTAAATGGCAGTTAATTGTCTCTTCTCTTAATTTATGGTTGTAGGAAGCAGCTTCTCTGAGCAAGTATGAAAGATTTGGACCACTCAGGTACAGCTTTTCCATTTGCCAATAAATACCCCTTGCCATCCTTGAGCTTTACCAAAGAGATTTTTGTATATAAGAACATAAGAACTAGCCTGCTGGATCAGACCAGAGTCCATCTAGTCCAGCACTCTGCTACTTGCAGTGGCCCACCAGGTGACTTTGGGAGCTCACACGCAGGATGTGAAAGCAATGGCCTTCTGCTGCTGCTGCTGCTGCTTCTGAGCACCTGGTCTGCTAAGGCGTTTGCAATCTCAGATCAAGGAGGATCAAGATTGGGAACCATAGATCGACTTCTCCTCCATAAATCTGTCCAAGCCCTTTTTAAAGCTATCCAGGTGAGTGGCCATCACCACCTCCTGTGGCAGCATATTCCAAACACCAATCACATGTTGTGTGAAGAAGTGTTTCCTTTTATTAGTCCTAATTCTTCCCCCCAGCATTTTCAATGAATGCCCCCTGGTTCTAGTATTGTGAGAAAGAGAGAAAAATTTCTGTCAACATTTTCTACCTCATGCATGATTTTATAGACTTCAATCATATCCCCCCCTCAGACATCTCCTCTCCAAACTAAAGAGTCCCAAACGCAGCAAGCCCGTAAGGTAGGCTTCCCGCCTTGAAGTGTGTTCCTAATCCCAGATGAAGGGGTTGAAGCAGAGCAAGTAGATTGCCAAAAACTAGCCAAAGGTTTCACGACAAAGCTGAGAGTCACAGGGGACTTCCCAGTTTATAGCATATTCTTTTAAATCATTGACAAGAAATGTTGTCTGTATGGGAGGCCACTTCCACCTCTACCTTGTGCTAACAGTAAGGGAAGTTTGCTATAGAAGATACTGTGGACAGGGGTGGAGCAGAGAACGATTGAGTGGTTTATTTTTGAAGGCTTGGCCTTTAATTGTTTCAGTCCAACCGTGTGTGCATGGGGCTGATTTGAATGTGAAATGAGTGGGAAAAGTTCAGTGGGGAGCATCTGCTTGGCATGTAGAAGGCCTGAGGTTCAGTCTTTGAGATCTCCAGTTAATCAGATAAAGTAGGAAATGATACCAGATCTCTCTCAGGGAGCAGCAGTGGCATAGTGGCTAAGAGCAGTGGCTAAGAGCAGATCTGGAGGAACCAGGTTTGATTCCCAGCTCTGCCGCTTGAGTTGTGGAGGCTTATCTGGGGAATTCAGATTAGCCTATGCACTCCCATACACGCCAGCTGAGTGACCTTGGGCTAGTCACAGCTTTCCGGAGCTCTCTCAGCCCCACTCACCTCACAGGGTGTTTGTTGTGAGGGGGGAAGGGCAAGGAAATTGTAAGCCCCTTTGAGTCTCCTTCAGGAAAGAAAGGGGGGGATATAAATCCAAACTCTTCTTCTTCTTCTCTGAGACCCTGGGGAGCTGCTGCCAGTCTGAGCAGGCAATACTGACCTGATGGACCAATGGCAGCTTCATGTATGTTTACATGAAAATCTTACATGAAACTTCTGTGTTTGCATTTAGACATCCCACTAATCTGCAGGATGTACTTATTGCTATGGTTGAACTGCTACTTCTCCAGTGGTCTGCTGTATTGCATGCTAGCATGACAACCTCCAGGATTCTAGTTAGGGTTGTGTCAGGAACTGAGAGGCTGGCGAAGGTCAGGGGTCGGGTGGAGATGCTTTGTTTGGAAATGGGCTTACTCTCATGGTAGGGAAGTACATGACATTACCTGGTAAATAATAGCCCATTAACTTTCCATTAAAGGGCCAGGTCATATTTTTTTCAGGCCTTTTGGCAACACTATACTCTGTTTCACAAAAAGATGTTTTACTGTTTTCCCGAAAAAGATGGCAGTAAATTTGTATATTAATCCATCATTTCCTGGACCTTCCTTGTAGCAGAATGCTCCGCAGGGGTCCTAGTGCCTACCTAAAAGAACTAGGTAGGCACTAGAACCCCCATGGAGAATTCTACTACAAAGAAGGTCCAGGAAATGGCGGATTAACATACAACTTTACTGCCATCTTTCCAGGAAAAGCAATTGTATGTTCCTCCATTACTGAACTCTACATGCTGAACTTTCTTTGTTGTAGAATGCTTCACCTTGGTCCTAGTGCCTACCTAGGCCTGTTCCACCCATTTGTTTGCAAGTTTGGTGGTTGTCATTCAACGGACTATAAATGCTCTTGTATCAAAGTACCATGTTCAATAATGCACAAAATAATGGTTTTAACAAAGGCAGCATGTAAAAATGAATGCTAATTCTCATATTTGTCTGGGATTATATTCTAGTGTGGAAGCATACAATTCTCTCAACTGCTGCATTTCAACTGACTGAACTAACATCTTTATCTGAGACAGAGTATAGTGTGGATTAAGTCCTGGGTGGTCCCAGATCTTAGTCCAGTGGTTTAACCTCTAGCCATCATGCTGGCTCTTCTCTGAGTGAGTGCAGTTTCACTTGTGAATTCTTTTGCACTGCACAAATCACATTTCAAGTAGTCCTTACATCTTGTGCAGTGATATTTGTGCAGCTGCTAAGGTGTGCACATGGTGTAGGTGGGTGTATAAGGGCATGCAAAGTGCTGTTAAGTTGGCAACTCTGTAAGGCTTTCAAGACAAGAGACGTTCAGAGGTGGTTTGCCATCGCCTGCCACTGAGCAACAACCCTGACATTCCTCGATTGTTTCCCATCCAAGTCAGGGCTGATCTTGCTTATCCTGCGAGATCTGACTAGGTCAGGTTAACCTGGGCCTCCCAGGTCAGGGCACACACACGGTACAGCCTGCAATACAGCCAAATTCATGCCTAGTCCGGATATCTTTCAGTATTGTTGAAATGGGACTGATCCATGAAACAGCAAGGCTGCATAAAGAGGGCAGAAGTGCTAATTACAGCACACAGCAAGCACATTACTCAGGTGGGGTATATGTGCTAGTTTCTACAGTGCTGATTGACTGCACAAGCTGCCTCCTTTTGGGATTCTAGAAATATTACCAACCAACCAGGAGGACCAAGAACCCGAAATAAAGCCTTTAAAACAAGTGAAGGAAGGCAGCGAAATGCCACCTCATGCTTTCAACTCTATGCATTTTTAAAGCCATTACCTTCAACTTGGACGATGGAATAGTTCTGATTCCCAGATGTAATAAACAATAGGTGTAGCCAAATCAGAAATTCTACAGCCATGTTGGGGGGGGGGGGGGTTTGAGAGAGAGAGATTAGAATGGCATTTGCTTACAGATCTGGGAAAGGTTCCACCATCAACTTCGTTACACATTTTCAATGAGGCTGGCACTGCCTATGAATTTTAGCAGCATGTAACATCTGGGGCAATAAATATAATTCTGAAGTTACTTGTGAGAGCAAAAAGTCTAAGTTAGTTATAATTTTGATGAAATGGAAGAGTTGGTTTTTATGCCCTGGTTTTCTCTACCTTTAAATAGTTTGAAAGCAGCTTACAAACTCCTTCCCTTCCTCTCACCGCAGCAGACACCTTGTGAAGTAGGTGAGATGAGAGAACTGTGACTAGCTCAAGGTCACCCAACAGGCTTAATGTGGAACAGTGGGGAATTGAACCCAATTCTCCTGATTAAAATCTGCCACTCTTAACCATTACACCATGCTGGAGTATATGGACAGCCAGTGGCTTCACTCCTGGGAGACATCCCAACCCACACTGGAAACAGCTAATGCAGACTGAATGGCAAGTCCTTATCCAGGTTATAATGGGGGAAAATAAAAGCCTAATTAAAGAAGAACCAGGTCTCTTGGGCATGAGGTACACTCCTCATGCATGCAAGCTGTGGCCTTGATTCCTAATTCCTGGACTCAGGTCCTCATTATCAGAAGTCTGCAAACAGCAATCCCCAAAACTTGTGATTTCCCAACCAATGCAAGCAACTGCAAGGTGGCATTTAACAGCTCAAGGGCCAGTGGGGAAAAACCTAACACTTCTCAGTGTAAATGTCTTTCTCGTGGTGTGTGATGCTACCTTTGGTTCTTGGCCAGTGACTCTTTGTCATTGCCTTTGTCATACATACAAGCCCAAGACTGCATTCTAAACAAAAAGCAGCAGTTTAAACCCAAGAAGCCTTGAGTTCATCACCCTTATCAGACTCTTTCAGATAAAAGGCTTTGCATCCTGCCCTGCACTTTATGCCTTGACCATGCTGTGCACTAGAACGTGCTTTTTTTTTCAAATACAGCCAGCAGGAATTGGTTCACTCTGTGGCAGCACACTCTGCAACCACCCACACAGGTATCACTAGAGTTCCCAACACTGCCTCTGTAAATGCTAGGAGTTGTGCAAGAGAGGACACAGTTTGGGGACAATGTGATGTCATATCCAGCTTGTATCCCCTAGTGCAGTGGTGGCGAACCTATGGCACTCCAGATGTTCATGGACTACAATTCCCATCAGCCCCTGCCAGAATGGTCAATTGGCCATGCTGGCAGGGGCTGATGAGAATTGTAGTCCATGAACATCTGGAGTGCCATAGGTTCGCCACCATGGCCCTAGTGTGATGTTACTTCCAGCCTGTATCCCCAGTCTTCACCACAGAAGGGGAAAAATTTGTGGTCTCTACCTACTCACTATGTACATTTTTTTCTCCAGCCACCCCCACATTAGTATCACCACATAGTATAAAGGTATAAGAGAACAATAGCTTGGCAAGCAAGCAGAAGAGTACTTCTGGCCTGAGCTTGGCTTGCTGGGAAAGGCTAGTTTTTCAGAAAATTTGCAACGGGGGGGGTGTGTGTGTGTGTGTGTGTGTGTGTTACCCTTCCTGTGAAAGGAGATGCACAGAACCCAATGAATAATGTAGAGTTGCTGAGTGACCAAGGAAATACCCCCAGAAGGATGCTTGTCCAGCTCTACCTACTCAGATCAATAAGTGGGTTCTTTTGCATATGGATTAAAAGCAACAATCCATGTTAACACTTGTAGATAAAGCTACTTCTTAAACACAGAGCAGCGGAGGTTGAGAAACAGCAGCCAATTCTAGAAAAAAAGAAATTTGGTATTCAGGCACCCAACAGCAAAAGCAACACTAGAATCAAACTGCGGTTTTTTTTAAACATTTAGTTTACTAACATAAATAGTGTTTATAACAAAAGGCACAGGCTTTTCTCAGCTATAAACAATGGAAAATATTTACAATTTGGACATAAAATAGCAAGTGCACAATTGGTTTTTTATTTACTTTTTTTCTTTAAAAAATCTGCTCTCTACTCCATTTTTCAAACACTTTTATTTAAAAGTTTCACAATCTCCTCCTTCCTGCAACACAGTCTGTTCTACAAATATCGGGCTTAAGTTCGTCACAACAAAATAATTTACCGACGTGAAACACTTTCAGATTACGACAGCATTACTAACTTCTTCATACTGGATAACAAAATAGGGGTAGCTCTGGTCGTCGTTAAAAAGGACGAAGATCTGAGGTTCGAAGTAATTGTCCACGCAAGAGTCATACAGGTCGCTAGTAACACTGCCAGGATTCACTGGCGGGGGTCTCCTCATGGTATGGTTGCCTACTGTGTATCTTCCTGTCAGTACTTTAGCCAGAAACATGTAATGAATCCCTTTGGGAGAGCGCTTGGCGAAATTGTGTGAATAGCTTGCTTTCCGGGCGAAGTAACTGCCTTGCCCGAACATGGTGGCATGCTTCCCGCACACCCGTGGGTCGAAATTGTGCTTGCAGATCCCATCAACAACGTCCTGGGAGGTCCCGTGGAATAAGTGTCTCTCGTTCATTATCCTGTCAAGTCCTGTCATTTTTTTAGACATGTATTCTTTTTTCCTGGAAACGAAAACACCAGAATAAAAACAGGTTAAACTCCCCAAAATGTTAAAGTCTTGTTGAGTAGACTGGTACGCATGAAGCGACCTTAGAATGGATCAGGGCATCACAGCCAGTACTGTCTACTCTCTGGTAACAGCTGCCACAGGAGGTGGTGATGGCCACTAACCTGGATAGCTTTAAAAGGGGCTTGGACAGATTTATGGAGAAGTCAATCTATGGCTACCAATCTTGATCCTCCTTGATCTCAGATTGCAAATGCCTTAGCAGACCAGGTGCTCAGGAGCAGCAGCAGCAGCAGGCCATTGCTTTCACATCCTGCATGTGAGCTCCCAAAGGCACCTGGTGGGCCATTGCGAGTAGCAGAATGCTGGACTAGATGGACTCTGGTCTGATCCAGCAGACTAGTTCTTATGTTCTTATGTTCTTAGCTCTCCAGGGTCTCAGGCAAAGATCTTCTTTATCACATTCTACTTGCTCCCTCTAACTGGAGGTGCCAAGGATTAAACCTGTCACCTTCTATGTGCCAAATAAGAGGCTCAGTCACTGAGTAACAGCCCTTCCATGGCCCATCACCTGCCCTGCTCTGCCCTTTGGCAGGTACTGGGATAGTTTTTGAAATTTTCAGGCTCAGCTGAAGGAAACTACTGCCAGTCAAGTTGTATATGTCCAGCAAGAGGACACCTTATCAGCAAACCATATCCAACAGCACAACGTCTTATCAGCAAAACATAAGGACTGTCTACTCACATATTAAAGTACCTGACCACTGCAGATCTTTGGGGGCCTATTTTTCTGTGGCTAGAGGGCGGCGAGCCAAAAAGGGCCTTCTCAGATGTGGCACCAAAACTGTGGAATTCCCTCCCCTTTGATTCAACTCTATCCCCTCTATCACTTTCTTACACCCTTTGTTTCATTTGGCACTCCAGTTCGTTTTAATTGCTGTTTCGTGTATAGTTTTAAAGTGGATTTTATCATATTTTTGACCGAGGGCAAGAAGATGGGACGCAAACATTTAAAATAAAAATAAATAATAAGTTAGGAGAAACATTTACAGAACTTCAGAGATCTTTGCATTCTTACAGGGTGCTTTGAGCTTATTCCAGTATTTCTTTACCATAAGAAAACACAAGACATAAGTTTCCATAAAAGATTAGGTGTAACTTGGTGCAATAAGCGCATAAGTCTAAGAAAAGAGGTGTATGCCTTGTTTTACAGTCTCGTCTGCCAGCTTGGCCCCACCACTGGTTCCCCTTCTCAGAAGAGAAATAATTACAGTTAATAAGACATTCATGTTGGCTCACCTCTTGTATTTCTCCCATAAGAACTGGTTTTGAACTCGCAAGATTTTCAGAATTCTGTACTTTGTCTCCGGCACCGTCTTATGAAAGAGATTATAAATCGTTCTGTAGCTTTTGTCTTCCTTTGAGACAGGCACTTGAATGAAGTCTTGAACGGGATCCATGATGATCCACGTTTCCGGATAGAAGTTTGGAGAGGTAAGAGCAGCTGGAGATAAGACTTGCGAAGAAACGGAATCTGTGGGTACCGGAAGGATGGAAGGGTTGCCTCCGAGAGTCCTAGTTTGGTGAGAAATTGGGGAGGGGGAGAAAGGAAAGAGGGAGGAGAAAGGAATCAGTGACAAAAATAATCAAAATACACATATGTACTATATTCATAAGGCATTGTTATTTCAACTGGAACCGTTTCTGGCCCAATAATGCGCTCTTTTTCAGTGTACTCCCTCCTGCCAATACCTCTCAGATGGGAAAAAATGACACATGTACTGTGGGGTAACATATATCTGTTTGGAGCTTCCTGAATTAAATACTAGGGATATTTGTAGTGTTGCTTGTAGAAATGTAAATAATGCATATGTTTAAATCCCATATATGACAAACAGAATAACTTTATGCTACTTTGTAAATGATTGCTTTTAACATTGCAGGTTTCAATTTTTCCCAACATTCTTCCCCGCCCGCCCCCCCTCCATTTTATTTATTTATTTATTTTGAGACTTTTATATTGCCCTTCTCACTACATCTTCATGGCTTCAAAATGTCCACATATTTCTACAGCTGTTGCCAGGTTTCAATCCAAGGGAGAACTGAGTAAGCCCTGTACATACATGAAGTTGTCTTATACTGAAGCGACTGCTCTTTCAAGGGCAATATTGTCTGGCTGGCAGTGCCTCTCCAGAGTGTCAGATCATTTTTCACATAAATTACTACCTAATCCTTTTATCTGGCGGTATCAGGAATTGAGCCCGGGACTTCCTGCACAGAAAACAGAGCTCTGTCACTGAGCAACTGCAGAAATGCTGGTAATTTCAGATGGCTTTCCAGAACAGCCAGTCCCCTGTAATTTGAAGTCAAAATGAATAGGAGTCTTGTGGCATCTTAAAGTCTCAATTTTATTCCCACTTAAGATTTTATGGACACTTCAGATGCAACAGGTGGATCCTCTCAAAATGTCAGAGACATGAAAAATCAGGGTCAAGAGGCCATGAAACGCAGGAAGTATCGGGTGACGTGCAACTATATAATATACAAATTTAATTTTAAAATACACAGACCATTCTCTAGTTAATACACGGAATTGCTGTGAAATCAGAGATTTCATTACAACAGCAAAGATTTTTAAAAATCCCAAATAAAAGCAAGATAAAAGTCTCAAATTTCTGTTCCACTCAGCAGTAAAGATGTGAAAGGTGTGAGTGCTGAAAGTAACAGACCAATGAATGGTTAGTCCAAGTAATTTGCTACTAAGTTTGCCAAATGGTTACTGGCGGTAGTGGTAGAAAGCACTGTCAGCTCGCAGATGACTTGTGGTGGCCCTATAGAGTTTTTTCTGCAAAAGACTTTAGAGGGGTGGTTTTTATTCCCTGCCCCTCTGCATAGCGACCCTGTACTTCCCTGGTGATCTCCCATCCAAGTGCTAACCCTGGCTACTTGGTTGCCAAGGGAAAATTTACCCAGTATAGCTTCTCCCCTCAATTTAGTACTGTCTCTGTGTGTGTGTGTGTGTGTGTGTGTCATCAAGTTACAACTAATTCATGGTGACCAAAGAAAGGAGATTACAAGTGAGAAGCAGAGGTGGCTTGCAGTTCATGTAGTTTCAACTTTCAACTACAATGTGGGGAAAATTAAGAACAGTTTCACTTGCAGTAGGTCTCTTAGGCACAGAAAATCTAGCAGCACCTGGCAGCCTTTGGCAAATTACCCAGTGCTAAAGACGGAGTTGACATTTTTTTTGCTGTTATGACCCCATAATAAATTGGTTCACCACACTGATCCCTGACTGTCAGCACCCAACATGCCTGCAACGTAAGAGATAAGAGGCAGTGCCTGAAGGTGACTCGACTCAAATGCCACTGGGATGCAAACTTAACACGCACAAGGTAATGCTCTTTCCAAGGAATGTCTCCAAGGCCAGTTCAAGCATTTATGGCTTTGTGAGAGCAGCAGTGGCGCAGTGGTTAAGAGCTGTTGCATTCTAATCTGGAGGAACCGGGTTTGATTCCCAGCTTGAGCTGTGGAGGCTTATCTGGGTAATAGCCTGTGCACTCCAACACACGCCAGCTGGGTGACCTTGGGCTAGTCACAGTTCTTCTGAGCTCTCTCAGCCCCACCCACCTCACAGGGTGTTTGTTGGTGGAAGGGGAAGGGGGTTGGGAAAGGAGATTGTAAGCCCCTTTGAGTCTCCTTACAGGACAGAAAGGGAGGATATAAATCCAAACTCTTCTCCTTGTTTTTATGATCTTACCCTGCCTCAGTGAGCAGTAATGCCAATGCAACTCTCTCCCCATGGGACAAAGCCACCTTTGAAAGTGGAGCTTGCTGTAGTTTGGGGTGGGGGTGGGGGGGGACTATGGAGGTAAATTCTAACTCTCCCCAATTTCTTGGGCTTTAAAGAACCAGGCTTACATTGCTAATTTTTGCTTTCCCACGTACACTTTCATGGTAGAGTGTTGAGAGAGAGAGAGAGAAGGAAATTCTCTTTTTGCTTGGAATCGATCTTTTAAAATGCCACCTTTCTTAGCTTGTGATATTATTACAGTTCTGAATTGGTCATTGGCCTAGTGTCCTCCCTAGCCGCCCTGTTGCTACTGGGACAATGGGCATTTTGACCCTTAAATTAAAAGGTCTGGAATCCTTCTTAGCAGTGTTAGCTAAGGGGACATGTGGACCTAACTACAGGATTCTGATATTTCCAGCTGTGCTGGTTCAATTGCACAAACACAAAAAGGCCTTTCTGTAGCATTCCAGATACAGAAGTATTGCATTATCTTGGTTGCCTTTGGTAACAATCTTCCCCGTATCTTTTTTTTTTTTTGCAAATGCCATGCAGTATGCTCATGTATAACTGTGGAGCAAATAATGAGAACCTTTTCAATAAAACTGGGGCCCAGAACAGAGGGCACAGGAAGCACTGAAGAACTAGCTAAAAAGAAGTTGCATAAAACATGGTTCCGAACATGCAGCCTTGAAAGATCAGATCACTATGGAACCATTCATTAAGCTCTGGAAAAATCCAAGAGATCCCAATGACAGCCACACAACAAATTGGTTTAATTATTTATTGATTCACTTTATTTAGATCCCACCTTTCTCTGCAATACGGAACCAAAGCAACTTACATTGTTTTCCTCTGCATTTTATCCTCCCACCTTACCTGTGAGGTAAATTAGGCTGAGACTTTGCGACTGGGCCCAAAATCAGCCAGCAAGGTTCCATGATATGAGTGGAGATTTGAATCTGGGTCTCCGATATCCTAGTCTAACACTCTAACCACCACACCATACTCTCTCTCTCTCTCAGTACTTAGTCACGGTGAAGGAAAGAACTATTCAGCCTGTCCTAATTACTAGACCTCCCCTTGATATAGAGTTGCTCTCATCACTTACTGCAAGTACGGCATGAGGATAACACAGGAACGGAAAAGAGGTCTCTTCTTGATTTCTCTTCGAATACACGCATTTTGTTGAAAGCCATCTTTGATGTTCAGAATGTAACGGTTGTGCCATGTAACAAAACGAACCTCCTGCAGGCCTCGGCAGTTGGCTTCTTCTATCAATCTGACAACAGGCTGTTTTAAACAAGAAAAAGAATAATCTATTTGACTGGTGCAAATACGGTTGATATTCAACAGCTTTGGACAGGTCGTGCATGTAAAAATACCGCTACTGTTCTCTGCAGGTGACATGAGGCTGTGATCTATACATAAACCTCCAAGTGTCTGATCTGCAATTGGTTTTCCTCAAATGAACTTGGCATAAACAAAAATGGATTAAGAGGCCTTTCTAGCCTTCGGCTTCTCAATGCTAAAAACAAGGGGCCCCCTCCCCACAGGCTACATATACATTTGCCTATTTCATTAAAAAATCATTTTCTTTCATTAACGTATGTTTCCTAAAGTACCATCTATGTACGATAGCACAATGTCTTATTTCTGCGGATACATTTTTTTAAGGTTTGTGTGGTTTTTGCTGTAGCCCTTCCATTTAGTTTTTCATACTGTAATACACTACAGGACTTTGTAAAGACCCTGAAAGCTCTGGGGTTGGTGGGTTCAGACCCCGTATATCATAAAGGGGAAAGCAGAGAGAAGGTCTCCTGACTGCTATTGGCATACCTGCCCAAGTCCTAGAGAGGAAGATTAGGCAAGCTGAGCTCTGGGGATACAGAGGGTCACTGGGGGAGTGGGAGGGGTAGTTGCGAACTTCCTGTGTTGCACAGGGGGTTAGACTAGATGACCCTTGAGATCTCTTCCAGTTCTACGTTTCTACGTATCCAACCAGGGGAAGCAAAATTGGAAGGAGGAATGATCCAAACAGGGAAGAAATTCAGAGAGAAAATGGGTTCAGATTAAAAGAGAACATGTTCTGGGACTGCAGAGAGGAATAACAGACTGTTTATACACCCATTGGAAATAATCAGCTCTGTCTTTATCTGCAGCTCTCTGGTCTATTTTTAAAGCAGGACCTGTGGGAGAGGAGGGAAGGCACTCTCCTTTGTCACTTTTCAACGGACAAAACACTTTATCCATTCATTCTCACCACAACTTAGCAAGGTGGTTTAGGCCCATTGATAAGGGAACCAATCTAGATCACCTAGTGGGATACATAGGGAGATGGACATTTGAATTAAGGTTTCCCATTCAGATATCCCCAACATCAGACCACAGGGATGGAAAAACAATTCAAGGAACATATTGCAAACCACACACTACCTCTGAATATTCTCTCCAGCCAAAGTGATCTCTACAGAAGTATTTCCAGACTGTATAGTAGTTGAAATTGGAGCTGGCGTTCGTACACAAAGGCGTAGACAGTCTCCTCAGTTGGTCGAACTCTGTTGTATCATACAGCTTCATAGCATTCAAGTCTACTAAAAACTCGTGACCTCTGGGGAAGAAACAGAGAAGTACAAAATTAATGTATTTTCATATGCCCATTCAAAAACACATTTACGAATTTGGTTTTCTGTATGTTGCAAGTGACAAGGTTTTGGGATGGGGAGAGAATAAGAGAAGAGCAGTTGGCTTTCAGACACCATTTTTCTCTCCTGTAAGGAGCCTCAAATGGCTTACAATCACCTCCCCACAACAGGCACCTTGTGAAGCAGGTGGGGCTGAGAGTGTTCAAAGAGAACTGTAAGTAGCCCAAGGTCACCCAGCAGGTGGTAAACAAACTCAATTCACCAGATAAGAGTCTGCGGCTCATTGGAAGAGTGGGAAATCCAACCCAGTTCACCAGATTGCAGTTCACTGCTCTTAACCACTACACCACATTGGCTCTCAAGACAGGCAAACAGTCAACGACAGGGAAAAAGCAACACATGCTAGGCTAAAATACAGCTAACAAGGCAGCGTGGTGGTGCAGGAAAATGCCATCAAGTCACAGCTGACTTACGCTGGCCTTGTAGGGTTTTCAAGAGAAGTTTGGAGGTGGTTTGCCATTGCCAGCCTCTGCATGGGCTGAGAGAGTTCTGAGAGAACTGTGACTGTTGTACCCAGTAAGCTTCATGTGGAGAACACTGTAGAACAGGCATAACCCTGTTCTCTACTGTGAGCTGCTGGTCCCAAGGATGGCATAATAAGGAATTCATCATACACTGAGCAGCTTTCTTCTCTGGAGAACACACCAGGGAGAGCTGCCCTAGATTAATACATTCTTTCCTTGTCAGTTCTCATACGCAGCCTGCTCTGGTATTACACCACAGTCCCTCTGCCCTGCAGTCATGTAGAAATTCTGCTGAGACTCAGAACTGCCCTGGTATCTTCTAGTTATCAGTCAGGCAAAGTACTAATTAGATAGGAACCAGATGTACATGTCCCCACCAAGCTCCGTGAGCTAAAAGAGTGACATTTTTGGGAGGGGAGGGAAAAATGAGAATATCAAGTGTTAATAGCCCCGTTTTTTATTTCACAACAGAAGCCAGCAAAGGTTGCATATCTGACACTCTGTACCAGTGCTGATCCATGGACATTCGACCCTGCTCACTCATCAGCTTTAGTGAAGGGTTAGTGGCTTGTGAAGCAGAATTGTATGTTGCTGCCCCACTGCCTCTGCAACAGCTCAAGCACTTACTGGTCCATAGTAAGGACAAGAGGCTGTGGCTCAGTGTCAGAGCATGTACTTGGCATGCAGAAGGTCTTAGGTTCAATCCCCAGCACCTCCAGTTAAAAGGATTAAGTGGTTATGTCATGTGAAAGACTGAGATTCAGAAGAGATGCTTCCAATTACAGTAGACAATATTTATCTTGCTAGACCAATGATCTGCTTCACTATAAGGCAAGGTTTGTGTGTTCACAGTGCTGATGTGGAGGCAAGATTGGGTTAACCCCTCCCGGGGTTAGGACTGGACACCATCCATCAAACTGGGTGGGTTGTATCGCTGCTACTGATTTTATTGGTTTTATGTATTTTCATGATATTATTCGATTTTTTTGCATTCTGATATTTATTGCCTGTACACCGCTCTGAGCCCTTTGGGGGAGAGCGGGTTATTAAGTCGAATAAACAACAACAACATCATGTACTTCGTTATAAGAAGACCGTTCAGTCTGCAGAAGACATCCAATGGGTAGTGATTCAGATAGTACAAGAGAGGATGGGCATCCTATGGCCATTCTGTGTATCATTGGTCTGGCTAACTCCTAATCTCCATGGTCTCCAGCAGTCAGTTCTTTCCCAATGCCTTTGTTCCTAGCCGGGAATGTTAGGAATTGAACCAGGTGATCATCACTCTGAACCCCAGCTTCTGCCCAGGTTTTCACAAATTGGAAACAGGAGTAAATAGTGTTGTTCCCTATAATGTCAAGAGGTGCTCTATCAACAATCTGCTTCCTCTGATTTACAGAGCTACAGACCCTGCCAGACAAATGCCATCTTTCCAAAACCACCTCGAGCTGAAATAGGTTTGTGCCCACCCAGGATAGAAGGGGGCGCTGTACACAAATTTACTGACAGCCATATTATCTGTCCATCCCATTAATATATGTCCCAGAGCTATTTGTAAATCTCATTTCCTGTTATGCCTGACAGTTTAACCTGACTTTTCTGTTTTGTAAGCAGTGGTCTTTCGCAAGAGGGGAAATGCAAGTGTGTTTGGATTAGGTGCTCTGCAGCTGTTGCCAACTGACTCCAGTGTTAAAATTTACCTTTCTCCGTGTGCACAGGGAAAAGACGATAATCCTGGCACAGTTCTAAATGGGCTATCGACTTTCTCCGGATGTGACATTTAAACCTCTTTGGTTTAAAAAGAGTTCTGTTTGTTAAGACATCTCCCAATCCTTCCCTTTTGGTGAAAGCATTCAATACACTGGCACACCTGTTCTCCAATTAATTAAGGAACAAAATGCACAATGTGGCCTCAGAAGATTTGGTTTAGTGTCAAGTGTTAAGAAACGCAAGCTGTACCTAGTCAGTTTTGAATTCGGCAAATGGACTGTCACACCAATTTCATACTGGGACTACCAAGAACTTTCCACACTGACGTTTTCTAAGGCATACAGGAAGTCTGATCCATGATCTTTATTTGCTTCTCAATAGCCACTGGCAACTTTTAACAGTACTGTTCTGTGCTATCCTTTTATTTAAACCATGGGGAACTGAGCTTTCAGATCAGGTTGCTTAATAGAAACCCAAATTATGGTTATAAGAGTGTTTTTGAAGAAGGTACATAGTGACCAAGCCCCATATAATATTACATGTTCTCATTTATTCAGATTTTTTTAAAAACATCATTTTTAGAAAGCCTGGAGATACATTATACTTGGTCATGTTGAGAGCTTATAAAAAACAAGCCATTTCAAAAGTTGAGATCTTACTATCTAGGATATGTTGGTTAAGTTGCTTCCAATTTGGGCTAGTTTTACAGATGTTGCTCCTACTTTGTTCAAAACACAGATGGTTCCAGAGAGTTGTTTTATTACCATACCTTCTTTTTATCGGTATAGTAAGAACTTTCCAGTGCATTAACATTCACAAGGCCAAGAGGACATTTGGTAACGTCTGTCCCCTGAATGAAATATCCTTTACTGTTTGTTTTTAAAACCTAATAAATGCTGTTGTTTTTTAAAAGTTGGTCCTACTTATCCTAGCTATAAGTATAATCACAAAAAGGGAGTTTGGCCCTTACATTATGGAACCTGAAGTGCTATCTATCACTGAACAAATGATTTCTGCCAACTTTTGTTGATAAGGCAGCAACCACAGTTTTGGGAGAACGTGGTTTGGAAAACGGCTCTTCCACTAGGAGGGAATTATTTTCGACTGCCATAGAGGCTATTGCTGGCAATGATAAGACCTGAATTGACAAAGAGCAATATGGGCTGGGGGGCTGTAGTAAGGTGGGATTAAGCTAAAAAGAAAAAGCTAGTGAGAATTCAGCCCATCATATGTGCAACTGCACATCTACTTAACTCTGCTACAAACCATGAACCAAATACTATATAAACAGCCCGACAGCATGCAAACACAATAATTCTAATAATAACCACCAGTTTTTATGGTTAGTTTTTATGTTAATCCAGCGATACCATAAACCAAATCTATTTCACAATTCCAACCAGAAAAAAAGGCAGCCGCACTAATGTGCATAAAATGAGACTTGCCTGGGATTTTTGCTGTTGTTGCTGTTACTAAGAGAGACAGTAAAGTTTGTGCCATATCTCATAATCTAATCAACCCACATCTGTGATATACATATTATCTACATCTGTGCCTATTTATATGCTGCAAAATTGCTTGAGACCTTATTGCATCCACACTGGCTTGAGAAGACAAAGTGACGGCCAGCTTAGAGCTCTTCCAAGATGAGTTATACTGTAGTTCCTGTAGTTCCAAGATGAGTTATACTGTAGTTCTTTTGTTAAATTAAATCCAAGTAAAGAGTTGAACGGCAGCAGCAAAACAATAAAATAGGCAAGATTTATCATCTTAAATTGTTATTTCAACTCCGCAATGTTTTGGAAGCCCAAGCATTCTTTTCTGCCAGCTCACTAATAACTATCTACCTGTGCCTGTCAATTTCACACCAACTCCCTGATAAACACAGATCTCTTCTAGTTTCAAAAAGGGTCCCTGCCAGCACGTTGTAGTGTTTAAGAGTGGTGGACTCTAATCTGGTGAACCAGGATCAAGTCTCCATTCCTCAACATGAGCAGCAGACTCTAATCTAGTGAACTAGGTTTGTTTCCCCGTTCCTACACATAAACCCTGCTGGCTTAACTTGGGTTAGTAACAGTTCTCTCTGAACTCTCTAAGCCCCACCTACTTCACAAGATGTCTGCTGTGGGGAGAGGAAGAGGAGTTTGTAAGCAGCTTTGAGACAAGCAGGGTATAAATCCAAACTCCTCTTTTGCTCAGATAAATAATTAGTTGTAACCGTCACAAGCAGACAAGAGAAGAGTTCCATTCTCAGTGCCACTGTAAAATTGCTTCCATAATATGACGCCACGTGGCTTTTAATATCTAAATATTAAAAAACACAGTACATTCTTGCCTTGGCAAGATTACTTTTATGCTAAGTTCAGTATGATCTGCTCATAAACCCAGCAAAGGCACTTGGAACACTGCAAACAGAAAGCACACTAAAGGTTTTATTTTTCCATTTGCTGGCAACCAGCATAGAAATAGCTGAAGTCTACATATTTTATGAAGCCACTGCGTGTTGAAGGGGATATTCAAGAATTTAATCTGACAACTGCATTAGAGAGACTTGATAAATATTGATCTGCTTGCACATTCCAAGGGAACAACTGCAGTTTTTACTGTACTCTTGCAATGTATGCTTCCATCCCCAGGGAGTTTTTTTCCACTAAAAAAATTAATAATATCGCAAGGAATGCATCATTTTATGAGGTCACCCACCATTCCAACCCATTGGAATTAAGACTTTGGGTTCAATTGCCTGCAGCAGAATTTCCCAGGCACTTTCTAGATATTAAAGGAACTTAGATAAGAGTGGCAAGAGAAAGGACTGAGAGAATGTTTTCACTAGTAAGACCTCCTGGTTTAGACAGTGGATGGGCAGATTAGTGGAACAGGCCCTACGCAGCCACTGTGAAACCAAACAAGTTATTTAACCAATTCTGGTGTTTTAGTTATTCATCTGTTTAAAGGTATAGCTCACTTCCCAGCCCACAAGAGGCCTCCCAGCTGTTTGAGGCCTAAAAGCAAACACAGAAATGCAATCTTCGAAAATCACCTATTTTGGGGTAGCCAAGGCCAACACATAGCACTTATTTTTGTGAAGAGAGCTAAATTAGGACGAGCAAGATCTGTTACAAACAGGACAGTTACTGTCAAGGCATTTAACAAATAAGACTGTTGAAGTGTAACTGAAGGGACAGAGACTGACTAACTTCTTTGGCTTGGAATTTCTTCTGAGGTGATGTTACAGTTTTGCAACGCCCCATAACACGATAACACAGGAGCCACTATCTCATCATCTGTGGTGGTGCAAGATGCAAACACCCACCCTCATCCACATCAGTAGATGCTTCCTCCATCTTATCTGGATTAAGATTATCATCGCAATGCGCACATGGATCAAAATGGGTCTTCGAGCATATGTTTTAGGCTTGTTTTGGATTTACTCCAAGAACCTGTTTTGCTAAATTGGGAAAAATGGATCTCAGGCCCAGTGTCCCTTGTTCCACTGGGGTATCCAAATTTAACTCATTTTGCTTCGGACTATATAGTTTCAGGTAATGTTTTAAAATGGATAGCATTTTAATTCATATTTTGCAGTACTGCGCATGGCTGAGAGTATTTCTGTGGAAAAGTTACTTTGAAAGACAAAAATTGCAGACAAAAAACTGCGAAGCATATTGACGTAAGTGTGGTACATCAAACTGCAGAACTGCGACATTTCTCAACAGGATGCACACTTGGATGTAAAGTTGGGCCATTCCATCGAAAGTTGGGTAGAAAGGATGCTGATGTTGTACAGGGAATTTGTTCTCTCTTACTTCAGATGGAGTGCAACTTTTGAGGAACGGTTGTTTGTTAAGAGCTGACAAGTCATGCTGGAGAAACAGGTGGATATGACATAAAAAGGGGGCTTTGTTCCAAACACACTTGCCGTTCAATCCTAAGTACGTTCCAATGAGTAAGCCCCACTGAACAGACCAGCTAGGGATGGAACAGTTAGGTCACCAGCTCCCTGTTTGCAGACATTTGATCTGGTCACACTGACCCACACTTCACGCCAGGTGACTGTTGCACGCACTATGTTAAAGGATCCTTTGAGAGAAAACGGGCCCAGAGGAAGCCTGTCTAATAGCAGGTGCTCTCACAGTCCAGTCCACGTTGTCTCTCTCTTTCCTGAACTGTATGACTTAAGACAGTGATGGTGAACCTTTTTGAGACAGAGTGCCCAAATTGCAACCCAAATCCCACTTATTTATCGCAAAGTGCCAACACGGCAATTTAACCTGAATGCTGAGGTTTTGGGCTCCCTCTTTCTCCGCCCCACCTGCTTAAGCAGGGGCCAGCCTGCTCTAGCCTCCAGCAAGTCAGGCACGCACCGCTCTGTGCCTTTCTAGCATCTCGCCCCCCCCCCCGCCCCCGGCAGCAGCCACCCGGAGCACAGGCACTAGGCCTGCCAGCCGAGTCCTCCCTGCTCACCATGGTGTGTGCACATCGTGCTCAGTGGCCCAGGCCAGCCTAGATATGTGTGTGTGTGTGTGATTTTCTGCCCTCCACATGATGAACTTTGTGTGTGCGTGCCCACAGAGAGGGCTCCGAGTGCCACTTCTGGCACCGGTGCCATAGGTTCACCATCACTGAGTTAGGATATCAAACTAGGATTGGGGGATCTGAATCTTGGGTGTCCCCACTCAGCGGTGAGGCTCACTGGAGGTTCTTAGCCAAGTCCTCTCTCAGTCTAACCTACTTCTTGGTTGTTATGAAGATAAGTTAAGGGAGAGCCACGTATGCCAGCCAGGCTGCTTGGCGGCCAGCTTGGATAAAAGTATGACAGATACGCCCTTTTAGTTGCAAGGTTCCTTCTCCCTCGCCTTGAAACCTAAGAGATCATGGTATGTGTGTGGGAAAAGAAGATAGGCAATGTAGGCCTTCTCAATTCAATCTTCCTCCTCTGGCTCCAGGCCAAAGGAAGCAAGTGGCAGGCAGGTCATTTCCATGTGGCCTACACAACTCACAGCTGGTTGATATTTCGTGACTTCCTGCTGTTCTCTGCTTCTAAGGTTCCACAACAGCTTAAATGCAGACCTCCTCCTCAGCGGGTTCGGAGAGGATCAGATCTCGAGAACCCCAGATTCTTGCAGAGACCCTCTCCTGTCCTCACTAGCCCAGACTACTTTGCTGAAAGAGCAATGATTCTTATGAATGAACTTGGGACACAGAAAAGCTGGATTGGAAGCAGCTCTTTCAGAACATATGGGGGCATCTGCAACATCTCACCACCATATGCTGGCCAGAATGCTTTTGATTCACTGGTTTCTGCAGGCCAGAAGGACACCTTGCCCCCTCCGCTGTGGTCTGGAGTTTGCAATCTCACAACCCTGACTGTGCATTGATTCATCAGCAGCGGTCAAGTGGTGTGGTGTGTACTGATAAAGAGATTGCAATTAGAGAGGAAAGGGGAGAGGGAAAAAAAGACTTGAAGCATACTTGTGCTTACTCACTCTTGGAAACTGGCGGACCAAGCACTTTGTTCCTCTTTTGCCTAACCTTCTGTGCCCTAGCAACAGTAGCTATGTATATAGGCAATACAAACCAGTTTCTCACCTAGCGCACTGCCCGGCTACAAATACAACATTTGATAGGGAATCGCTGGGAAAAGATGGGGGGTAGTACTGGGAGAGAGTTATAACCGCGTTCCGCTTTCTTTCCAAGGCATTGTAAGCAGGAGGCAGGCAACCTACGGTCCTCTAGCATCAAACTATCAGCAATACTTTAGTACCAAAATACCTGTCACATCTATGCTTCCAAGTCAGTGAACTGAGCACCAAACAGCCCAGACTTGTAATACATGACATGTCCAGCAAAACAAACAAACACACACGCTACATAAAAGTAATGAGCTCCACACTACCAATCTTTGTTTTAAAGTTTCAGGCTTCATAAAAAACATGGCATTAGTAACTACAGTAATTCTAACCTGTGGAAGTTCACAGCTGCTGTTACCGTGTTTCACCGAAAACAAGACAGTGTCTTATATTAATTTTTGCTCCCAAAGATGCACTATGTCTTATTTTTAGGGGATGTCTTATTTTTCTGTGTTCTGTTCATCAGGCATGCTTCCAAACAAAAACTTTGCTACGTCTTACTTTTGGGGGATGCCTTATATTTCACACTTCAGCAAAACCTCTACTACATCTTATTTTCCGGGGATGTCTTATATTTGGGGAAATGGTATAAGTGTAAGGAATTCCATAGACGCAGAAATAAAAGGCTTTGGGAGTAAAAGTCCATTTATTAAGACATCTTAGAAAGCTCAAGTACACGCAGTGGCAGGAATGACACTTCCCGCCAGAAGCACAGGTTATAATACCAGTCACCCCATCCCCCCTTCCTGCTTCCCATGGGAACAGAGGCTTCATCTCCCGTGCAAAGATAAAGTCTCCGCCGATGCATCTGGCCCATCGCCCGGGCTGTGGAATGCACTCAAGGTTACTTCACCATCAACATCATTGAATCCCTTACACTCTACTCTCCCTAAAAGAAGGCCCTTCCCCCCCCAGGCTTCCCATACGGAAGGCTGATTGGAAAGCATAATAATAAGGTGGGAACTGAAATGTTTTGGAATAAACCCGACTGATTTATACCCAGAGGAATAATATCCCACCCAAGAAAACTAAATATTGCAAGCGTTTGCGGTCAAAGCCCGAAGAGTCCAGGATAAGCTGGTCAATTTACGTGAGTGCGCTTAGCCATAACAATAATAGTCGGTGGGGGGGGCCTCTCCGGTAGTCCGTGCCAGACTGTCCAGGCGGGAGCCTCCCTTGAGCAACTTTCGGAATGTGGAAGACAGGATGGATATTACTAAAGAGAGTTAGGCAAATCTTAAGCGGGCAGTGACATCATTAATCACTTTAGTAATCTGAAAAGGTCCCACAAATCTCTTGCCAAGTTTGGAATATTTATTACTTGCGTCTCTGAGATTTTTTGTAGATAAATACACCCAGGAGGCCCACACGCAGAGGGAAACTCGGCCGGTGTTTATCCGCTTACCCAGTTTTGGGAGTGCTTTGCTTGTTGTAAAGGCAGTCTGGACCGGACTTCCATCCCTCGGCTAGGGATGAAATCCAGTGTTAGAAATTCTAGAGGGTCCAAAGCAGCTGCTTGGTAGGTGCTTAACGGCAGGGAAGGAGCTGCGACCAGACACAATTTCAAAGGGGTTTTCTTTGTACTACTATGAACCCGCATTGTTGTAGGGCGTACTCCATAATGGAATAGCTTCCGCACTCAATTGTCTTGGTGGTAGTTAGTTAATAACAAGTAAATACTACTCCTAGGGTTCTATTCGTTCTTCCTCGTCGCGTCACTTTGAAGCGTAGGGCGTATGAAGTGGTCAGTGACTAACAACCCCAAAAAAACGCTTTCCAGAATTTTCCTTTGGGATGAATTGGGGCCGCGTCGATTCACCTTAGCGAGCGGAGATGGAGGCGGTAAACATGTTGAATAAACAGCCGTTATAACTTAGGAGGCGGAGGGATGGAAGCACATGGAATAAAATGGGCTTGCCCAGAGAATAAGTCTACCACCACCCTGAAACCGTATTGCCATGACTTCCAGACAGAGTACTGTAATGAAATCCATGTGGAGATGACTTCCCAAGGGCGGAAGCTACCGGAGAGGAGTTTCAACAGCAGTCCATGGGCTTTCGGGATGGTTTTGGCTTCTGCACAAACTGAAAGCAGCCTTTAATGTATGCCTCAATGTCTTTAGGCGCGATGGCGCCACCAGAACTGCCAGGCGGCTAGGGTGCAGAGTTTTTCAAAAGCCAAAATGTCCAGCTGAGCGGGCATTGTGAAGCTTCAAGAACTTGCTTAAGCGGAGGCGCGGCATTTACCAAGCATTTCCCCCCCTCCGCCAAACTCCCATTCTCCAAACGCAATGGTGGGAGTCTCCTCTGGCCGCTTGGAGGCTTCCATGCAGCCCCGCCTCCTCCAATTCCACTTGGGAAAGGAGAGACAGAGACTGGGAGCGAGGGTGGAGGAGAAGCGGGCGTTGAGGTCGGGTGACAACCAAACCCCAAGCTGGGAGGGGGGTAAGAACAGTGCGTGGAATGTCTCGGGTGGTTGTAGCTCCACCCCCCTCCCAGGTGAAGGCGCTGGTGAGCGTCAAGCCAGTTTGTTGGTTTTTCCAGGGGAAAAAATAGACATGTAAAAGCGAAACGGTGAAAAGAAATCGACCCAGCGAGTTGTTTTGGCGGACATCTTGAGGGGGGTGGAAAGAGCTGCCAGGTTTTATGATCCGACCAAACTTAGGGAAGGTGTTTTAGCCCCATAGCCAATGGCGCCAAGTGGAGAGTGCTGCTTTGATGGCCTTGGTCTCCTTTGGTCTCTTACACAGTCCAGTTCAGTTCGGCACCAGAGAATCTTTTTGAACCAAATAAGCTACCGGAACCAGTCCACCATCTTTTATTTTTTCTGCAACAGGGCTGCTGGCAAGCTTTGTCCGAAGTCCACGTGAACCACAAGCGGGGAGATCGGGTCCAAAGTGCTTTAGGATAGAGTTCAGTGAAGTAGCATGAGATTTTAATAGTTGAAAGAACATTTGACATTTCTCAGACCAGAAAAGGGGGCCCAGGCTTAGTTGACAGTGGATCTTTTACCTTTAGTGCATTAAGGGGTCTGTGAGAGGGAGAAGTCAGTTCAACCAAATTGAATTATAAAATCACGATGAGAAATTAGCAAAACAAGAAACGACTGGAGTTCTTTGCGGTTGGTGGGGAGCGAATACGTGGAGGACTACTTCAATTTTAGCATAGGATCCATTGTTAAGCCCTCAGGCTGAGATCCGGGTAAACCCAAATAGTCAATGGAGGTCTGATGAAAACAGCATTTGGAGAGTTTGGCAAAGAGAGAGTTGTCAAGTAAGCTTTAATACCTCTCAGACCAATATTTCATGCTCTTCTATAGTTTGCAAGTAGTAAGTTAAAGCGGTCATCTAAGTATACAACCACTCCCCTTGCACGGTAAATCATGGAGAACTTGGATTTGATAAGGACCATAGAAGTCTCGGGGGCCCCGCCTTAACCCGAATGGCATTGGCTAAATATTCAAATTGTCCAAGCATTGCGTTAAACGCGAGTCAGGTGTTCATATCCTTCAACAATTCTGACTCTGTAACTAAGCTCTCAAGTCCAATTTAAGTAAAATGCGTCCTTTGGCCGGAGTGCATCCTAAAAGGTCCTTGATCAAAGGCAAAGGATATTTATTGGACAGGGAGACCGCATTGAGATTCCTCGATAATTCTGTACAAAGCCCGTGAAGCGACTCCATCTTTCTTTTGACAAACAAAGCAGGAGCAAGCTGTGTGTGTGTGGTATGTAACCGTGATGAACCAGCAGTAAAGCAGTTCTTATCTAAGAAGCCACCGAAGTTCCTTCTCCTCATTAGGACTCATCGCGTAGATCCCTACCCTTGGGTGGATTTAATTGCCCCTGGTTGTATGACAATTTTTACAGTCGTGTCTCTGTGGAGGTGGCAACTGTTCGCATTACACTCCTGAAAAACTCTGGCTAGATCCTGATATGCAGGTGGGATGTCAAATAGAATCGAGACAATCACTGAGGAAACCAGAGGTGTAAAAAGTGGAGGCGTTGGGTTTTCTTCCCAATTCATGTGTTCACTACAGGGAGGTCAGTGAGTCCTAGGATCCTTTCTTTCCAAAATGAATTTTGGTTCATGTAATAATAACAAGGCATGCCCAAAACTATGGAGTGTTTGGCCACTGGCTTCAAAATGAAACTAATTTTTTTCTCCCAATGAATTACATAGCGAACGGAGAGGGAACGGCTGTGTTTTGTACTGGGCGGTCCTTCGTTTCGAGGGGCTGCCGTCCATCTGGAGTGAATGGTATGGGCTTAGCCAAGGGGAATTAGATCTGGACTAAGCTCCTCTGCCACCCAAATGGGGCATTAAGCAGTGGGAGCAGCGGGAATCCCACAAGGGGCTTGAGGCTATAATGCGAGATGTGTTTGGGGTTGTGCCAGGAATGCTTGAACAGTAATGGGAGCTTGCCTTCACTCACCGATGGCCAGGAAGTCCAGACCCATGTCCATGGGGGCTGAAGAAAGGCAAACAGCTGCTTCCTCCTCCTCTGGGTCAGCCGGTCCCGCTTTAAACCCAGGCAGTGGGGAGGCTGACCTGACGTGGTGGTTTGGCCAGTGGAGTGCTGCGGAGTTAGGCCCGGTTGGTTTTGCTTCTTAGGACAGTTAGGCTAGATGACCCTGGCCCTCCGCGGTAAAGACACTGAACCAAATTAAAGCCACGGCGTTCGAAGATAGTTTCGGTAGGAGGCGGCTAGGCTTGATTTGGTGGACACAGTAGTGGTTTTAGGGCGCATGACCTCCTTGGCGAAGCCGATTCCAAAGCGAGCGCCACTTGAGACCCCAACTGGATCCAATCTGGGCAATGGTAGTGCGAGAACCCGAATTAAAAAGCTTACCGTTTCCGCGTGGTTGCTGTCCACAGCATCCGAGAAGTATTAAGCATTTCATGCGTTCAGACCAATCAAGGAGGAAGTCGAGCAGTCGCCCATCTAAATTCACGGTGGACAGAATTCTGCAAGCGGCTTTTGCCTTGCGGTTGGATGGTTTTGATGGTCTTGAATAGCTTCATTCCTCGCCTGGATCTTGGCCAGCCTCTTAAAGCTTGGAGGAATGCGGGCACTTCGTACGAGTCCCTCATGCCCTGCAAATCCGGCAATTAACGAAGGCCAGCTGCTGCCCCATCCAGGACTGAGCCGATGTCCCGTGGTTTTTTTCGCCGTTCACAGACCCGGTATAGATCATCACTAGTCTTCCAAGTGGGCATTGAGTTGCAAGATAGAGTAGGGAAGTTTGGAGGCGGTCCCATCAAAAGCAGGCTGGTATCGAGGCCGATAGTAAAATTCCCGTTCGGCGGCTCTAAGCGCTCGCTGGGAGGTGAAGCTTGCGCTTGGTTGGCGAGCAGGTTGGGCAGGCAGCTGTTATGCGGGGGGTCGGAGTCAGGCTGGCCGGTGCCGCTGGCGTTTGGGTGGCAGGACCCAGGTAATGGGCCCCTGGCACCCGGCGCTTGATCGGTAACAGCATAGACTCCAACTTCGGGGACCCCCTGGTCTTCGCTGCCTCCTTAGTTCCCTCTCCAGCGCCAGCCAGCTCCTCTCCCTTTATGCGGTCAATGCATCTTGAATTAGCATGCAAAGCAACGTTTTTCCCCGCTCTAACTTAACCAGTTCGTCCCGTTTAAGGGCTTCGGTGAAGTTCACTTTCGCGTGCGCGGAAACGCCTACAAACGCTTTCCAGGCCGCTTACCGTTAAATCCAGTCTGGACTGTTCCAGGACTTTATCATGGACTGACCGCCGATTCGTGGGCATATTGTCGCTTGAGCGCCCGTTTCCTTTAGCCGCGGGTCCAACTCTCGAAGCTGAACTTCTCTTTAAGCGTTGCTGTTCTGGGTCCCTCTGCAGGTTTTAGCTCTTGCTGCAATCTGTGCCTCGTTCCTCCTCCCATAGCTGGCGTTCACGGTTCCATGCGGCTTGGGCATCACTTGGTCGTCCCACTCTCTCCTGTATCCCCAGTCCTCTCTTTCGATGGGAGAGAAGCGGTCGGCTGGGAAGGCAGGCTTTCTTAGGACTCTTACCGCTGCGTCTGGAAGCGGGGCCACCGGAGGCACTGTGAGCCGCCGGTAGGGCCGCGGTGGCTCCCCTCGAGGCACTCTCAGGTGCTGATGGCTGGGCCGGGATTAGGGGAG
Organism: Sphaerodactylus townsendi; assembly: GCF_021028975.2. NCBI lineage: Eukaryota > Metazoa > Chordata > Lepidosauria > Squamata > Sphaerodactylidae > Sphaerodactylus > Sphaerodactylus townsendi. The sequence continues at coordinate 89,713,442 of NC_059432.1, read as the reverse complement.
TCCGATTAGAGGCGGTACGGATGCAATTCTCCCAATGGTACCGGAGTTTAGTCCGGTGTCCTTTGGGCGGAGCCCCAGTGCAATGCCCGCGGTGGTTCTTTGAGCGATCCGCAAAATAAAGAGTCCAGGAATGTCGTTTAATGGATTCCCTGGGTTTGCTGCTTATGAAAGGTGGGTCAAACCGTCTCCTCCATGACAGGTTGCATCTGAGGTTTGTAATCCACCGCTAAAGCAGGGTAGAGATGGAATCCACAGGCTCGGGATCCATGGACAGCCTAAGCGCCCCAAGCGACATGTCAAAGTCCCATGCATTAGATGCCGGGTCGCGTCCCTCGTTCCAGCGGAGTAAAGGAAGACTTCGTGCTGATACGAGGGGCGGAAAAGAGCCACCAAAGAGGCCCGTTCTCCTGCTGGTTCCTCCAGATCCAGAAGGGAAGGTCGAAGACCCTCTTTGGGGGCTAACACCGCACCTTCCTCGGGCGAGTAAAAAATTCAACCTCCATCGCAATGAACCAAGAGGGTCCACTGCACAAGAATATAGATGAATTAAGATTCCTGCCACAATGTAAGGAATTCCATAGACGCAGAAATAAAAGGCTTTGGGAGTAAAAGTCCATTTATTAAGACATCTTAGAAAGCTCAAATTTGCGCGGTGGCAGGAATGACACTTCCCGCCAGAAGCACAGGTTATAATACCAGTCACCCCATCCCCCCTTCCTGCTTCCCATGGGAACAGAGGCTTCATCTCCCGCGCAAAGATAAAGTCTCCGCCGATGCATCTGGCCCATCGCCCGGGCTGTGGAATGCACTCAAGGTTACTTCACCATCAACATCATTGAATCCCTTACAATAAGATATTCTTCATATACAGAATGCAAAGAAGATCATCCCTGAGTCCACAACACTCCATTGCAAGTAACTGGACTGCCAGTTTTCGTTACCATTCAGTACTGATTAGAGACGGCTGATGTTCAACCAGAAGGCATTTGATTGCACCAATAAAAAGATGCAGTCGCTGATGCTACAGCTGGTTCTTTGCTCTAGGCTTCCATGTGCACCTTTAGACAGTATGTTTTAGATCATCATTCCTATAGGTCACCATGATCAGCAGGATATACATGTTATACTATGTATAACCTGCTGTGCACCCTGACCTGGATAGCCCCAGGCTAGCCTAATCTCATCAGATCTCAGAAGCTAAGCAGGGTCAGCCAGGGTTAGTATTTGGATATGCAACTTCCAAGGAATACCAGGGTTGTGACGTGGAGGCAGGAAGTAGCAAACCAATTCCAAACATCTCTTGCTGTGGAAAACCTACGGGGTCACCATAAGTCAGCTGTGACTTGATGGCTCACATACACACACACAGGCTTGATTTAAAAGCCAGATTTTATTTAAGAGATGCACACACCCACTATTTTGCAAATCCAAGGTAGAAACTAGTTACTAAGATAAGACATAATCACAATACAAAGCAATAAAATAAATGGTACTCTCAGAACCACCCTAAAGATTAGCTAGTGGAAGCTTGAGGTCCAGTTTTACACTTCTGTGCTCACCTTCCTCTAGCCCAGTGATGGCGAACCTTTTTGAGACCGAGTGCCCAAATTGCAACCCAAAACCCATTTATTTATCGCAAAGTGCCAACACAGCAATTTAACCTGAATCCTGAGGTTTTAGTTTAAAAAAAACGGTTGGCTCCAAGGCGTGCGTTACTCAGGAGTAAGCTTGGTGGTAGTCGGTGGCTTTGCTTTGAAGCAACCATGCAACTCTTCCAATGGGTGAATCACGACCCTAGGAGGGTTTACTCAGAAGCAAGCCCCATAGCCAGTAACCGAGCTTACTCCCAGGAAAGGATCATGCTTTAGTTCTTCACATGAAAATCAGTGGGGTTTAACAGCACTTAACAGGGTTACCTACGCTGCTTCCCCAAAACTAGATCTTAGGTTTAATGCTATTAATTGAGCCCAGCTGTCCAAGCCAGCCTAGATGTGTGGGGGGGGGCACTCTGTGCGTGCCCACAGAGAGGGCTCTGAGTGCCACCTCTGGCACCCGTGCCATAGGTTCGCCACCACTGCTCTAGCCTCCTTTTTTACATGCTGCCTAGACTTGAGGTTCTCCAGGTGATAGGAAGAGATCTCCCAGAATAACAACTGATCCCCAGGTTACACAGATCAATTCTCAAATGGCTAGTTTGGAAGGTGGATTCTAAGGGATCATACCCCACTGAGGTCCTGACCCAAACTCCACAATCTCCAGGCCTCCATCTGCAAAGCCTCTAGAAACCTCCTAATCCAGATTTGGCAGCTTTAAAATTGCCGCATCCCCCATAGCAGATTTCAGCTACCACAAATGATCTCAGATAGGCGAAGTCTTTGGAGAGTTGCATGCAGATAAACTGAAGCTCAGGAAAGATCCACGGACCCTTTTGTTAAGTCAGAACGCCTCTCCTTTCAATGCTACTAGGCTGTTTTGCATTTAACCATACGAAACATCTGCCATCCCATACAGCCTGACTCTTGGATTAAGCAGACTGACTGGAAATTATTATGCTTTAAAAAGCAGTAAAATGTAATCAGCAAGCATGCTATTCAGTCTGCTTGGGTGGAGAGCTCTTTATAATGGTTCAATTAAATTGCTGGGTTTACCTATAGTTTCCCATTCAAAACACATGCTGTATTTCAGGGAACAAGCTGACCTAGACCTGAAACCAGGTGACAGCTGCTTCCTCAGGTCTTATCTACATAGTAACAGGAATTAAGAAGAGCCCGAGCCCTGTTGAGAATTCATGCGACTCCTCTACAGGTGCCTCTCTCAACTTCCCTAGATCTGCACAGCAGATAAAAGCAATTAATTTTGTTTCATATGGAAATGGAGGGCATAAAGGGGAGCCAGAAATCTGCTGAAACACATCAGCAATCTTTTCACAATCACAGCGCTTAGAGGGGAAAAAATTCAGAAAGCAAAGATCTTAAGAGTCTCCCAGCTAAGTGAATTTTGAGAACAGCCAAGCTAGTCAATCACAAGAAGGATACTTTCTTTTGGTAAAAACACAACAACATATAAATGGGTTTTCCCCTTTGCAGAAACACCTGGGGAAGTCACATTGGGACTATTGGGGGGGGGGGGGAAAGAGGGAGAGAGAGAGGACAGCAACTCTGAAGTCCAGAAAGGTGTTGGAAGAAGTGAAAAACTTGCATACAACTCTAGAATTTTTAAAGCATTCCTAACAGGATTTAAGTGTACACTTCCATACTTTAAAGCCCAAAATGTATAGGAGGAAGACATTTCTGGTAGTGCAGGCAATGCCACATGGACAGAGGGGAGGTTAAATGAAAGACAATTCCACTCAGCTTCTTCAATCTGATGGCCCTTTACAGAGATAGTCTACTGTGAACAGGACACCCTTTCTGAGAATGCTTGTGGCTAAGTGTCACAGTCTGAACACAAGTGTCTGTCTGCATTTTATGTTGCCAGAAAATGGAATTACTACATTTGGCTATGAAAAGCTTACTAGCACAAGGCCTCTGAAGGCCCAGTTATGGAGTAACAAATTATTTATGGGCCACTCACAATAAGGCAGAAAAGTCCCAAGCGGGGAGAGAACATGTTCTTTTTCTGTGTAAAGACAAAGTAGCCTAATTCAACAAGGGGCGTGCAGGTCTAGAACTGGTGCCCCCAATCCTTCTGAACCTGCGGTTACTTTGGGAAGTCAGTGCACCATGACAAGATAGCTGCCACACAGAAGGGCTGAGGGAAAGGACCCTTACAAAGTGGCAGCCACAGGGATTGGGCCCAGTCAAAAAACCCTTAGAACAGGGGTGGGCAATTATTTTTTCCATGGGGCCGCATAAGAAACAGAAAATATTGTGGAGGGCCAGGCCAAAAGGCAGGGGGGCGAGGCGCTTTTGAAAGCCCCGCAGAAGCCGGCAGCCAAGGCAACCGGCTTCTGTGGGGCTTTCAAAGGCACCTTGCTCCCCAGCACAGCAGGGGGGCCAGTCAGGGTCATCCGGCAGGCCGGATGTGGCCCGCGGGCCGTATAATGCCCAGGTCTGCCTTAGAATTTCAAACAGTTCTAAGCATCTTCCTGTGATGGAGGGTGTCATTTCCCTGCATCAAAGGTGGAGCCTTCCAGGCTGTTCTGAAGCAACTCCAATGGTGTGGAAGAAACCTAGGACTAGCTCTTTGCTTTGGAGAAGACACAAATGGATACCAGGAAACACATCAGTTAATGCCATAGGCACTGTGTTAAGGAACAGTCGCCTAGACTTCTGCGCCATATGCTCCACAGATAGCTTGAAAACTTATGTTTTTGGAACCTGCTGATGGACCCAGGCCACGTGAATGAGTAATCGCTGACCTACACAAGCAGAGATAGAAGAAATAAAAGTATATTTGGCTGCAAGCTAAACAGTAGTGACTGATGTTATGAACTTTCCTGACAATATCCAGAAGGCAATTCAGCAAGATCTCTTCTTGTAAACACACTATGGAAACAAGTGAGTCCCATATGAGTTTATACACCTGCTCAACTTCTATTATTGTCGTAGGGCTCAAAATGAAAAGGGAACAAAACCCTGAAGTAAAGAGAAGAGAAAAAGAAGGAGTTACATATATCCTCCACAAATATATACGTACATAACTTTAGAACACTTCAGCGGCAAGATCTTAAACATGAACTATTTGTAGACCACGGAGTCGGCATTCCTTAGTAACCAGCTGGGCCAGAGGCCCAGAACTGTGAACTTATTGGAAGGACAGAACAATGAAGATATTATGGCTGCAGAATGCAATGATGGGTCACTGTGCCACGCAAGCTACACTCAAAGCAAAGGAGAAATAAACAGCTACCCCCTGTTGGTTGCCATCCAAAGCTGACTTCTGTTTGTCTACTCTTGACTTGTCCCGACTGCTAGTACTTGGTTTTCCTTCTTGCATACAGTCTTATACAGATAGACCTCTGAAACTAGTCTGACCAAAAGAGGTGAATGGCTTTAGGCCAAATAAGAGTGGTAACCATGCAAACCAGGCACCTCAACATACTCAAATCATTCATAGCAGCATGTTGGGATTGGATGTCCCATGCTTCTTGTTGCCAGGAATAGCCCTGCCTTGCAAGAAAAGGAAAACCCAGGTTGCAGCGACCACTAGCTCACCATAAAGAGTTGCATAGGACCAAGGCAATTCCATGTCCGAAAGCCCAGAATTTGAAACTATTTTGACAGAAGTACGACAACTTGGCACACAGAAGGTATGTCCAAGCATTCCTGGACCTTCTACAAAACTTCTACAAAGATGTTGCTTCATAAGAGTTTGTCCAGTCACCAAACTCCAAATAGTTAAGGCCTGTAAGTATTCGTAAGACTTAATAAAAAAGGCTGAAGATAAATGAAGCAAATTAAGGTGTGTGGGAGAAGAAAGCAACAACAACAACAACAAAGGGGGGACTATAATCTTCACAGCTGAAAGCATTTGGAAGTTGGAATCTTCACCCACTCCAGAAGACAACTTTGGGTAGTTTGCTGGAGAGGACCAAACCCACTAGGAGGAAGAACCTGTCATGTATTCCTCCCAACACAGAATAAAGGGGACATACATAGTCCTTTCATGAGACCTTAGGATGAGTCACGGCTCACTAGAGCCCCCAGATGATTGATGGCTTCTGGAGGTTGAATTCTTAAGTTTCAGTTGGATTAATGTTTTACTGAATTTAAGAAGCATCTACACACCATGAGAAACTTCACCAGGCCTCATGTATTTGCCAGCTTCACTTAAAGTCAGAACTGTATACATTCTCAACAGCTGCAACACTGCTCCAGTGTTCCCCCACACACACTTGTACAAAGTTCCCCATGACTGAATAGAACAAATATACAATTCTGAGTTCCTAAGCACATGTAGTCACATCTACTTGGACCCTTCCGACAAGGGTTTTTAAACAAACAAGTGCACCTCCACTTGGTTTAAAATTTATTATCCCACTTATCTGGAAATCTGATCATTATTCAGCTATGTTTTAGTACAATGCTATAAGATGTTCACTATGGTATAGATTTTATGAGGAGTCTATCTGGAAGCAAGGCAAATGCCTTTCTACAGAATGTTTAACTCCGGGGATAGGGCGGGATATAAATCCAATAAAATAAATAAACCAGACAGGAACTCCAGAGATGGAGGTGACAGACCATTGCAGTGAATTGCTGTATAGAGTTACTCCAGCTTTACCCCACTGAAATCAACAGGCTTTGACTGGAAGAACATTGTACAGATAGGCACAGTTAAGTGTTGTAGAACAACACAACAGAAAATGCTGCATCTTAGGATCAAATTAAATATCAAAGTTTCCCTACAAGGAAAGAATTTCTTCTCAGGGAATGCATGATAACTACATGCATGGTGAAGACCTTGTAACATATATCCAAGTGTGGCTTTTTTCCTTTCTCCTGAGCACAAGTTCTTCTTCTTGTGTAAGAGAAGTTGAACATCTGATGTGGTGTTTTTGTTTGCAACCAAGCCTGCGCAGTTGCGTCAACAACCACATCCTGTCATTGGAATAAGCCCACTGCATTTAAATGAGACCTTACTCAGAGGTAAAACCACCTGTGCATGGACGTAGAACTTGAGATCCTGACATGCAGGAAAAGAGACATACATTCCGTCTTTCCCCTCCCTTCTGGTACTGGCTGACTTTTAAAACCAAAAACCAAACCAAAGCTCTTTAAAAAAACACCAAAAAAGTTGCTAGTTGAATCATTTATCAGGTGTACTGTAGCCCACAGTGCATACCCGAGACTAGGGATACGACAAAAGCCATCAGGAACCACATCAGTAGATTCTCCAGATCTCAGCTATCTGTGACAGATGTTCACTCAGCATCTTCCAAATGTCAGGGGGCGAGGGAAAAAAAGATTCCATGACATCCTCAGGCAACTATTCAGTCAACCAGCTGTTCCAGCTATTATATGCCTCCTTTCCCTCCCCCCAGCTTAAAAAAAAGCCCTCCTCTATATCGCTGCAACTGAAACCACAGCTCCCACTGCCAGATACAAACATGGTGCCATGAGATTCCCTTTGCCATCTTTGCTCAGTTGGCCATCCTCAATTCTGTTCACCAGCCTGTCAGACTAGTGCTCAGCTGCACAAGGAGGTCAAGCAGTGACTCAGAAGGCAACCAAGAGATAAGTGCGCAGTGCTACATCCCTTGTGATGTCACAGAGAATTTCAGGACACAGCTTTTGGGGAGTTCATGCAATGCAGCTATTTGGCGTCGCTAGACGTCCTCGGCTTGTGCCAACTGTCTACCCAAGGGGACACATGACTTCAAGTCTTTGCAACAGTTGCTTACTTAACGTTGTTAGATGCAAACAAACGCATAAGGAATTGGGGAAAAGTGTACGTTGTGCATTCGCATTTCGGAGCCAATGAACTGTCTGTTCTGCACCAATGCCCAATTCTAAGGGGGGGAGGGAGAAGAATGTGGGCAATCGCAGCCCCCAGAACAGCACAGCTGCTTTGACAGGAAAATGGCAGTCGTAGCAGAAGAAAACACATTTGGGGAAAAAATAAGCTGAAGCTCGTTTAGCTCGAGGGGGTTTCTCTTGGCATCCTCTGCCAACTGGCTAGAAAGAGACATTCCATGTTTCTTTCAGCATGAGGGGGAGGGGAAAAATCCTGATTCTTTGACCCCCACTCGCCTGCACACACACACCCTATCCAACAATTGGCACACAAAGAGAGGAATCCAAGCAATGTTTACCTTCCGTTTCCAAACACGCCCCATGCCTGTCACTCCTCAAACCTGTGGGGTGACTGCCCCTCCCAGTGGATATTTAGCAGTTACTGGGTCATTCATTAACTCTATAGAGTTATGAACATCCTGGGACTGCCTTGACCCTGGAGACCCGCAAAGGGACCCCCCCCCCTTTACTGCACTGGCAAAGAGCTGTTTGTGCCAATAACCCTCTCCATGGGAATAAACTGGGCTTTTGATTATGCACTGCTACAACTGGAGAGAGTAGCAGGGCATAATCTAAGTGAAACACACAGTTGTATCACTTAATATGGATTTGTTAACCCTTCACTGTCACTGCAACACACCATGAGCAGGAGAGCCAGCGTGGTGCCGTGGTTAAGAGCAGGTGGATTCTAATCTGGAGAACTGGGTTTGATCCCCCACTCCTCCACCTGAGTGGCAGAGGCTTATCTGGTGAACCAGAAGTGTTTCGGCACTCCTACATTCCTACTGCTTGGACTAGTCACAGTTCTTTGAAACTGTCTCAGCCCCACCTACCTCACAAGGTGTCTGTTGTGGGGAGAGGAAGGGAGTTTGTAAGCCACCTTGAGTCTCCTTTCAGGAGAGAAAGGTGGGATATTAATCCAAACTCAATTTCTTCTTTTCCACACAGAGTTTATTTTAGCAGTGAAAAGCGTGGGAACTAGAGAGCAGATACTCTGGGGAAATCAGTGAGATTTAATGGTTAGAGGATCAGACTAGGATCTGGAAGACCCTGATTTGAATCCTCGTTTCGTTATGGAAGTTTGCTAGGTGACTGTGGGCTAGCTATATGCTGTCAGGCTGGCTTACCTGACAGGGTTGTTGTGAGTATAACTTGGAGAATGGTGTAAGTAGCCTTGGTTTGGAGAAAGCCAAGGTATAAACTAAGTGAATAAATACAATTATTCAAAGCCTAGTGTGAAAGGTCTGTTCTATTTATGCAATGGTTTGTTCACATAACTGAGCAAACTTTAACACCACCAAGGTTTTAACAAGTGACTACCAAACATACACACCACACCAGCCTTTTCCCATTGCCTTCCCTTAATCCTGTCCCCACAATTTGTCAGAAACAGGAGATGTAGCTCAGTAGGAGAGCTTGGCATACAGAAGGTCCTGGGTTCAATCCCCTGCCTCTCCAGTTAAAAAAAATCCAACAGGAAGAAGAAAAGTTTGGATTTATACCCCGCCTTTCTTGCCTGTAAGAAGACTCAAGGTGGCTTACAAACTCCTTCCCTTCCTCTCCCCAGAACGGACACCTTGTGAAACAAGTAGGGCTGAAAGAGTTCTGAGAGAACTGTGACTAGTTCCAAGGTCACCCAGCAGGATTCACGTGTAGGAGTGGGGTACCAAACCCAGTTGTATCCAGATTAGAGTCCATCACTCCTAACTACTGCACCACGCTGGCTCTCGAGAGCTCTGCCTGAGACCCTGGAGAGCTGCTGCAGACAATACTGACCTGGATGGACCCATGGTCTGATGCAGCATAAGGCAGAGTCAGAGGCACATATGTCATGTTACACATTAACCCAGGGGATCCAGCCTTTATCTTCAAAACACTCAAAAGCAGGCTACTGCAGTACTGTAAACACCCCCACCCCCAAATTAGCTGGGCAGCTTTCATTAATATCAACCTAGTTTGGCCCTGGATATCCCATGAATGAAGCAACACCCGGCATCAAGGCTCGACTTGGCTTCTTCTAGCCAACCACTGTCAAAAATTCCTGCCAACAAGTCTAACTGGGACGGAAGTCAAAAGCCTGGAGATTACATCAATCAGCACAACTCAGTTGCCTCCCACTGCAATTGTTTCAGCGATTTCTAGCACAGGTTTTATATTTGCAGAATTATTTCTTTTTTACTTGGTTGGTTCAGGTCTGTTTGATAGTGAGCAGATATTCTGGAATAGAAGGGAAAGCCCTCCCTGAAGATTTGCTACCTGTAGACAATAGGGCAAAGATCCAGCGCCAGGTAAGAGGAAAGATGCAAAAATATGGACCTTGGAGAAACATGGTTTCATCCCGAGGGTAATTAGATTTCCAATCCCACCTTGGTCCCTCACTTACCGATATCTGACTTTGATCTTGTCGTTGTCTGGATTGCAGTAGAGTCTTTCCAGATGTTCCTGCGAGTCATTGGTCACGCTCTGCCACATTTGGCTAGTGGTCCTCCTGACCTGCCAGTGATAGGGCAGGACCGTGTGATGCTGGGGACAGTCGCTACCCAAACCACAAACCCCTTGTAGAAAATCCACACAGATGTCAACCTCGTCCTTCTGGTGGGTGTGATATTGCAGCTGGTTCAGCAGTTCAAACACCAGGTCAAGAGAAGCCTCCTCACTTTTGTTCTGGAAGAGTCCAGCTCCAAACCCATCAGCAGGCTTTGAGTCACACGGGGCCAGGGAGATGTTACTGCCCTGCAGCACCCCTGGAGGGTAGCCTTCAAGTATCTTCTCAGGGCTGGAAAGAAAGGCAGCAGCATCACTGGAGACAGCATGCAAAGAGCGGTCCTGGAACGGCTCAGTAACAGGAGAGGTGACAGGCGGGAAGACCTGCTCCCCAGCCTGGACGTCCTGTTCAGAATGTCCATTGGATATCTGTCCCTGAACATCGGGAGCTCCCGACAGCAACATGGCTATGCTGTTTTCTGGTTGTGGACATGGGGCAGCGACGCCCACAGTCTTTTGGGAAACAGGTTCACACAAGTTGCCATGACCACCGTTCTGCCCCCGTGGCACAAAGATTCCATCTAGGGTACCAGCCCCTAGCAAACTGGTGAAGATGGGCCGCAAAGCCCTCAGCGTGTCCGTGTCCAGCCTCTTCTGCCCTTGCTGCTTTTTTTTAAAGCAAGGTTTGATGGGCGGGATCTTCTCAGGAATCCTCAGCGGTGGAGCAAAGACTTCGGGAGGTGAGCACTGCATCTCCTGGCAGTGGGGCTCCGGCGCGACGCACACAGGCTGCTCCATCTCCATTGGCTTCCAAGTTGCCTCCTCCCCACTTCCGCTTTGCAAGTTGCTACAGCTAGCCTAGAGCAAGAGAGGGGGAGAAATGGCCATTAATCTTTCCGGTTACACAAGGCTGACATACAATAAACCCACTTCCCCCCTCCTCCACACCTACACACAGAGGAGCAACCCCCACTTCCCCTCTTACTGGTTTTGTGGGTAGCCCCAAAGCACATGAGGTCAGCTACAACCCACATTTATTAGTTCCCAGAAGAAACATTCAAGCCTTTTCTCACACATACAGCATGATAAGACGCCTCTTCTTATGTTTCCATCCACTGAACTGGATCCTTGCAGTCCTCCGTACGCATACATGCACACAGACACACAGACACACCTTAGTTGCTCATATTCTCTTGATGTCACTGGGTTCATCACTCCCTCCCCCACACACAATGTCCTTCGTACCCACTGGATTCTCTCTCACTGTCCAAAACTAACCATGCTGCCCAAAACAGAAGGAGCATATGAGCATATGAGCAGGTGGCACCTGTCCACTACACAAGCCTGGTGCAGTGATTAAGAGCAGGTGGATTCTAATCTGGAGAACCAGGTTTGATTCCCCACTCCCCACCTGAGTGGCAGAGGCTTATCTGGTAGACCAGATGTGTTTCTGCACTCCTACATTCCTGCTGGGTGACCTTGGGCTAGTCACAGTTCTTCTGAACTCTCTCAGCCCCACCTGCCTCTCAAGGTGTCTGTTGTTGAGAGAGGAAGGGAAAGGATCTTGTAAGCCACCTTGAGTCTCCTAAATCCAAATTCTTCAAAGAGGCTCAAACTAGGTCGTGAATTAGGAAGTTTCAGGCAACAGGTTCTTTAAATAAAAGTTGGAGCCCAGCCAACGCAGACATGACTTGGCGAGTCTCAGAACTGCTTAGTCACCCCTCCTTTCAAGCCTTAAAAAAAAAGTTTCGCATTTCCACATGCCCTCTGTCATTCATTTAGTCAGACTCACGCACCCAACTCAGCGGCTCCCAAGTGTCTCAACACATGAACTAGCCTGCCCCCTACAGGCCTAGTTAGCTTCTGCAGCGCTCTAGAGGAGCAGACAGGAGAGGCAAACTTGGGTGTGAGGCTGCTTCCTAAATGCACCCCCCCCCCAAAAAAAAATACCATCCTAAGGGGCAAATTATACATCCTGTAAGGGGGCATAAGATCATTCAGACAGAAGGATGACTCGTTCCAGGAGGGAACAGCATCACCAGTTCCTAAGTCACATTCCAGACATTCATCATGCATCACGCTTCCTGAAACTGGTGTCATGCCACAGCCACGCTGGAGGAAAACAAGGCATGAAAAGTGGACTTTCGGAGGGGGGATGCAACCTGCTCAAGGCATTTTTCATCCTTCCCTCCACCCCCGGCACTCTTACAGCACACAATTATGTGCAAAGTGAGGGTTTCTGGTCCAGGTTAGTAGGTGTGAGAACAAAACCCTGCTCCGCTTCAATTCATGTAGGGGGACCTTTCCTTCACAGCACAGAACACACCTAAGGGATAGTCGTCTTTGGACTAAAACTCTCAAAGCAGTCCGATTTCATACAGAACTTGAGTTTCCACTCCGGGAGAGGCGCAGCTGCGGGGTGAGGTCGGCCTGGACAGCCCGCAACTTTCCATTCCTGCCGACAATCATCATAAGCCTCCACCCCGCCCGGTGCTGCGCCTTCCAGCTGACTGCAGTTCCTCCTTTGGAGAAGGGCAGCCAGACCCATAGCGGCAGGGCACGCGCCCTGCGAAGCCAGCCTTTTCCAGCTCCGTGAGGCTTGCCGCAAAGTAAACGCGCTTAGGGACAGCGGATGCACTCGAAAAGCGCCTCCGCTTGGTGCATTTGCCTTCCAGATCCAAAAGAGATTTTCTCTGGAAGCAATACGGAGCGCCAAGAGACTTGCCACAAAGCCGACCGACACAAAGGGGGGGGGGGGGAGAGACCCCTCTCTCGAAGGGAAGCCCGGCTTGCTCCGAGGCATGTTGGCTCCATCGAACACAACGGGGTCTTACTCCCGGTGAAGCGCGCCCGAGGGAGGAAAGGCGCTGCAAAATAATAACAGCAACGATAACAATAAAGACAGTAATAATATAACCCCCCCCCCCCCGGCCTTCGGTTTCATTCATGCACTCTTTCCAATCCTCTGCAAAGAGACGAGAACTCGAGCGTAAGCGCCGGGAAGTTACCCGAGAGCTGCAAAGACGCGCGCCGTTCCAACAATGCGAAGCAGAGCCCGGGAGGGTCTGGGGATCCGCCGCCGAGCTGACAATGGAGAGCAACGAAGCCCGGAGCCGAGGGGCGCTCACGGACCTCCGCCGGCCGTCCCCGCTTGCCGCTCCGCCCGGGACGAAGCATCCATCTCCCGCTCTCCACCGCCAAACCGCTCACACGTTCCGCGGGTGCGCTTTTAAATACGGCTTCCTGAAACGCTCCGGGCCAGCAGCTGCACGATTCGGGGCGGAGCTCAGCTGGGCCAGGCGCCCGGGCTCGGGGCAGGCTCAGCCGCGGCGTTCCCAGGCAAGCTCCGCCTCCCTTTTACCACCCAAGCCAGGAAGGCCTGGAGGCAGGAGGGCGCGCCGCGGGAGGATTTGCATAGTTTGGAGTCGGCGCTTTGCACGCGGCTTGGGAAAGAATGGCCCGGCTGCTTTCTTTTTGTAATACCCACCGCTTGCAAAGGGAGGGGGGCACCTTGCCCTGCAGACAGCGGGACTGACATTATTGCGGGGGGGGGGGGGGGGGTATTTCTGATGGTAGTTTCGGAAAACGGGAAAAGAAAACAAAAGTTCTCGGCTCTTTCTGACTCGCCCCGAGTTTTACGGTAATCCGGAGTGGTCTTGACACAAACAAGCCAGGAAATGGAGTGAGGACGGGGCAGATCTGGGAATTGAACAATGCGAGCAGCACCAACCCCAGGGAGAATTTCGGGTAAAACGAGAGCCGCGTCAGTTTCTGTCTTGGGCTGGGAGGGAGGAAATAGCAACCGGAGAGCTACGGGGAACGGGGAGAGACAGCGGTGGTGCTATTTATTGCAGCTGATCAGGAAATGAAGCCTCCCCCCGCGCGGTTTTGAGATTATTTTAAAATAGAGATGAGTGAGAAACTCGGGCCAAAGTGGGTGGGAACGAAAGTCGAAGCGGCCCGGCGACCTCCGCGGAGCAGCTTGATGCCGTGCGGGGAGGAAGAAGTGCGTGAGAAAGGCACCCGGTTTCCCGGCGCCTTTGGCACCCTCGCACGCGCTGGGGTGCGGTGAGTGGGCGCAGCCGCAGCGTGGCCCTGCGAGGAGTTAAGTGGCCGCTTCCTCCCTCCCTCCCTCCTCCCCCCCACCCTGCCCGTCTCACGCGAGTGATCTCGACCTTGCGGGGTTGTTTTGCTTTGCAATTGCCTAGCGGCCTGGCACCTGTATTTCCCTCGCCTTTGCGAGCAATGCAATTTTTGCACGCGAGGAAAAGGAGCCTGTGGCCGTCTAGCTTTCGGCTGCCTCTGGCTGTGGAGGCTTCTGTTTCCTAGGACAGGTGTCAGTCAGTCCACAGGAAGGGGGGGAAACCTGCCTTTTATCACATCACGTTTCATACTTGTTTCCAGTGCCAGTTCTTGAGCTGGAAAAGCGTGTCACGTTTTTCCTTGGCAGGGATATATTTATAAAAACAAGTTGTGAAACTTATCCAATGCCAAAAATTAAGAGGGGTATCCCTGACCTGGATGGCCCAGCCTAGCCCCATCCAAGTTTAAATGTGGGAAGCTAAGTAGGGTCTAGCCTGGTTAATACTTGGATGGGAGACCAACAAGGAAGTCAAGGTTTGTACGAAAAAGGCGGCATTGGCAAACCACATCCCTTCCTCTCTTGCCTTGAAAGCCCTATGGTTGCCATAAGTCGGCTCATGCACTCCCCCCGCCCCCCATAAATGGGAGTTTCCCTTTCAGTTCTCTTGATCCACCCCCTGATTGGCCCTACCTGCATCAGGAGAAATTTGGAAACAGAAAAAAAATATTGAGGCCATAACTTACAATGTATAGTGCTTATCCTAAAGTAAATTGGGACATGTGCTCACACACATATGGAAACTGTGAAAATAACATTGTGTTACCTTTTCCATTTATCAGTCTTGTGTCTATAAGTCAGTGTGGTCTAATGATTAGAACAGGAATCCCCCAAGGGATGCTCTTGGGCACTACCCCCCACCCCCTTTCCCACTGAGCTGTTGCAAGGAAGGACTTGTGACTGACCTCAGTCTGCTGGCCCAGACTTTTCCCAACATGTGTTCCCATTCCACCTTTAGACTTTCCTTATTATTTATCCTTCTCTTTCTTGTTTCTCTTTATGTTTTCAGTGAAGTGGTCAGGCAATTCTTTTACAAGGCAAAAGTATTTGGCTGTGCCTCCTGTAACACCCATTTTGGGGGAGGCACCCACCATGACCCCTGGTCAAAATTCCAAAAAGTGCCAATGGGCTCAAAAATGTTGGGGACCCCTGGACTAGAGTCCTCAAGAGTGCTCTGCAGGCAGCACCAGCAAGGGGTAGAATCATGAAGGCACAGAATGGGCTATGCCACTAGAGACTGCAAGTAGCGTTGTATTTTCATTGCTATCCTTAGGGAGGTGGGGAACCTCTCTGCACGTCATTGAGAAAGGTTCTTACCTAGCGCTTTGCATTCTGTACTGTTTCTTACGTGTGGGGAAATATTATTGTAAGGGAACTTAAAAACATATAGTTCCTCCATTGCAGTCTAAAGTGAAACAGTCATTTCTGCTTGCTTAGACACTGTCTGCTTTGTACTGCCTCATTCTCTCTCAGATTGGGACCACAGAGAGGCATGGTTCAATGCCTGGTCCGTTCTGATGCTCCCTGAAGTAACTTAAGTCAATCATTTTCACTGAGCTCAACCCATGGGGTAGAAGTTAATGCTGTGCAGATAAAAATGTTCCCAAAAAAGGGAAGATTGAGAAAAAAACTGGAAATCAAAATGACAAAGTATCTCCTTGCACCCTCACAAACTAGCAAATTTGTTGTGATATAATCTTGCATGAACCAGAGCCCATGCATGTCAGATGCACGAAGAGTTCTGAGATAAAAGACGGAGAAGTGAGGGTGGTATTACAAAGCAAGGCCAGAAGGCTGAATTTCTCTGGGCAAGGTGTGTTACCTTGGAGAGCACTGATGAAAACAAGATCCCATCAGAATCAACGATCCACTCAGGATGGGTGTGGCCACTCCCAATTGCTGATACATCTGACTTTTACACATGAACTGAAAGGAAGAATATTTACTTTTTGTAATCAGCTGACCATCCCTGAGTCCCTGATAATTCCCCGATTGATCAGATCAGATCTGCTTTTCAATTCCTACTCTCTCAGTGGAGATAATTTCAGAGGGTAGTCATGTTGGTCTACAGTAGAACCTGAAAGATCAACTAGATTTTCAGGCATAGAAGGCTTTAAAAGAGAATTAGACAAATAATGGAAGATAGACCTATTAATGGCTATTAGCCACGGTGAACTAAAGGGAGCCTCCACATTCTGGAGCAGTGAATTTCTGAATATCGGTGCCAGGAAGGCAAAGGCTACTGTGTTCTTGTTGGACTGGATGGCCCCTGTCTGAGATAGAATGCTGGTCTAAGCGGACCACTGATGTGATTTATTGATTGATTGATTTATATCCCACCCTCCCCCAATATTCTTATGGGTTATAAGCTTTCAAGATCCAAAGCTTCCTTTGTCAGATATCAAAAGCTTATACCCTGAAAATCTTAATGGCTTTTCAAGATGCTACTGGACTTGAATCTAACTTTCTCTTGAGTCTTCCTCTTCTTCCTAAATTCTGCCCCTTTTAAGTCTTATAGGAAATATCCATGAGGCTGAAATAATTCCATTTATAAGAATTGCTTCTGAATTTAAAAAAACAAACAAAACATTATTATGGTGAGAAGTGTTGTAACTTTTGTTTAGTGTGTTAAATTTTTGAAAGTCCAAATATTACAGCATTATAAAAATGAGATATTCCCCAGCAATAAACCTTTTTTGTAATACATTCATTCAAAAGCAAAATTACACTGCGGACTGTTGGAAATAATATTTGGAAGCCAGTATTTCAAAGCATCTTTTTCTAGGCATGTGAGGCCTATACAGTCTTTGCCTTGCTCACTGTCACCACCATGAGGTCCTTGAGCATCTTAGCACTAAAAACAAAATGGTATGCATATTTATCTCTACCCTTTTCAATGACACATGTTCTCCCGTGAAAGCCAAAGTAGCTACATGGAGCTACACTTGTCCAAAGCAAGATCCAGAATCAAAAGCCACACCTTTTTTAGGGCCCAAATGACACAAAACAGTATGCAAGCTTTCACATTCTACAGAACTCTTCATATGCTACCACTTTCCTTCCCTGCCCCCTTTCTGTCTTGTTCTCTGTGGATGCTGGTGGGCTTCTCT
This sequence comes from Sphaerodactylus townsendi, assembly GCF_021028975.2. Classification (NCBI taxonomy): domain Eukaryota; kingdom Metazoa; phylum Chordata; class Lepidosauria; order Squamata; family Sphaerodactylidae; genus Sphaerodactylus; species Sphaerodactylus townsendi. The sequence continues at coordinate 89,696,250 of NC_059432.1, read as the reverse complement.
CAGTGCTTTTAACACCCTCTGTGTTCAAGGCAGTGTCGTTTCAATGAGCATGTCAGATCAACGCAGCATTGCAGTCTTACGAACTGACATGCCACGAGGGGTGGGAAATAATAATCTTGGTGTGTCCATTCAAATATCTCTGCCAAGTACATTGCTGGATGGTTGGTTTGGAAAAAGTGGTTCACCTCTAGGCCTGAAAGTGTGACAGCTGTACAGCAACACCTGTTTGTATGTGTATTTGACACCGAGTTGGTAAATCCTCTCTGTTCTCTGTCAAGAAGTGTGAAAACTCCACAGCCTTTCAGAGATTTCAGAAAGGGACTGAATGAACATGAAGAGGGGGCTGAAAGAGGTACACTTTAGCAAGACTGAGAAATTGGGGATCCTAGGCTCTAGCTTGAACTCTGCACCCTCTGTAGTAGTAGGATTTATTTCTGTTACTTCAGAAACACAATAGCCAATTCTCATTTGTAGGATGTGATTGGAAGGGGAAGGCATGACACAGATGTGACAATTGGGCCCTAATTTCTCAGGCGATCTGTCCAGTCACCCTGCTTGCAGCGATCAGTCAGCAGAGGAACTGTTTGGCTTAGATATGTTAGGACAAAGAACTTCCTCTACGATCTAGCAGTTTCTGCAAGAAATATGTGCATCCTCGTAATAGCATACAGGGAAAGGGAATTTCACGCTGTCCCTGGGCTCCCCCACCCACACCAGTAAATCCTGCAGGGGGAAAACGCACAGTTTCTCTGTGGGAAAAGGAACATGTAGTGTTTATTCACTTAATAATACACCAGTGGTTTACAGAACTTCCTCTACGAACCGCTTTAGCACAGTGCCAAAGAGTGTGACCTGTCAGCTGTGAACAGATCACAATTCAAATCTTGATTCAGCATTTGGTGAGGTGTGACTTCTCCACTTGCACTGTGGATATAACTATACTCCCTTACAGTGCAATTGTAAGGATTACCTGAAAGCATGTTTGAATATGGGGTGTAAATAACTCTTTTTCCATTTTTAAGCTGAGGTAAATAGGGCTCTAGCAGGAGGACATTTCTGGAGTTGTTTAGGGTTTTTTTTTGCCATCAAGTTGCAGCTGACTTATGGCAACTCTATAGGGTTTTCAAGGGAAGAAGAGACATTCAGAAGTAGTTTGCCATTGCCTGCTTCTTCTAAATAGGGCTCTAGTGGGAAGAAACTTCTAGAGTGGAAGAGAAACAAACGACTGTGTTAACTGACTAGTAGGACAGCTCTGTGTGGAGATCATAACAAGTGTTCTAGAAGTATACTCTGTTCCACAGAAAGATGAGTTGAGGCAGAGATGGAGCGAGGGGAAACTGCACCGAGGGGGTGCGTGCCCTGCTGCAGTGTTGTCCGCCCCTGGAACGCCCCCACCACACCCCCTCAATGCCTGGCCATGCCTTTACTGCTGCTCTGCCCAGGGCATTGCGCCCCCCCTTCCCCGTGGGCACTGCGCCACCAAGTTGAGGTGTAGCAGTTGAGAAAATTGTATGCTTCCACGTTAGAATATAGTCCTAAATGAATGTGATAATTGTATTGTCGAAGGCTTTCACGGCCGGAATCACTTGGGTGCTGTGTGGTTTCCGGGCTGTATGGCCGTGTTCTAGCAGCATTCTCTCCTGACGTTTCGCCTGCATCTGTGGCTGGCATCTTCAGAGGATCTCCTCTGAAGATGCCAGCCACAGATGCAGGCGAAACGTCAGGAGAGAATGCTGCTAGAACACGGCCATACAGCCCGGAAACCACACAGCACCCAAATGTGATAATTATCACTCATTTTTACATGCTGCCTTTGTTAAAACCATTATTTTGTGCATTATTGACCATGGTACTTTGATACAAGAGCATTTATGCAAAAATGTATTTTTACTTTGAAACGGATGAAGGGAACAGGGCTAGGTGGGCACTAAGGGCTAGGCAGAGCATTCTACTACAAAGGAGATCTGGCATGCCTTGCCCTGTGGTGGAGGAATATATAACATAAGCATAATTTGCTTCTTCACCTTTGGGGCGGGTGGAAGAATGGAGAGTGTTTACTTGTGTGTATACCGATACCTCATAAACTGCTTGGGGAACATCTGGCATGGCACACTGATGAGAGTGTCAGGCCCCTTTCGCACACGCAAAATAATGCGTTTTCAAACCACTTTCACAACTGCTTGCAAGTGGATTTTGCTATTCAAAGAGCACTGAAAGCAGTTTGAAAGTGCATTATTCTGCATGTGCGGAATGAGGGTAAAAGGTGGGGAGAATGATACAATAAGCTACTTGGGTTCTTATTCAGTGGAAAATTTGGGTTTAAATAAAGTAGACTTTACCACAATTGGGCTTCCTTTTTACTCTTGTAAATGTTATTTTGTGGTTTGCACACTGTTGAGACATTTATAAAGACACAAAGACTGAAAAAAAAATAATCAACAGATCTTTGTGGCTAAAAATCCAGGCATTATAAAGGACTCTCGGAATGTGTATTAACTGGCTTTAGTCTAGTTATTATGTGGCTTGCTACCAAGAGGTACCTGTGCAAATGCAGGAGGGAGACACCAGCATTCCTCAGTCTCCCAATTACAATAAGGGCCTCATTTCACAGGCCTCTCTGCCACAACCCCCTCCTGAAGAGGCTGTGTTAATGCTCAGCTTTTCACAGACAGCTGTGAGTGACAGGGACTTGCGTTTGGAAAGTAATCCAGCCTGACCCAAATGTGTCTTGTTTGTTAACCTCAGCAGGAGCGATAGTCCAGCTGAAATTTCCTGTGACGTACAGACACAAACCTATCTTACATTGGTGGTGTTTTTGTGCTTACATTCTGTTTCCATTTTTCCGAACCAACTTAAGGTTTCCATTTCTTGGAAATGGGGGAGGGGGGGTGAAGAGAAGGGGAGCGGCAGGGGTGGGAGGCCTGTCAGGCATCCTGTCCAACCAGCACACTTAGTGCATGTTGACACCACACACCATCATCCTTGATTGGCATTTCTGTGCACTGCATCCCCCCCCCCCCTTCCCCACATTGCTGATTCACTGGCTTGGGGAGGCCTCTCACTCTGTCTAAACTGTAGTGCTCTGGGTTTGAGCCAAAACAGCTTTTGGGAGTTCACCTGACTGCATGAGTGGGTAATTCCTTTCCTTGCATCTGCTGGGAGAAACAAGGTAATGGCAGAATAGATTATCAGCAGAAATGTCAGCCTATCTGTAACAAACTGGGAGCACTCAGCTTTCTGTTAAGAGTAAGGTGTGTAACGTCTTATGTTTGTGTATCCTGTTTATGTCTTTGTATTTTTTATTGTATGCCAATAAAGGCTTTGTTGTTGCTAAATAAGGAGTGGTGAGATTCAAAGACGCAGCCAGGACAGAAATCAAGGAAGGATTGAAAGTGTGCAGAGGTGAAAAGCGAATGGACCTGATTGTGGATTTGGGCAGTTTGTTCCCTTGTACCCACTGGGGAAATTGGGGTGGGGGTGGGGTTTAGATAGATGCAGAGGTTTCAGTTTTATCCAGTTTCCAATTCATCACCTGGTGTTTTCAGGGAAAGAGGAATCTCCGTAAGGTAGAAGGAGCGCCCTACTGCTGGTGTGGGGATTAGGAGACCAGTCATTCTGAGCATCTTGCTGTCGCTTCCCTATTGACCGACTGTCCCCCTCCTTTGCCATCTAACCATCAGCTAGCACTAAAACACACTGACACAAGATGAGAAAAGGATTCACTGTTTCTCTAGTTAAAAGTGGAGTGGAGAAAGAATTATGCTTGAATTCACCTGTAAACGAAGCCACTGTGTCAGATTAAGAACTGGGACAGCCCCCCTTTGCCATGGAATCTTACTGGGTGACCATGGGCCAGTCACAAATTTAACTTACTCCACAGGGTGGTTGTGAGGATAAAATGGAGCAGAGCAGAATATCTGCCGCCCTCAGTTCCTTGGATGAAGGGTGAGATTGAAATGTTCTAAAGAAAATAATAAAATCAAATCCACCTTTTACAAAAGCAGTGTGCGGAAGCAACAGAAGGCAAGCCCTGCAAACTCACTCCCCAATTAGGCTGCACGGAGTACTTGGCTGTTTGAAGCATTTTCTTCTCTCCAAGGCCGCAAGTGAGAATTTCAGTTGTGTCTAAAATGGTGATGCCTTTTCCTATCTGCATGAAATTTGGACACAAAGATGCCTCAGGAGTAGGGTACAAACACCTGAGAGTTTCATCTCAAATTGCCTGAGAGGCAATAGTATCAGAAGTTGGAATTTGTTTCCCACTGAAACCAAATGGAAACTACCGATCAATTCATGCTAAGATATGTCACAGCAATAATAAACCACCTGAGCGAACACAATGGGTAAAAGTTAAGGGTAGTCCCATGTGCAAGTACCAGGTCATTCCCCATTACAAAGGGGAAAAGCGCCCGATGCACTGATGCGTCCTCTGCCCCTGCCCCGGAATGCCCTCGCCATGATCCCACAGGGGTACGCGCCCGGTGCGTCCCCCCCGTCCCCTTGGAGCTACTCCTCTGGTCATTACTGACCCATGGGATGATATCACTTCATGACGTTTACAAGGCAAATGTTCACGGGATGGTTTGCCATTACCTTTCCCAGTCATCTACACCTTACCCCTAGCAAGCTGGGTATTATTTACCGACCTCCGAAGGATGGGAGGCTTGAGCCCAGTCCAAAGTGGGGGGGGGGGGGCTGAAAAGACTCCTGGAAGCAGTGCTACCTCTCACCGGCACATTCACCTTCCCCAGGGCACTCACCCTGGTGGAGGGGACAGACACACTGGCAGCTGTGGATCCCACAGCCCTTCTGCCACAAAACCTGGAATTTTGGGTCACAGTGGGGCCGCACTGTTATCCTACTTGGATGCCAGGATGTGGGGGTAGGTCAGGGCATTCCTGAGGGCAGAGCTGATGTTAATCAGCTACCTCCTCCCCGTTTTTAGGGCCAGTTGCGTGCCGCACCAGCTCTTGGACATATGCCACCCTTTTGGTACCATGTGACTGATGTACTCGATAGTGACATGAAACCGACTTTCATGAAACTCAGCCCATGAGCAGAGCTTTGACTGCAGCTTTCCACTCTGTGCCATGGGGCTCTCGAACACAAATGCAAAATGTCGGTGTACATCCTTAGTTCAGAGACCTGGTCATGATCATAGTAAGACAAGGGCAGAACAGAAGTGGGGCGGTGGGTGGGGGGGGGGGGAGAACAGCCTCTCTTCTGCCCGCCTCTGAGCCTCAAAAAAACCCCTGTCTGCTGAGCAGTTGCAAAGGAGAAGATTGGGAAAATGATTAGGAAGGACAGGAGTCTCTCTCACACACGCTTCACAGATAATGACAGCTGAATATATTCATGGGGTGGAATGCAGGGCAGGTGTGACAGATTAATTCAAATGTCACTGTCAAGTTCATCAGTCACACTAGGAGAAGAACAGGTACAAGAGAATATCTTTTAAAAACAAACAAAATGGGTCCACAATGATAACAGTAAAGCTTTTGCAGTGTGCGTGGGTGGGGGTGGAACACATGAAGAATTTGATCTAGACCAAAGCTGTAGTATTCACTGATTCCTCTTTCACACTGCAGACACTCCACACCAAGAGTATCCAACTCTGGTGCTTCAGATGTTCATGGACTACAATTCCCATCAGCCCCTGCTGGCATGGCCAATTGGCCCATATTCCAGTACTACTTTCCCTTGCTGCTCAAAGCCTTTTACAATAAAGCCTTTCCGTTCTGGCTCTTACTCTTATTGTGGATAAGAATGACATTGAGGTTTTATAGAAGGACACAACCTGGCCCTCTAGATCAAGTCAAAGGTTACTTTATTTATTTGCTTTTATTCATTCATGTATATCCCACTTTTCTCCCCAATGGGCACCCAAAGAGGTTTACAGTACGCTCTCCTTTGTTTCAACCTCATAATAACCCTGTGAAGTGGGTTAAGCTGCAAGTGTGTGAATGGCCCAAGGGCACCAAACAAGCTTTCATGGCAGCGTAGAGATTTAACCCTAGTCTCCTGGATCCTGGCTCCACCCTTTAACCACTACACCACACCATCCTGACGTCTCTGGAATGGTAGAAGCATGGCATGGGGGCAGCATGAGAATATGAAGAGTCAGAATGGTGCTGCAGTTACATAGCTGAGGCTTGGATTCAAACTCCCTCATTTCTGTGAAACTCATTGGAAGGCCTTGGGCAAGTCATCCCCTCTTAGCATCGCATATTGTTCACGGAGTAGGGAAGAGCCTTGTACCTTGACCTCGTTAGAGGAAAGGGGGGCTAAAATTTAATAACAATCATAGATGAGTTCATGTTTGTGTGGGAAATGGGCTTAGTTTCAAGGCATGGAAGTAGATAACATCACCTGATAAATTCATTCTCCATTAAAGGGCCAGGGCATATTTTTCCAGGTCTCTTGGCAACACTAGTTCCCAGGAAAGTTTCTAGGGCACAGTGTGGATTCAGTCTTGGGTGGTCCCAGAACCCTGGGGAGAAGGGGAGAAAGCCCATAATCTGATCAAGGCCCACCCACCCTGGAGGAAGGGGAGAGGGGGAGGGGGCCATCATCTGGTTGAGGCCCCCCCACCCTGGGGGGAAGGGAGGGGAGTGGGAGTGGGAAAGGGGGCCATATCTGGTCATGGCCCACCCACCCTGGGGGAAGGAGAGAGGGGCCCATCATCTGGTTGATGCCCACCCACCCTGGGGGAAGAGGAGGGAGCAGGAGAGCAGAACCTTCTAACCTCTAGCCAATATGCCGGCTCTTTCCTGTGTGTGTGCAGTCCCACGTGTAAATTCTTTTGCACTGCAAGAATCACATTTAAAGCAGTCCTTACATCTTGTGCATTGATATTTATGCAGCTGCTAAGGTGTGCACATGTAATGTGCCATCAAGTTGCAGCCGACTTATGGCAACCGCATAAGCTTTTCAAGGCAAGAGTCATTCTGAAGTGGTTTGCCTTTGCCTTTATGGGCTGAGAGAGTTTTGCAAGACCTGTGACTAGCATAAGGTCACCCAGCAGGCTTCAGGCGAAGGAGAGGGGAATCGAACCTGGTTCTCCAAATTGCTCTTGGAGGCTATACCACGCTGGCTCTGCAAAACACAAAAGTTACACAAGTTGCATTAATTTTAATACACATGCAGTTTATTGTCCTTTGGCATATTTCAGAAAAAACTTTTTTTCCCACAGATTGTGCCTATGCATAAACATAGATTTGTGTGTGGTTTTAGAGAAACTTATTAATTTAGCTTTGGTGCAACAGCTGCTGGTTAACTATGCTGTCTTCTTTGCTGCTGCCCTCCGTGCGTGCGTGCCAGAACACGGCGGGTCAATTAAGCGTACTGCTGCCATTGGCAGAGATGTTTCTCTGTGTGAGTCACGTACTTATATTTGATTAGTGGGTTTCAGCGGAAGGTGAGGCTCCACGTCCATCAATTTTAAGTGAGCCGAGAGTAGCATAATTTGGTTCATCTCAGTAATTAACACCCTCAAATGAGTCAATTGTGCTGAACTGACTAATAAAGCACAGAAAGGCGATCATGTGACACACTCCCTTGCCAGTTATTTCAACAGGAAATTTAGCTGCAGGATGATGTTCCGAAAATGTTAGCCAAGGTTGCGTGCCTAGCACATAGCAATATTTTGAACAGTTGCTATTCAAAAGGCTTACCTGAGCCATGATTACGGTTACTTATATCTTTAAATACATTTTAAATAGTGCCTTCCACTCAGTTCCATTGAAGGCCCCTTTTGTTGAAGCAGCCGTTACTGGGGAGTAGGCCACTTTGCAGAATGCAATGCAATGTAGAATGCTCATTCAATTTACCCTGCAGGACTCTAAACATACTTAAAATGTTTGAAGAAGAAGAGGAGGAGTTCAAATGTATACCCCACCTTTCTCTCCTGTAATGATACTCAAGGTAGCTTACAAGCTCCTTTCCCCTCCTCTCCTCACAACAGACACCTTGTGAGGTAGGTGGGCTGAGAGAATTCCAAAGAACTGTGACTAGCCCAAGGTCACCCAGCAGGAATGTAGGAGTGCGGAAACACATCTGGTTCACCAGATAAGCCTCTGCCACTCAGGTGGAGGAGTGGGGAATCAAATCCGGTTCTCCAGATTAGAATCTACCTGCTGTTAACCACTACACCACACTGGCTCTCTCCCAGATGGTTGGGTGACAGGACTAATGGATGGATAGGGTGGGATGCAGTGGTGGGATACAAATAATTTAACAACCGGTTCTGGTGATGGGATTCAAATAATTTAACAAATGGTGTTTACAAGCACCATTTTAATAACCGGTTCTGCTGAAGTAGTGCGAACCTGCTGAATCCCAGCACTGGTGGGATGTGCTTAGGAACCTGGAGAACTGGAATTGTTACCGCGCTGCTCAGGATAACACTTTCCGTCCCAGAGGTATCCCGCTCTCGGCAGCGCCCAGGAACCCAAAACAAGACCCGACAAGGCTCGGATAAATAAAAGAGATTTATTGAGATGCTGACCTAAGTGTCAGCACCTCCCTTCCGCGACAAACACTGGCGCCTGCCTAGCAGCCTTTGCAAACCCCTATATTACCCTTTCCGTCGGGGGGCCCGAGAACCAAAGATGTTTCCACCACCATTCATTAACAAAATTCAAAACAACCAATCATTCATTTGCAACATGCAGTGAACCAATCAGTGTCCGAGTAGGCATCCCTTCTCAAGTTTCGCCAGAGCAGGGCGAGGCGATGACGTGTCCACTGGACGTGGGGACACAAAGGTTTTCTCCCAGGTGTCCGGGTCAGGAAGCAAAGAGCTTATGACGCGAGTCTCCTTATTCTGCTCTCGCTGACGGCAATAGGCAGGGCAAGGCGCTTCAATTTGTGTTTTCCCTTGTCCGCTGCAGGCATCAGGAGACTTTTACACGGAATGGGCAGGGTCCGGGTGGGCAGGAGATGGCTCTCTCGCTCAGCCAAGGAGGTTCCATACAATCACAAATACAGGGAAACTTACAAATCCTATTTCTACCTAATACAAACCAGTTTCTACCTAAATAAATACAAAACGGAATAAATCCTCCAATCGTTTTAATTCAGACATAGTCCAGGAGCGGGATTCTCTCCTGGCTCCGCTATCAGAATCACTAGTGAAATCCTCTTGCCTGGAGAAAATGACTGCTTTGGAAGCTGGACTCCCTGACCTTATACCCCAGGTAAGATTCCTCCTCTCACCAAACCCTGCTCTCCATAGGTTTGCATCTGCCCCCAGATATCCAGGGAGTTCCCAACCTGGGGCTGGTATCTCTAGTGCTGCAGCCTTAGGCATAGTTCACACTAGAGTTGTCAACTGGTCTATAGAAAAGTGCCACACCTTTTTAATAGAGACTGAATGGGATATCACTTACCAGGTGATGTTATTTACCTCCCTGCCATGAAAAGCTTCACCTGCCCAATTCCACACCCTGGGGGGCCCCTGCATGTGGTGGGTGAGAGCCACCTCTGATGCCAGGCGGCAGTCCTTACTTTGCGCAAGGTGGGCGGGAGACGCCACAAGCAGCTGGCCACCTCATGCGAGGCAGCGGTGAGTTGCTGCTGTTGTGAATCAGCAGCTGCTGTCTTGTGTGAGGTGGGTGTGAGTTTCCTCTGCAAGCTGGTGACCTCTGGCCTGTGAAAAGCAGGCAGGAGGCAGTGCCAGTCTGCTTATCCTCCTTCCTTTAATCTCTATGGAAGATGGAACCAGTAGCAGCATCCTTTCCAAGTCTATTTTGGCCTCTTTAGTTTGCCCCAGATACCCTCTGTCTTGCTAGTACTTGGATGGGAGACCACCAAGAAAGGCTGAGTTTGTATGCAGAGAAAGGTCATGGCAAACCACCTGTGTTCATCTCTTGCCTTCAAAACCCCATTCTCCTGGGGTCAACATGAGTTGGTTGCACTTGATGGCACACAATTATTATTATTGTGGCATGGGGCCAGCTGAGAGGAAGCTATGCTGCATAGCTATCTGTAGTCATTCTTGGCCTGTTCTTTATCCATATGTCCTTTAAGTACTCCCCACCCCCCGCCCCCCCCATTACTGGAAAATGGTTCTGGATAGCATGTCTCTCTCTCTCTGATTGTAGAGTCTTGTCGAGTAGGGCAATTCCAGAAGTACATCTGATTGTAGAGTAGGGCCATTCCAGAAGTACAACTGTTTGATACATGTTTGCAAACACATCAGTTGCTTTCATGCTCTTTTTGTCTTAAATTATGCATACTAAAGAAGAAGAAGAGTTTGGATTTATACTTTGCTTTTCTCAACCGAAAGGAGTCTCAAAGTGGCTTACGAACTCCTTCCCTTCCTCTCCCCACAACAGGCGCCTTGTAAGGTAGGCAGGGCTGAGAGAGTTCTGAGAGAACTGTGGCTTGCCCAAGATCACCCAATAGGATTCATGTGAAGGAGCGGGGAAACAAATTCAGTTCACCAGATAAGAATCTGCCGCCCATGTGGAGAAGTGTGGGATGAAATCCGTTCCCCAGATTAGAGTCCGCCTGTTCTTAACCACTGTACCAAGCTGGGGTTCATAAAACATATTCTTGAATCCAAAAATGTACTATGTGAAAAGTCCCTTCAAGATAACCAGATGAAATAGATTAGGTGGGCACAGACTCTGACAATTGTATAGGAAAAGAGGTGTCTAGGGGTGGGAGAGATGTACTCCATTCCTTCTAGCCCTGAAAAAGATAAAAGCAGCAGCCTAAACTCAGCACAGAAGATGACAACAATGTATTTATGCATACACACACACACACACACACACACTAAGAGGGGTGTAGCTACAGAAAATGGCACCCGGGGCAAGCAGTGAAATTGTGTCCCCAAGGCAAGTACATCCAAGAATGGAAAACCTACCTGCAAAGGAAATATTTCAGCCTCAGAATGTTCCAGGGAATTTCTGTTATCCAGACTTAGAGAGATGGTTGTCTTTCCGCTCCTTGTATAGGCCTCTTCCACACACGCACACCCCAGGTCCATGAGTGTGAAGTTCCTCATTGACTTTTCTCCCAGAAGAGAGGCCTGGTGGTATGCTTCAATGACCCCAATCTTCCCCACTTGTGCCCCGAGTCGCAAGCATGTTTTACAGTTTTTGGAAGGGTGATCTGGCTGTAAAGGGTGGGGTGGGGGTTAGAAATTCCTGCCCCACAGCCCTGATCATTCTGCCTCCTTCATAGCTGCATATTCATTTATCTGCTGGTCCATTTGGAGCATTTGCAAACTGCCTTTCACGGCGAACTCAAGCCAACCCAGTGAAAAGGGGAAGCTACTTTTGAATCTCTCTGATGAGATCGAGGCTGTTCCTTGCAGGGTGTGTGTGAGGGTGTGTGTTTACCAGGCGATCTGCTTGTTTGGAAGCACTGAGGGATCACCAATGGCTAAATCGGTCCTGGGCTACAGTCCCAAAGTCTTCACCTGATGCAGGGAGACTAGAAGGGTTTTTCAGGTGGTGGTGGGCTTGACCTGTGGCACCAGCTAGGCCTCCTTGTGGCTGCCTGCTGTCCCTGGGGAAGGATGCTCCATTGGCTTAGTGCACTGATCACTTGCTAGAGCTTGCTGCTGGGGGAGAGAGGTGCAGCTGGCTGAATGAGCCTACCCACCCACCCACCAGCCGCTCAGGTTTCTGCTGCCTGCCTGCTTGCCTCTCCCTTTAGGTCAGAGGTGGCAAGATGGGAGCGCAGGATATCTCTGGGCTTGGGGACCAGGTAGGTTGGCAGGTGACTTAGGCAGCAGAGGTTCAGGCTGGTAATTGGGGGAGCAGGAAGAGGGAACTGCGTGGCAGGCAGACCAGTGCAGCTCCTCACTCCTGGGGGGAGGCTGAGAGGGAGCAGCCAAATGTACCCCCACCTGACATATGGAAGTGGCGCCTGGTGCGTCAGCCCCCTCTGCCCTCTCTAAATATGCCGTTGCACACACAGCCTGTTTGAATGTGACCTTTGAGGTTGCATTCTCATGGGAAACAATGTGAGAAAATGTGAAGTCATGGCTTTCCACAAATATGTATGTTTGGACATCTGGAAAAAATTCTTAATCTGGGGGTTCATTGTTCACTTTGTCAACCATGTCTTCAGCATGATATGAAAAGAATTTGATAGAACACATGGGCGCTTTCCTACATATGCGAGACTTTGATCATCAAATGGAATGCCAGTGTATAGGATGATGCAGAGTGTTTTTCACAGGTGGGGTCTTGTCTGTGAGCATCTTACTCAGAAAGAGATGCCAATATACAAACAGTCATGTGGAAACCGGGCTGGGGAAGGAGGAGATCTTATATTTGAAGTTACATCACAGCAAAACTTCCTTTATTTTTATTAACTGGAGCCTTACGTCTGAAACCAGTGAAGTTTCACACTAGTGCTTAAGAGTTCTTCCTGCTCCTTGATTACTCAGTACTTGAAACCAAACATTTATGCAGGCATTTGTATTATGTGAGGTTGTGCTTAACATTTTTGAAACTATTATTTAACTTCTTTTATTCCTCACCTCACCTCCCCCCCCACATATGCCATCAGCATACTATCAGCATCCAAAATAGTTTACAATAATTTTTCTTTATCCTCACAACAACCCTGTGAAGTATGTTAGGTTTGAGAGATAGTAATTAGGCTAAGGTCACTTTGTGAGCATCCATAGCAGAGTGAGGATTTCAACTCAGGTCTCCCAGAGTGGTAAGCTGAAGTACTAAAGTCACAAACTGAGTTTGATCCTGACAGGCTCAGCTTTCCATATTTAAGCTGAGGTCAGTAAAATAAGTATTCTGTCTGGCTTCTGATGAACAGTATTAAAATATCTATATTTAATGAAAATAATTAAAAAGTTTGTAGAATACACTCATACTTCTAAACATCAACAATTGTGCTTGGATAGCATAATCACATAGATAACACACAACATAATACATAAAAACATAAACAAGGGATCTCACAAACAGTACTAGGACTGCAAGTCTCTGTATGAAAGGAGATCACTTCCTTGCCAATCCAGCGTTGACATAGGAAGGATTTCAAATATCTGGTGCCTGTCTGGACTCCTCTTCACCTGGCTTACCCTGTTTTCTTGTTAGTAAAATAAGTACCCAGCTTGCTGAGGTAAAGTGTGGACTACTGGGGAAAGTAATGGCAAACCACCCCATAAACATAGTTTACCTGTGCCATAGTATGGTTAAAAGAATGGATTATGTTCAGAAATGAGAAATTACTGAAAATAGAAGGATACAACAATAGTAAAGGCTGGCATGACTATTTATGTGTTAAATAAAAGTGTTAAAATTTTTTAGAAATAATTTTATCAGGAATGCCCCACTAAAAGTGTGGATGAATATAAAGATAGATTTCGTTATAATATACCAATGTGGTTATCTAGTTTGGAAGCTCTACAAATTAAAAACAATAAGAGAAGAGAAAAGTTGGCTTAGATGTAAATATGTTATAGAACAGACAAGTAAGGAAATTAGATTGAAACCTAGAAAACAGAGAGGGAAAGCATTCAGTTGACAGAATGTTTCAAGATAGATAATAAGAAATGGGGATTTAGGCAAGACAGGACAACCTTTGAAGAATATTATGTAAAGATGACACAAAACTAATAGGGAAAATACACAGACATTTATTAGAGTTCAAAACTGAACAAGAAGAGGTCAAAGAAGTCTTGATCAAATGGACTAGACGAATGGACTAAACTAAGGAAAAATATTAATAGATTTACACTGAGCATGGACCTAAAAGAATTTTTTAACAAAATGTTTCATAGGTGGTATCTGGCCCCAGTAGCTCTATCTAAGATATATAAAAATTGTCCACCAATGTGGTTGAAATGTGAAGGAAAAGAAGATACTTTCTTTCAGCAGTGGTGGCAATGTAATAAGGAACGAGAATACTGGAAAGCAATCCATGAGAAAATGCAGGAAATTATGAAAGTTAAATATGAAATGGTTCCAGAATCATATCTGCTAGGAATAACTAGTAATAAAAAGATAAACAAAATAATGTTCTGGTTTTTTTTATTTGGTTACTACAACAAGAATTGCTCTAGCAAAAAATTGGAAACTTCAAACAACTCCCACTATAGAGAATTGGATAGAAAAAGTCTGGAATGTAGTAGAATTAGACAAGTTGGCTGGCCTTTTGAGAGGACTCTTTAGAAAAGTTCAACACAACTTGGTCCCCCTTTGCAGAACTTGTATTGAAACAATTAAAAATTAATGTAATATTAGAAGGGTCAGAAGATTAGGAATGAATGTCTCTGTTAAGAATATATAGGGAACAGAATAACAGATGAATACAAATAATAATTTAATTAATGGGGGTAATTGTTTAAGATTTGACTAGAATGACTGGATAGATAAACCTAAAGTGGGGAAATGTGCCTTGTTTAGGTTCACTTATTTTAGTTCTAAGAAGGAAGCTGGTGATTTTCTTTGTATCAGATTTTTTAAAACATGTTTGGTATTGCTATTGTTCTGACCCTGTGGGAACCAAAACTGGGGTTCCAGTTCTGACTTGGAACTGTGTGATGTATGTGTATTTTTTTGTTCTCTTTTAAATGTATGTTTGTAGTAAAGTTTTTTTTTAATTGAAAAAACATAGTTTGCCTAGTAAACATTGTGATGTGACATCACTCCATGGATCAGTAATGACCCACGATTACACCATATTGTCTCTCTATAGGTTGTATTCAGTCAACTGTTTCACTCAGTCCTGCTTAATTCACCACTTCATTACAGCTCCCATCCCACATGGCTTTTATCCATGTAGATCCATACCATCATCTCCACCATAACTTTTTTTTGATGATCAAAGGAGAACCTCCCCCATTCCTTTTTCATCAACTGAATAGCTGGAAAGAGCCAACCCTGGGTTAGCAAAGAGATGAATCGGTGTGCAGTAAGATGAACTGAGGTCCATTCCTGAGGACAAAGGCAATATGGACCACAGAGCATGATTCAGTTTTAAGAAACGCAATGTGCGAAGGCAAGCATCTACAAGACGAACCTAGGCTTTTGAGGAACAAAACGTTCCAGAGAGAAGAAGCATCATACAAACAGTGAAAATATAGAATCTGTGCTAAGGACATGAATCTGTCAAAAGTGTTTTCATTTCTTGTTGACTTGATTGCAAGCCAACGTGCATATTTAATAGAGAAGTAGCCAACAAATGATCCAGATACATGACTCATGTCACCGCTTACTTATTTAAACAGCTTAATAACTGCCTTGCTAGTTTAGGCCAAGGGTTAACAGTCTGACAGTTTTCCTGTTAACAGTGACTGACCAAATGCCTCTGGATTTATAAAGACATTGTGGATAGAGCCAGTCACTGGTGTTTGTTTTGTTTTCTCAGACTGGTGTCAGAGATGCACTTCATTTTAACATGGAGAAAGATCTTGGAATGAATGTGTGAGGTTCAGCTACCTTTTTCACTCAGTCATGCTCAGGTTTGCTTTGTGTTACATTTCCCATTCTATGTGGCTTTTTGTCCATTTAAGTTTTTTTATAGTCAGAGTGAATTCCCTCTTCCCTTTTTCGCCAGAGGAAAATCCACAGTGTTTCATTCTCAGCTTTCCCCTCTTTACAGATTTCAAGGGGAGGCTGAGAGAGAGGACCCACGAAAAGCTAATTCCTGAACTCCTGGCTAAATTGAGATTTGAACTATATGGTATAGTGGTTAGGGAGCTAAAGTAGGACTGCAGAGACCCATGTTCAAATTGTCACTCACTAAGAAACTCCCTGGGAATGAAGGTGACATGTTGTACTGTAGCTCAATCTTGTCAAATCTTGGAAGCTAAGCTGGGTCAGTACTTGAAGAAGAAGAGTTGGAGTTGTACTCTGCTTTTCTCTACCACAAGAGTCTCAAAGTGGAATACAGTTCCTTCCCTTCCCACAACTTGTGGGTTAGGTGGGGCTGAGAGAGTTCAGAGAGAACTGTGACTAGCTCAAGGTTACCCAGCAGGCTTCATGTGTACACAAATCTAGTTCACCAGATTAGAGCCTGCCGCTGAGGTGGAGAAGTGGGGAATCAAACCCAGTTCTCCATATCAGAGGTGGATTCTGCACAGCAAATGTATAACTGGGTGCAGCCATTAAAAAGAAACCTGTTTTCCTTTTCCCATGTGCTGTGCAGAGGGGTATGGCCTATAGGGACATGGGGTCACCCATGTCCCCAGGCGCACGCCTTTCTGCGCTGGGTGCCCCCCCCCCCCACATAACAAAATGGCGAGTGCCCCAGCCTGGAGGAGGTGTTGCCCTGGGGTGCCGTTTCCCCTCGATACGCTTCTGGTGCTGTGCATGAGCCCATGGAAACAATCCAGGTTACTTTCACACCTTCACATAGAGATGCTTCTCTTTTAGAAAAATTTCCTGCAACACATGCGTAGCTATGAAGGCATACAGAAATGAGCCCCTGCAGCCCTGGTGATGGTCCCACAATACAATCAGCTGCACCTGTATAGCTGCACATGTGCAACATGCAGAATAGAAGGGGGAAAAAGGGACCTCCCTGAAACGGGAGGCCAATAATGAACGTATTGCTGTGGATCGGTCATAGTGGCTGCCGGGGGGGAGAAAACCTGGCAGGCAGGAGGATTCTCCCTGATGGATGGCGCAGGGAAAGGGAAGGAAATGCAGAGCCTCCTTCCTGTCTGGCTGTTCACGCAGGAGCAGCTACAACCCGGGATTTTGCAAAAGGGTTGCTGGTTTAGCAATTTTCAAAAATCCCGGGTTGAGGAAAATAAAACAGGCCAAACTCATTCTGGGGGGTGGGACCTGTGCTAAGTCTCCCCCCAAAATGGTTTGCATTGCACCCTACACTCGTTATATTTGCCCTGTGCGGAAGCCATCAGAGTTCACTGCTCTTAGCCACTACACCATGCTGGCTCTCATGGAAGAGAGGTACTTGGGAGGAAGACCACCGAGGAAGACTCTGCAGAGGAAGGCAGTGGCAAACCATCCCTGCTTCTCACTTGCCTGGAAAGTCCCTTGCTGGGATTGCCTCAAGTCAGCTGCTACTAAGTGGCACTTCACACACACAAGAAACTCACTAGATGACATTGGCCTAGTTATTCTCTTTCTATTTGACAGAACTGTAAGGATAAAATGGAGTACTAGAAAATTATGCAAGCTGTCTTGGGTTCTTTGGAAGAAAGATAAACTGGAGACCTCCTGATTTATATTTCACTCTGCTGTGTTTATGTAACCTCAGCTTGTGGGTTCTGTGGGGCAGTACTTGGAAGGAGTTGCAAAGAACCAAATTTAAACAAAACAGTTTACTTCTCTTTACAAATAACATTAAACATCAACATTTAACATTTACAATTCAAGGTCCTGTTCAGGTTTGCATTTCAAGTCCTTCTATTTACAGTCTACTGATATTGCCAAGTCCAAATCTTCTTTGCAAGTTGGCTGGCTCCTGAAGACTCCAAGGGCTTGATGAACAGGTTGCAACATGATGAAGGTCTCCAGGAGAACTCTCACCCATTACAACCACAAAAGAAACCCTGAAACAATAAACTCCAACATTTACAACATAGCAAAAACAACAACTACCTTCCCAGTAGTTCCCAACAAATATTGCAATTACCTTAACAAGGTGTTAAGGGCTTATAGAAATCAAGGTCCGGTACTGGTACCCTTGTCTTCTGCAAAGAGCTCTTTCAGCCTTTCTGCTGCTCTGAGTCTCCACCCCCTTACTGGGTCAACCCATTCTGGGCATGGGGGTTACATTTACACTAACCAGACATGGGTGACCATGACAACACTAATGGGCCTAATGAATTCCATAAATTAATTATACGCTGTGTGAAGAAAGCTTGCTATGGAGTTATATTACTATAATAAAACCCTTCGTCTTTTCAACTAGATGAATACACACATATAAACCTAAATAACCCTGGCCTTCAGCTGCTCAGCCTGGGCAGAGAATGGTGCTTCCGAAGGCACAACATACTTCTGAGGTAATTGCGTCAAATTATTACACTCAGACAAACCCCACTGGCTATATATAGCTGCCTGGAATCAAACTGTGTTTGTATTTTCATTAGGCAGCCATGTAATTTAAGATGCTATGTAGTGACACAAACTGAAGGATTACGATGCATCTTCTGAGGCTATGCCACACATACAGGCAGAAGCCATGACCACCATGAAGGCATGATCTCATTTCTAAATACATGTTTGCAGTGCCCTCAGCAAGACACCCTGGGCCTTAATTAACTCTTTTCCAATGGCAAACTGCACCAGAGCATGTGCAACCATTTACAATTCAAACATCCAGATTATAAGTAGTCAGCAAACACCCTTCATTTCCATTTTGGGTCTCACAAGATGGTTTTCTGCCCAAGTCTTT
The DNA here is from genome assembly GCF_021028975.2 of Sphaerodactylus townsendi. NCBI lineage: Eukaryota > Metazoa > Chordata > Lepidosauria > Squamata > Sphaerodactylidae > Sphaerodactylus > Sphaerodactylus townsendi. Next base: position 89,677,893 of record NC_059432.1, on the reverse strand, counting down.
TTTTTAAACTTTAAGAAAAGCATGTTCTGACTTCTGAGTACTTCCAAATGATACGTTGTGAGAGGGAGAGGAAAGGAGTCACCGTTGCCAAATAAGTTTTTTTTAATTGAATGACACCCCAAATTTCCTGTCAGAGAATGGAAAGCTTTTACGGAGGGGGGCAGCCTAGAATAGCACATAAGAGTGCTTAGGTTAAATTCTTCCTCAGCCATGAAGTTCACCTTGGTCCTAACTTACCGCAGAGGGCTGTTGTGATGATCACATGTGCATTTTCCTGAGAACCACAAGTGATGAATGAAGAAATAATTGCACTGGCTAAGGTATGAAATGATCAATATAACCTTTTAAAGTGACATGTGTGATTTTTAAAAAGTATATATCAATATGTTCATTATGCTATTCCAGGTTTTTAAAATATTCCATTACCCATTTACAAAACTTCCGGTTGATAGGCAAATTAATCACTAGTCTGTATCCAGCTCCCACCTGAAGACTTAAGAGTGCTTACAGTTTTTTAGGAGGGTGTGGAAATGTCTGTCAGTCCTCCAGTTCTACTCCCCAAGCCTCCCACCATGTTGTTCTCGAGCATCCACTGAACCCCAGGAAAACATTCAGTGGGCTGCAGTGGGAAAAGGAACCGATAGCAATTGGCACTGATGCTTTCTTCTTTGTGTGGTTAGATACAAGCTAGGGTTGTCATTCCCATTTTATGTTTAATTAAGACTGAAGTTCTATGAACCAATCTGGGAGTCAGTTGGCCATCAGTCCTCAATAGGACTCTTCCTCCTAAACGTGCTGCATAGCTCAAGACCACTGAATGTTGAATAGGTTTTGAACCAACCAGGAGTCAGAAGCTAGAGACTCCAGGACCTATTGCCTCTTTAGAGGAGTACCAGCTAGCCCTCTAGCTTCTAAACCAGAGGAAGGAATGGTTGCTATGGAAGAAACAATCACATTGATAATAGGACTCAGTTTGAGCATGAAGCTGATCCACCATCTTCCATTCCTTTCACAGAATGACCTTCCTAATATCACTAACTACTGACTTCTGCTGAATTTCTTCCTGCCCACCAGATTCTCTGGAAATCTGAATGAACAATGATGAATAGCTGGTAGGAGGAGAAGGAACATTTGCAATGAGAACCAGCTCAATAAAAACCAGGACAGAGCTAATAGCTATATAGCATCTCTTTTGCCTCTATTGCTCTTTTCTTTCTTAAAGGGGCAGTTACTTGATCGTTTCCCATTGCTTGGTGTGACTATAGAAACTTCAGAAGGAGGCATTTCTGCAAGGAACAGACATACAGTGTTAAATCAGTGCTGAAATTGGTATGGCTGCAGATTCCTTGCCTTAAAAGAAGAACATGTGAAATTAGCCCCTTTCAAGTGTGCAATAGTTCTCTGCTAAATATTAGTTGGCAAGAAAAAAGAGACATACCGGTAAATGAGAATTGGCTTGCTAGATTAGATTGAAATCCTATCTAGTCTAGCTTTCAAACACAGTTTCTGGAGGCTCATAAGCAGATCATGTTTATTACCATGTTCCTGGTAAGCAAAGGTTCTAGTTCATTTGGTCTTTCAGGTGCTCAAATTTTGTTCTGCTGCTACATGCCAATGCCTAACACAGCCACCCATCTGGAACTACAGTTCTATCAGTAAGCATGTTCCATGGGGGACTTGAATTTTGGAAATGTGTTGTTTTTAAGTAGCTTTATTTTGATTTACCTACTTGTTGCTTAATATTTTAATGAATTTGGCCTAAAGGGTCTGGAGCCAAGCCCTGTAATAAAGGAATGTTAATGTTCTTTAACTGCTGTGAATGTCTTCTAAATGGGAGATTAATTGCAATCTACTAACGGCTCTGTGGAAGTGCTCATGAGAACTTGAGGAAGCTGCCCCCTACAGTTCAAGGAAGGGGCCAGGCATGTGTGCTAGCATGGGGTGGAGAGCAATTGTGAGACTGCTGTGAGTTGGCTGAAGTATCTGGAAAGTTCAGGTTCCCTCGCTTTCTCTTCAAGATTCTGGGGTGGAATAGCAGATGTGCTTCCCTGAAGGAGTACTTCTGTGTGTCCACCTGTGCTCTTCTTGCATATCTGCAAATAAAGCATATAATTTGAAAAGACTATTAGTCTCCAATGTTCTCACCTCCAAAGGGAACCAATTTAGGAGCCAATAGAGGTTCTTGCTGCTCAGAGGAACAGTCTGTGTATTTCAGATATGCGGGCGCGCACGCGCACACACACACACACACACACACAAATACCTTTGCTAGGTAAAAAGGAGACCTTGCCCTTTAAGGCAGTTACTTGCAAGCAATCTTTCTTAGTAGTGCATTCTGGTGAAATGAGGAGTCGTGCCTGCTGTGGTCTTTAGTCAGCTGCCTGAAACTTAAGTGTGTTTGCGTTTGCCTTTTCTCAAACACAGATAGCTGGGCTTTGAGACTACCGAAAGGAGCTGATTCTAAATGACTCAGGGTGTTGCAGCGCTCCAATCTCAGCGCTAGGTCCCGCCTCCTCCTTCAGATAAAGCTGGGGCAAGGTCACCACGAAGCAAACTGGGCATGTATAGCAAGGCTGCTGCCCATACTGAAACCACAATGTGATAATTGGGAGGGAGTGTGATTCCAACAGGTTTATCAGAACCAGCGGCTGCTTGAAAGCCAAGCACCAATCCTGTTTATTCAGCTTAAAAAAAGAAAAGAAAAGAAAAGAAGGGAGTACATTTCCTTACCTCCCTAGCCCAAGAAGGTGAGGGGCGAACTGTGGTGATTCATGAGTGGGGAAAGGACACTCTGAAACAGTACAGAGAGGCATTTTTCTTAGCTTAAAAGTACAGAGAGAAGAAATCCCAGCTAATGCATGCTCTAAAGATTCCACCTTAACACTGGACCAACAAGATTCCATGGTTCAGTTCAAGAGAAACCTTAGCTCATGTACCCTAGTGGAGTAACTACACAGAACTTCTGCCAGATCATACCTGTAGTCCTCTGTATGGTTACTTCCATTACTTCCAGTAATGTCCTACTGCACTTGCCAAATCTCAGTTTCAGCTAAACAACTGGGCTCCACATCTAATAAGCATTCTCAGTTGTGTGAATCCTTCTTATTTACAGTTCTGAAGTTTTTTTTTTTTAATTTTCTACTGGTCTTACCATAGAGCAGCTGTCATTAATTTACTGCCCTCTTCAGCACCTTCTTTCACAGACTGATTACACATTGGGTTTTTTTAATTGTCCGTTCTATTCCATAGGATATTGGAAAAACTCAATAAAGACTAACAGCCCATTCCAGAGAGCAAGATGGCCAGGGTAGCTGTCGCTGCCATACCTCCTCCAGAGGGTTTTCAAGTGGTGTGGGGAGGCAAGAAAAACTCAAAATCCCCCAGCCGGTTGAAAGTCCTGCACAGACTCCAGTGGTTGTCCCCCCTCCCCTTCTGGATTAGGCTGTAAATTGCTTCAATGCTGTGGTTTTGCTATAAGAAGGCACCAGTCATTTCCAGTAGGAGGACATTTGTTTAGCTGCTATGCTTATTTATACACACGGGTTTAGGTGAAGCAGTAATGCTTTAGTGAAAACAAAACTTGGATCTTGCCTAAAATTTCCACAGGCCAATTGCCATTTGCAGTCTGCCATGTACATACTGCTGCAATCCAAAACTGCGCTGAAATGCAGTTCCTAATGGATTTCCAGGAGTAGCTGGGGGGGCGGGGGGGAGTTGGAGGGGCTGCCATGGAACAGAGAAACTGGCAAAAATTGGACGCTTTCTATTTATGGAAATTTTGGATAGGCTTCAAACTATTCCCTTATTATAGAGCATCTACTTTGCTTCTTGTAGTAAGGAAAAAAGGAATGACTGAACCTTTCTTAAGAAACACCATCATAGAGTAACTAACTTTTTTCTCCTCAGAGAATTATAAAAAAGAAAATTGGTGGCTCAACAGAACATTTTTGATGCTTGTTTTGAAATATCTCAGCTTCAAGGGCACATTGAAGATTTAATTGTCTTTTCCCTCTCCTTGGAATATCCAAGGATTGAGAGTTCTGTGAGGATTTCTAGCTGAGCCCTAACCAAAATAGACTTCCCAAGATTCTTTGGGGGAAGTCACGATAATGAAGGAATCTTACGGTTAGCAGGGTGTTCAAAGTACAAAACACAGCACAATCTTTCTGTTTTGTGCGTGTTGCAAAGAAACAAAATTCTACATGGAGCTTCTTTATCTTTGCAAAACTAGTAGGCATCCCTTATTGTAAAGAACTCCATTCAAAACAGAATAGAAACAGGATTCTAATCTAGTCTAACTAGCTAGGATGGATAAAGATGCAGGCCATTTATGTGTGTTCCCCTCGCTTTCAGTGTACATTTCTGCCAGACTTTTTTTTAATGCACGCGTTTTTCCCTCTTCAGAACACTCTGCGCTTTCACTTCTGCCATTCCCCGCGTTTTACAAATGCTTTCAAAACTTTCCCCCCTTCACAGGGAAAGTGAAGGCAATCCCAATGCATAAACATTTACCTTGGGCTCTTGCCTCCCCCTTCTCTGCCTCCCCCCACCACATCATAATTGTTCCTCCCACTCAACCTCCATCTCCCTCCTCCCTTCCTTCCCATACCCATGCCATCTCCATTTACCAGTGCTGGAAAATTTTAGAAACTTTCTTTTACTTTTCTTATTTTAGTGGCAAGAGTCTGGAATGATGAACCAGAGTGAAATGGGCAAGGCTGAATTCTTCAATTTGTCCACATTAGGAGGATTAGGAAAGACAGGCAAGACAGTATATAGGGCCAAGGAGAAGAGGTTTCAGCCCTTTAGTCAGGGCTGAAGGGGGGGACTGACACTGAGAGGGTGGGAACACCACTATAAAAGAAGAGAGGGGTAAGGCCAAGGAGGAAGCTGTGGCTGGGAGTTTGCATAGAGCTGGGGAACTGTTCGGTAAGGTGACTCTCTAGAGTCCCCCTCTGAAGTCAGAGGCTAACCTTCACTTCCAAAAGATAATTTACCTGATATACCACTGCCCCCAAGCACACCCAAATACCACTGAGGCAAAAGAAGGCTTTCAACAGGTGAGAAAAACCGCCACAAATTTTTTGTAGGTGTAAATAAATCTATTGTACTGTAGAATTCAGTCTTCCCAGTGTGTGGTCAAAGCTTGACATGGTTGCAAGTATCAGTGATACAAACCACAGCTGCAGAGCAAAAATATGACCATATTTTTAATGGGCTTTGCATTACTATATTTTTATGGGCTTTTCTCATGATAACTCCCCATCCTAGCCTCTGAAGACTTCCCACGATTTCCTTTGCTCTTTTCCAATTCCATGGATTTTCCCTCAAGATTAGCCCCTCCAGGCCCCCTTCTCCTTCCTGACATCAAACCCACTCGTCCTCTGATCACCAGGCGTTTCCCTGGAAACACCAGCTGAGACAAAGCGGCCTTTTGGTCTGATCATGCAAAGCACGTCCCAACAAGTTTTTATGCTTAACCAGCCAGTTGCTTTTCAAAGATAACACACAGAGTGATGTTCCGTCTGAAGTTGAGGGTCATTTCAGCCATATCTCTCAATATCCAAGTCTCCTTTTTTCCCCACACAAAATCTAGCTAGTATGCTGTTATGTAGGAGAAATAAGGTGAGAAAGCCTTAAAATTGGGGTTTGAATGTAGATTTGTTTTCCCCGCTGTAGGGAGTGACATGGAGCCTTCCAGCCAATCAGACCACAACGGGCGGTGTGTAATGTGCGCGCAGCCCTTTTTTTTTGGTTTTGTGCCGGTGGAGGCTATGTGGCATTGTTTAAATGTGGGCCTGATGAGCAGAAGCTGTTTAAACGTGGGCACAAGGAGCAGAAATTGTTGAAAGGTGGGCACGAGGAGCCAATCAAAAGAAAGCGGCATAGGCGGGGAGATTGTGCGTATGCACCTACGTGCTTATGTAACCACGTATTTTCGTGCCAACATTTTTTTTTTAAAAAAAGTTCCTGCCCCAACACAGCATGACAGCCAATCAGGACAGACCCGCTGAGTTGATCGCATGTTCGTGGGGAGCATAACATTGATGTCTTCACTAGAAACATGCTGCAGTGGGGAGGAAGAAACCTGGATGAGAAGGTTCTGTTTCTTTTGAAACCTGGTTGTATCTGTATTTCATTTTCAGTGGGTATTTGCCCAATGTTGAAATCCAGTTCAGAAAAGCGCTAACGGCTTGCAACATGTGACGAGAAAGTTTACATTTCCCTTGCCATTGGAGATTTAGCACATTCAAGTGACAAGTGATACTAGTCAAAAATGCCAACTCAGTTATCCACTACAGGTTTTCCATTTGCTTTTGAGAAATTTGTGAATCTGAAGAAGACCCAAACATGTCATGAGTTAGCCATGCCACATCATTCTATATCTCTGTCTCATACTTTTCCAGTAAACTTTAAGTGATTTTGTGCTCTTCAAACAGCAGCATTGACCTCGTTTACAGTTAGAAAGCATTTTTCATTCTAAAATATTTTCCTTTACCTATAATTGTTTCTTTGTGTGAGTGTGTGTGCTCTCCAGTTACAGTCTTTTAGTTTTTCAAATTATTTTCTCATTCTAATAAAACATACAGAAAAATAAAAAGATTAATAATAAAGATTATACAAAAGTGAAAGGTAATTTTTTTTAAAAAAAATTAAAGGGATCTTATAAAAGATTTCCAATAAAAGAGAGCCTGGATTGGTTATTCATTTGATATATTTTCCTACAAAAATCTTACTCCTATTAGGTAAATACACACCAACCTTTATATTTATTACTACTATAACATATTCTGTTACCTTAGATATCATTATGTTTATGATTTTATAATAATCGTTTAACCATTGTACAATAATCTTTTCATTAACCTTACATTTTAATTAAAAATCTTAATTAAAAATCTTCAGCATTTTTCAGTTTATTCTTATCGCAATATTCAGAGTTTATATAATTTTACCATTAATTATATATATTATTAATTATATAATAACCATATAATATCACATAACTATTAAATACAGCTTTATTGTTTTACGATCAATCTGGTACATTCTTGGCCTATACAATGTGAAAAAAATCATTGAATATAAACATTATATTGATTATTCAACATAACACAAAAAAAATATAATTCCCACTTCTCATTAACCTCCTGTTTTGGACATCTATTCATGGATAGCCCCATTCACCAGCCGGGTGCTTATCTTCAGCACCACAGCCCCCCCCCCCCCGCCCCGCAAGACTTCCCAGAAGTTTGGGGAGGCTGAAAAAGTCAAACAGCCTCCCCACTCCCCGCCCCTGAGGAGCCTCTATGGCCGTGGGGCTGATGGGAATTGTAGTTCTTAACATCTGGAGTGCCAAAGGTTTGCCACCACTGCTCTATGGGCTGCAATCAGAGGTGTAGCAAGGGGGGAAAGTGCCTGGTGCACCGGTGCGTCCTCCGCCCTGCCCTGGAACGCCCCCACCACTCCCCCATAGGACACGCGCCTGGTGCATCACCCCCCCGTCCCCTTGGAGCTACACCTCTGGCTGCAATGGGCTTATGCCAACTGGACTTATGCTGGCGAAAAACCGGCAAAAGTCGAGAGGGAGCCAACTAACTCCTTCCTTGGCATTTCAAGGCAGAAGACATCCAGAAGTTGGTTGTGCCATTGCCTGCTTCTGCATGGGCTGAGAGAGTTCTGAGAGAATTGTGACTGACCTAAGGTCAACCAGCAGGCTCTGTGTGGAGGAATGGGGAATCGAACCTGGTTCTCCAGATTAAAGTCCCTGGCTCTTAACCGCCACACCACATGAAACACAACATTGTGAGTTTGAATATTTCCTTCCATTTGCATGTCAGGCTAATCAGTCCATTTCCCTTCTTTGCATACTTGGTGGACTATTTCTAATTAGTTCATTTTTATCCCATCCTTCCACCAAAGAGCTCAGGGCAACACGTAGTTCACCTGTCCTCCATTTTATCCTCACATATACGGTAGGTTAGGCTGACAGGGAATGACGGCCCAAAGTCATCCAAGGGAGCTTCATGGCAAGCAGAGATTTGAACCTGGGTCTCCCTAATCCTCATCCAATACTTTAATCTCTATATCACATTGGCTGTATACCCACTTGCTTGGAGCAAGTTATTCTGAGGGGGAAAAAATCAAGCAAGAGTGAAAAGGTGTTATCCTTTCGTTCTGACAATTTAACTGTATTAAGAACGGCAAGTTCTTCCCAAATTTCTTAATCTGTGAGGAAATGAACCTAGACACATCATTGTGAGCTGTCACATATATTTGTCCTTTCATCCACTGCTATGTTAAAATACAATGCTGGCAAAATATGTAGAATTTTAAAACAGAAGAAAGGGTATCTGTTGCTGTCTTAACTGGATTAGGTGATGCTGAGTCTAAAACAGGTTTCTCATTGCACCAAAGGTTGCTGAGAAAAAAGAAGCCCCCCCCCCCCCAGAAAAGGGCACTTTCTCTTTGAGAATGTAAAAGTCAGCAGCGAAACAAACCACTCTCTGTTGACTGTATACTTAGGTTTCTTTTCTGAGAAATGCATGAAGCAGCATTTATGTCTGCAGGCTGTTGCCCTGAAAGGTGTTAGCTTTCTTCTTGGGATCTCAAGGAACAGCAGTAAAATATCAGCTAAGGGCAACAGCCACAGGGCAGATCCATCTTGATTTTTATGTCCTGCATCACAGAACAAGAAAAAGGTCCTGCGCAACACATTGTGTTAGGGCAATACAACAAGTGGGTGATACCACTTTGCTCCAGAACTTTGGCTCAGATCCCCACCTTAAGTCCCCAGGCAGTGCCTCCTACCCATCACATGATGACAGATGATGTCACATGCCACTCCTTGGCACCACTAAGTCTGAAGGGTCTGAGCCTCAAGCAATATAGAAACCCTTCACAAACATAAACTTTTTTTAAAAAAAGTGTTCACAGAACAAAAGGCGCAATACCTGTGTAGCTCATTAATATAACTGCATTTCCAAACATGCCACAAAGATTCTATTACATGGTGGAACTATCACATTTCTTCAGGGACAATATATTGTGATTCAAGGGCTGGGCAAATTCATTATCTCCCACAACCTGGAGGGCGAACAATATCAGGAAACCCAATTAGGGAAGGTGCTTCTGCTGAGCAACGAATTGATCCTACAGAAGAAAGGCCCAGAAGAAGTTGCAAAGCAGACAGGAAGTGTTTGGTGTGAAAGAAGCCCCAAAGCACCATTGAAAGCCGTCCTGAGCCCTTTGGGAGTAGGGAAGGGTACAAACAAACAAACAAAAAAATAAAGTCCCTTAAGAGTCAGATATGGGAAGGTACTACTTGAAAGTATATCAGAGATCATGTGTGTTAAGGGCCATCAAGTCTCTACTAACTCATGGCAACCCTATGAATCAATGTCCTCCAACATGTCTTACCATTTACAGGTCTTGCTGAGGGTCATGGCTTCCTTTAAAGACTCAGTCTATCTTATGCTGGATGTTTCTCTTTTCCTGTTGCCTTCAACTTTTCCTTGCATTATTGTCTTTTCCCGGTGACTCTTGTTTTCTCATAATGTGACTAAAGTACAACAGCCTCAGTTTAGTCAGTTTAGCTCCTAGGAACAGTTCAGGTTTACTTTGATCTAGAACCCACTTACTGGTCTTCCTTTTTGTGGTCCAATGTATCCATAAAACCACACATTAATGGAATCGACATTCTTCATTGTCCAACTTTCACACCCATACATAGTAACAGGGAATATTATTCAAGAGCATGCCACTTCAAACTGAGTTATCACATTATTCAACTAAAACATCAACATCACACATGCATGGAAGGACATTCAAGGCAGTTTAGTTCACACTAAAAACCACAATAATAAAACAAACTATAAACAAATGTTTCTGCTGTGCAAATTTATACAAACGAAATTCAGATTCCCCTGATAAGAAACCTGGCAGATAAAGGAGATTTTTTCACTTGTAGGACCAGCTCTCTACGAGGTTTGGTGACAGATGAGGCTATAGCCTCAAGCAGCAGATTTTGGGAGAAGCAGTTTCTTGATCTCCCTCTACTCTCCTTCTCCTTGGAGCTAGAGGAGTTAATGCTCCTTCCTTCTTCAGACCCCAAATGTCCTGAAACACAGCGCAAGCTACACAAGTCCAATAGGGTTTGGAACAGTTTGGAAAGGCCTATTGGGCATATGCATCTTAATATACTGTTTCTCAAGGTGCCTGGGAAAGGAAGAAGGAAACAGCAGTGACTTCTTTGGCTCCTTGGGGGTGTTGGGGTGTTGAGCCATGATTATTTATTTGTGTTGGAAAGGAGGATAATTTTGTGGTCAAATGACTCCCACGAGGCAAAGCTCCATAATGCTGGAGACTTGATAGAGAAGGTCTTTTTTCTAATGATTGTTAATTTGTAACGGCGTTCCATTTGTGGTGGTATTCTGCACAGGGTCTCACTGGGAAATCTTAACAAATGGAAAGGTCAAATGACAGGAACTTTTGAGGCCTGGACGATGACGGCTTCTGAGCCGGGCACCATGGAGCTGCTCGTTGCCCCCTTGCCGGCGCATTTGCCCTGTGGATTGGGATGCCAGAATTATTTCACCAAGTTGAACCCAACAAAATCCAACTTCATTTATATATTTACAAAGATCGAATTCGCAGATATAATTAAATAAAGATCTCCCTTCCCTGGCAAGCCTCTCTTCTGTAGCCATTCATTTTACTTGGACGGAGGGCTTGGATCAGCCACTCTTTCTTAGCCCAACCTACCTTATAAGGCGGTTGTGAGAGTAAAGTGGAAACATACCATGCTTGCTGCTGAGTTCCTTGGAGTAGCCGAAAGATAATATTGTAATAAAACAAAATGATTTGAAAATTCTTACAGCGTCTGGCATTGATATTTTTAGCAACTCAGTTCCTAGGGTAAAGTGATGTTAAGGAGGCAGACAGCAAGTGAACTGCTATTTTTATCAATACGTATAGTTGGTGAGAGGTGCTGTGTTTATCTAGATTTCTTGTAGGGAATGTAGCTGCAACAATACAGCTAGTAGACGTATGCAATATTTGGACTGGAGATATTTCAAAGGAAAATGCTCCCTCTTTCCCATCCCTTGCCTTCCGTCCTATCACCCACCCACTCCTTTCTCATTCTTAACCTATTCCCGCTGCGTCTCTTTCTGGTGAACCTCATCTACCCCAGCCTAGGAAACAGTTCTGGCAGGGGAAAAGAGATAAAGCCAATTCCCGGGTCCATAGAAAAAACAAAAACTATTTCCATTCTCATCAACCTTTCCACTCAATGGTTCCTGACATCCTGTCTTTTTGATCCACTTTGAGCATGATATATGGCCAGATTGTTGAGAACTTATTATTAGATCACAAAGAATGTTCCAAATGCAGGGACCATTGGCAGTCACAAGGAAATATCAAGAATTCTTCCAGCATCTGGTGAATGTCCCAAAATGCAAAGATACACAAAGGAACACCAACATTTTTTGTCCAACATTCATGATCCATTATCAGTAGCTTTTTCCCAGATGTGTGAGGAACTGCTAACATTCCATTATGATTGTGTTTATTCAATATTTATATTTATTCCAGTGAATGATCACTATTTCTGAAGAAATCCTCCTCCTCCCTTGGCCACCCCTTTTATTGTGAGGGGTTTTATCTTATCCCTCTCTTCCTTTTTAAGATATATCCGGGCTCAGGAAGTTGGATGTTTTCACCGTCTTGTTTAAGAGAAATGTGTAAAGTTTTAGTTATTTAATTTATAGTGAGTAGTTACAGTTTTCTTGTATTTATTATATAATTGTATATGTATTGTCTTATTGGAAACCTCCTTGAGCGCGAATGGGGAGGGATGATATAAAATGTAATAAAATAAATCTTTTCCTATCGGTGTATACTGACTGCCTTTTCAGTCATCATTTCCGTTTATGAATGTATTCTGGAACTTTCCTGCCTTTAAACTCCTTTTCCTGAATCGCTCTTTAAAATGAAAAATAAACATCACATGCTGCCTTTTTCCCAATTCTGTTGTGGGCATCCTTACATAGAGGCAATAAAATGGTGGGATCATTAGATATAACAGAGTTTTACAGAGAGAGAGAGAGAAAGAAAACTCACAGACTGCGTTAGTTGGGTTTATAATTGGATTGTAACTTTAGCTCTGGCACCATCTGGTGACCAAAACCCAAACTTTCTGTGTCCTTGAAGTTGCCCATTCTTCCTCAGGCACCTAACAATTTATAAAATATTCAGGAAATCAAAGCAGTATGGTCATAGTTTTGCTCTGAAGTCAAGGCTTAGAACAGAAACTGATGGACAGCAACATAACCCAGAATTGGGAGGGATGTCAAATAGAAACCGAAACAGGATTGTGTTACCTTGTTATGAGCTTCAGTAGAAACAGTGAAATTAAATAAGAGACGGGAAGCAGTTCAAAGACCAACATTAGTTCCATCATGAGCTTTTGTGAGTCAGAGCTCACTGGAGTGACTATCCAAAATGGCTAAATTTATACTCTGGATTCATATTCCTGTGCATCTTGATGGAGTAAGTTCAGACTCCCAAAAGCTTATGCTGGTTAGAAATGTTGTTAGGTGCAATTGGATTTTAATTTAATTTTGCTACCACAGACTAACATAGAATTAGTGACGGAGAGGATAGAAATATAGTTGAGTTAGAAGGAAAGTCAACTGTTCATATCTCGGGCCACCCCTAAGCCATATTCTCTTTGGGGGAAATAAAAACCTTTCCTATCTCTGCACTAGTAAAAGTTCCTCTACTTGCTCAGACAAGTAAATTCCCCTCCCTTTGTATTTTCATGAGTTATATTGCTACACATTTATAGAATTATGTTCTTATATGGCCTAGTATGTTACAGGGGAACAGAACTTGGCATTCTTGTAGCAAATGGAAGCTCTGATGGTAAACGTGCAGCACCCCCCTAACCAAAGAGATAGATAAATAGACCGCAGAGCACCTAACCCCTCAGCACTGGGGGATCTAAGACTAAACTAGAGTGACAGAGCCGCCAGCTGTATTTCTTTGTGTGTCTGCTGCTGCATTCACATATCTTGCAGGAGGGAATGTCCATATACAAAAAAACAGTGCATGGGGAAAGTGAATGAAGTCCTCTTTTCTTTAGCTCACTGTGCATGAAGCATTCTTTGGCCTGTCCAGCTCTGACACTCGCTGTGAGGTAGACGGTGAAGAAAAGTGTGTGAAGAAATGGATCCTGGCAGACAGGGGAGGGGAACTCGGTTTGGCTCCCATCAGCTAAAGACTCCTTGTATTGTCAAAGGCTTTCACGGCCGGATACAACTGGTTGTTGTGGGTTTTCCGGGCTGTGTGGCTGTGGTCTGGTGGATCTTGTTCCTAATGTTTCGCCTGCATCTGTGGATGGCATCTTCAGAGGTGTATCACAGAGGGAAGTCTGTTACACACTGTGTCTTAAAAAGAGAAAAAGCCAGACGAGCCATCCGATCTGCTTTATATATTAATTGAGCAGAGTTGTGAATGAAGTCCCAGTGAGGTTTATTTTGGCTCTAGGGAGATGTGGCTCCAATCAGTTCTGGCACAGGAAGTTGCTGGGATCCTATGTCTGAGCTTTCTGAAAAGAAGGACACGTGTGCTTATAACAGGGAGCACAGTGACATAGAACTGGATACTTGCTCCATCTTCCTTCCTGTTGTCCTTTCACATATGCCTTAATGGTGACCTTGTCATCAGGGCCATAGGCAGCTCAAGCTCACCACATTCAGGGGTCTCCTGCTTTCAATGGCCCCATAAACCTTATTCTGCAGAAACCTTCTGCAGGAGAGCACATGGTCACACACCTGCCCAGGCTTGTTTTTTATACAATCCTCTGCTAATAAGGTTGGATGGCGGCCCAGTACTCCAAAACGGTTGAAGCAAATCCAATCAGAGGTCACATCAAAAGTCCACAACAAATTAAAATGCAATTTTAAAGCTGTCTTTCTACATTAAAATCTAGATTTCTGGGCATTTGGACAATACATACATCAATTTAGCACAAATGAGAGAGGGTTAAAGCTATTTATAACGGCATTATGATGCTGCTTTCTGTTACAATACATGAAGGATATCAAGAGAGAACCAGAGAACTCCACTTCTCGAATGAAACCTGCTGGTCACCTCTGGCCAGTCACAGTTTTCTCAGAATTCTTTCAGCCCACATGGAGGTAGGCAACAGCAAATCACCTTGCCTTGAAAACCCTACAGGGTCACCATAAATCAGCTATGATTTGATGACACGCACAGCACACAAACAAGGATGTTGAGAAGAACTGACACTTACTCATAAGACTCTGTAATGTCTGTATGTCAATGGCCACTTATGCACAAATTGCCTGGTGCGTGTTGGGGGCAAATGTCCATTGTGGCAGGATTTCTTGTATGGACGTCTTTCTTCAAGCCCTGCTTTAACTTTCCATTCTCTCTGTGGCAAATGACACCACTTCTAGCGTGACTTTTGATTTGCTTTGCCGCCAGAGCGGGAAGATTTGCCAATGAGCACAGTTTTGCCCTGGACATGTTCCTTCCACTCACGGCCAGCCTACCTAGCTCCACCCTTCCCACTCTCTCGCATTGCCATCCGTGCCTCATCCCTCACCTCCTTTCCATGTTGCCAGCTTCTTCCTTCTTTAAATCTTGATATACTATGCCAATAAAGGTTTCTTGAACTTGAAATCTCAATATAATAATACCAGAGAAGTCTCTCCCAAGGAGGGTACAAGCAGGGTCACTTTTGGGCTCCATTCCACCTTCCCCACTCTGCTTCTGCCCTCCTCGATGATTTGGAGGCCTTTTAAAAACTTTATTTCAAACATGTCTTTATTTTAAAAGAAGTCTCTTTTTTCTTGTGAGGCAGCAGCAGGCACAGGAAGTGTATATTTGTGTGGGGAGGGTAGAGGGATAGTTGTATATGTGGTCCCCTTCTTCAGCAGAGTGTGGTCCAGGGAATTGCTTTGCCTCTTTCATTTAGAATCATAGAGTTGGAAGAGACCCCAAGGACCATCAAGTCCAACCCCCTGCAATGCAGGAAAATGCAATCAAAGCACTCCCGACATATGTTCATTCAGCGTCTGTTTAAAAACCTCCAAAGAAAGAGACTCCACAACTCTCTGAGGTAGTGAATTCCACTGTCGAACAGCCCTGATGGACAGGAAGTTCTTCCTAATGTTTAGGTGGAATCTCTTTCCCTGCACCTTGAACCCATTACTCCGTGTCCTAGTCTCTGAGGCAACAGAAAACAAGCTTGCGCCCTCTTTGACATGGCATGACATCCCTTCAAATATTTAAACATAGCTATCATGTCCCCCCTTAACCTTCGCTTTGCCAGACTAAACATCCCCAGCTCCCTAAGCCTCTCTTCGTAGGGCTCCAGACCTTTTACCATTTTTGTTGCCCTCCTCTGGACCTCTTCCAGCTTGCCAATATCTTTCTTGAATTGTGGTGCCCAGAACTAGACACAATAGCTGTGCCTGTTGTTGTAAGCATCCAAGCCCATGAAGTTGGCCTATGCATAAAGTACTAAGTAGACTTCCAATGACTAGGGTTGGGATTTACTGGTCTGCATAGCTCCTTCTTCCATTCAAGCACTCTCAGAAGTGAAATAAACAAGCAAATGTTGGTTTCTTTCTGCACAAAATTTATTCTTTTTTGTGATACAGAATTAACATTTCATTGGTACATGGTTACAGGGTACACTGTGTTAAACAGTCCCCTGGAGGTTCTATCAAATTTTATCAAAGTGTAGAAAACATTTTCTCTCATAATGAAAATAAATTATTTTCAGAAGTTGCAATTCCCTCCCCCGCCCAGATACCCCATGTTTTAATATTGCTTTTTTACTTGCAGTAATAGCTTCTTCATTCTCAGGATAATTCCTTAGAGAAATCCCACATAATGTTTTTTAATTAACTTGACTCCCTGCTGTGGGGCATGTTGTGTCCAGACCTGACTCTTTGGCCTGAGAGGTCTGTTACTTGCTGGGATGAAAATTAAAGACATTGTAGGCTGGATCCCAAAGCTGATCAAACCTACAGAATGTTACCCATTTGTGATGGTCCATGTGGGAACCAATGACATGGCTGTGAACGCCACTGAAAGCATTAAGGCTGACTGTGAAGCTATTGGGAGGAAGCTGAAGGGAATGAGGGCACAGGTGGTGTTCTCTTTGATCCTTCCTGTCAGAGGAAGTAAAATGGAATGGCAACAGAAGATAATGGAGATGAACCACTGGCTGTGTTGGTAGTGCCAGCAGGAGCAATTTGGATGCTGGGACCACAGGCTAGGTCTTCTGGATGACGACCTACTGGCATGCAATGGACATCACCTATCAAGGTTGCAAAAAGAATATATTTAGCAAAAACCTGAGGAGAACCATCAGAAGGGCTTTGAACTGGTACCACAAGGAAAATGAGACAACTAACGTAGCACTTTAAATGAAAGACAGCAAACAGCAAATGTTCACTGGGAGGACCAGTGAAATGGAGTGGGACACTCGGCAATTTAGATCCTATACAGATGATGCAGCCTCTTTCATGGAAACTCTTGGAATCTGACTGGACAGAAAATACTAGAATCACTGAAGAGCAAAATGACAGCATAATGAAATGGGTGTCTGAAATGGGCTGTGTGGAGGGCTGGCTCAGAAGTACAGCATCTCCTTGGCATACAGAAGGTCCCAGGTTCAATACCCAGAAGATCTAGTAGTTAAAAGGATCAAGAGTCACTATCAGCTAGGTCTTTAATAGACGGAGGGAGCTCAAGCAGCTCTACTCAGAATTAAGTAATATTTTATTCAGTAGCATTTACTGCCAACAAATATTCTTAGAATTGCCTCTTACCCATATGATTCAATAGACACCAACTTAATGTGTGTTTATAAGCATGTTGCGTATGGCCATCATAAATGGGATGGTCTGTGAAAGAGAGGATTAGATCCTGCCAATCATGTCTACTAATAGAATGGGGTGGGGGTGATTGTCACTTATTCCCTCCTCCCACATCACACATCCTATTTATGCTACTCTTAGAGGGAGTCCCCCTGAGAACAGCATTTCAGGGAAAGTTGCAGTGGGAAGTGGAACAGTCAAGCTTCTCCGTTCTCACAATACTTCTCACAGTACTAAAACCAGGGGGCATACATTGAAAATGCTGGGGGGAAGAATTAGGACTAATAAAAGGAAACATGTCTTCACGCAACGCATAACTGGTGTTTGGAATATGTTGCCACAGGAGGTGGTGATGGCCACTAACCTGGATAGCTTTAAAAGGGGCTTGGAAAGATTTATGGTGGAGAAGTCGATCTATGGCTTCCAATCTTGATCCTCCTTGATCTGAGATTGCAAATGCCTTAGCAGACCAGGTGCTCAGGAGCAGCAGCAGAAGGCCACTGCTTTCACATCCTGCATGTGAGCTCTCAAAGGCACCTGGTGCGCCACTGCGAGTAGCAGAGTGCTGGACTAGATGGACTCTGGTCTGATCCAGCAGGCTCTTTCTTATGTTCTTAAGCTCTTTAGCGCTAACAGAAAGCAATTTTCATCAGGATTCAAATTGCTATACATGGAAAAGAGGACAGCCAAACAGAAAGAATTGCACAGGCATTCCAACAGAAAAAGAAAAAAAAAGAAAGGCACATCTGCAGATTTCTTATATATAATAAAATCTGGTTCTTAATCGGCTCAAACATGCGATGTCCACAAATCTTAGATGTATGGAAGAAACCCCTATGATGTCTGCAATGACCCCCGCTTTAATCTTTACACTGAATGCAAATATACCATGTGAAAGATTCTTTGATCTTTAAGTCCTTTGGTTCTTAAGTATTAGCACAGCCGTATCAAAGATGAATATTTTTCCTTGTGAAGTCTGTGCTGTTCACAGAGGCTCGAGAATCTCATGCGAGGTACGTGACCCAGCGTTGCAGTTCCTTTTTGTGAGGATCATGTTAATCTTCTGACAGTGTTAACGCGCCCTAGAAACACAGGCTAAACTGTGATCTGATTATGCTTTTTAAAACACGTTGCAGCCTTGGACTCTTGCCGGGTTTCATCATGAGTCACAGCGACACTTAAAGACATTGTTCAGCACTCAGCAGAGAGCGACTGGAATTTCATGAGGATGTAGATAAGTGCGGTGTGTGTCTATTCAAAGAGAATAATATAGATGTGCTGGCTGAACCAGGTCTGTTAACTCCTTTGTTCTGACTTGATCATGTCTCCTGAGCAGGAGGTAGACACTTTCAGGCGGCTTCTAAACCCCTCTGTAAGAAACCCAAATCAATGTGGCTAATGTTGCAGCCTGACACCACAATTCTAGGCCCAGGCAAAGGAGGATCGATCAGGTTTTTCCTCAAACATAGGTACCGTGTTTCCCCGAATATAAGACAGTGTCTTATATTAATTTTTGCTCCCAAAGATGCGCTATGTCTTATTTTCAGGGGATGTCTTATTTTTCCTGTGTTTTGTTCGTCGGGCATGCTTCCAAACAAAAACTTTGCTACGTCTTACTTTCGGAGGATGCCTTATATTTCGCACTTCAGCAAAACCTCTACTATGTCTTATTTTTCGGGGATGTCTTATATTAGGGGAAACAGGGTAATATAAAAAGCCCCATTAGAGATCTTTCATAAATGACCCCTGAACTTATTCAGTTTCAGAAGGTATAACCACAGCGCAAACCTAGCCTTCCCCTCTCTTTATGGAACTCCAGAAACCGTAGTTTTGGTGAAGGTACTAAGGGTGCAATCATATTCACTTACAAAAGAGTAAATCCACTGAACTCACCAGTACCTATATATGAGTATATGTACACATGATTAAATTGGGCAGCTCTCAGCACCTCTCCAAACTATAATTCCCAGGACTCTTGGAAGAGGGAATTCAAGGTAGTTAAATCAGTATAAAAGCACAGTACTTTTGTAGAGTTGTAGAGTCTGCATCCTAAAACATGCTATTTATACTTATTGGGGTGGAGAAAACCATCTTCTTAAATGGCTCTTCTTCCAATGGAAGAACTACTTAATGGGGAACAAGGCTTCTTAGACTGGAGAAATGCTTCAAACTTGAGGCAAAAGGGTATAAATATCTTAACGATTGAACAAACTGGTGGTGATTTCTCAGTGGATCCCCCTCACTAACTTGAATGTCTCATGGATTTCAGTGAAGCTTATTCCCATGTGTTGGAACATCAATGGTGTTTGTGGTGAACATCACCATGAAGTAACAGTTCTTGTATGAATTTCAATAAACATACACTGTTGGTGAATTCGGCTACGTACAGCCATAGGAAATGCACTGTTGTCTATGTAGAGCAGGAGACCAGTCATCTTGGTCAAATCACGACTTGGTGAGATTCAGAGTAGCCTTGCACAGAGATCCTGTAGGTGGGGGGGGGGGGACCAATTATAATAGTCCTTGCCTGCAGTAATGAATCCAAATTGTTTTCTGATGGTGTTAGTGGACAAAGTTGGCAAGCATGTCAATGAATTGGTATGCTTCTAGAAGCAGTCAGCTCCAAGTTCTCTCAAGTGCCCTTTCTCACATTTCAACTTCCTGGTTCTTGGAGGAATGCAGAAAAATGAAACTGAATGGGCTGCAGCAAACCTAGAGAAAGACTGACACTGAATCTGACCAAACGCAAACTAGGGTTCATTTTAGAAGTACTCTAGGGTGGCAAATAAATCTTTTCCTTCCCCTCTGTCCCTGCACAGTTGTCTAAGTGTAAGAGGCCTCTTACATCTTGCCCTCTTTGAGAGGAAATAGCTTCTCGTGACCCATTTGCCTTTTTGCAGATAAAAGCAATTTGACTTGGACACCGCAGCAATTACAGAGTCTTTGAACATTCCTAAGGCTTCTGTTAATCAGGTTTCTATGGATCTTTTTCAGATGGTGCAACCTGAGGACACTGGCATAATACTGGGAGACTGGAGTCCTACAACTTGCTTGCCGGATGTGTGCTGGTTCGGTTTAGTAAAATCAGACAAAAGTGGAAAGTCAGTGGGTGATGAATATTATTAAACATCTCATAGAAGCCTCAGTGTCTCTGACTTTTAAAAAAGGCACTGGTAAGATTGCTTTTGACAAAATCATCTCTAGACACAACTGATGTGAATCATTTTTAACTGAACAGACTTAAATGGTTTCAAGTCTGTGTTATATTTGTCATCTCCAAGTTTTTGCCAAAAGCAGTGGCTTCTCAGCTCCAGTTATTTCTTCATGAGAATAATTATACAGTACCTTTTCAATAATTATACAGTGCCTTTTTGTCCAGGCCAGGGCACTGAAACTGCCTTGGCTCCCTGACCTGGGAACATATGCCTGTTCATCCTCCTGTATCCTTTGAGGCTTTGGAAGCACTGTTTTTCGTTCATCTCCCCTCTCGCCCCGCACCTTTCTGGAAGGCAGGTAACAATGGTCCTAAAGGTTTCTACTTCAGCCTTTATTAATTGGTCTATCAGTCCTGCAGGGCCATAATTTGCTTTCCATGCTGTTTAAAATCTACATGAAATTGCTGGGAGAGATCTGGAAAATGGTATCAGAAACATGTAGATGGCACTCAGCTTTAGCTGTCTGTTTCATCTAATTCCAATGAGGAAGTGGACATGCTAAACCAGCATCTGGTGGTGACAAAGGACTGGATGAAAATAAACAAACTGAATCCAGATAACAGAAGCATTATGGATTGGGTGATGCAGGAACAGAGGTACAGCCTTTGACGGATGTGGCTGTACTCCTTCAGGATACCTTATCAAAGTACCATGTTTCAATCTGCAAAAAATTATGGTTTTGACAAGGGCTCAACTTAAAACTAAATTATAATGCTTGTAATCATTCGGGACTATTTTTCTACTGTGGAAGCACGCTACTTTCTCTTCCGTCACACCACAACTGATTGCACTTTAATCTTTATGTGGAAAAGAGTATAGCGCACATGTTTTGTTTTGCTTTTTTGCTGTCAATTCACTGCTTATGGCAACCCCTGATGAGGCTTTCAAGGCAAAAGGCATTCAGAGGTGGTTTGATGTCGCCATGGTATTCTTTGGAGTTCTCCCATTTAAATACTTGCCAGGTATTTGGCCCAAGGACACCCAGCAAGTTCCCTTGACAGGGTATGGATCTGAGCCTGGATTTCTCAGATCCTAGTCTGACATCTAAACCACTATACCATGCTGGGTCTCTTCACAAATACTTGTTGCTAATTGGGTGAAATATTACCCACCTGAGTTTATGTCTCAGAAGATCAAGCTACAAGGGAACTTTGGAGTTTTGTGAAAAGGAAGTGGGCACTACCACAGAATGGCTGGCAAGGGGCCAACTACAAAAGGTTGTGAAGTTCCAATCCAAGCATCTTCCCAAAATGAGAGCAGATGCTTCCAAATGAGTGCTCCTTGCAGGCCCAACGTGATACCTTCGGGTATATTCTCTCCATGTTGGGGACCACTGACTCAGAGGCTACAGTTGTCCTAATACTCTTTGAAAGTTTAGAACTGTTCATAAAGTCTTCCTTCCAACCATATGGCTTAGGAGCTTGAGACTGATTTTTTAAAATCAAACATAGCTGCGCTATTCAAGCTTCCATCTTTTGTTTCAGCATGGTTATTAGAATTAAGGTGTTCTCACTGACAAGCTGCTCTTTAATCAACACTTTCTAATCTTTGACAGTGTCACCATTACTTCCAGTCGATTTGCACCACCCCTTTTATCAAGCCAGATGTCTTCCCTCTGAAAAGGCTACCATGTTCCCTTCCACCTTGGGATTTGGGAATCACCCCCTCCCTTACTTAGGGCAGAAAGTATACAGCTAAAAGCTAACAGGTGCTTTGAGCGTACGACTATGAAGATTACTGGGTAAAACACATCAAATCACACAGAACAAAGCTAGCTTTGGGTAGAGTTCACAGATGTGTCACATATAGACTGAAGGCACATTAATTTACATACTTGTTCCTGCTTTTCCCACCAATGGAAACCCAAAACGGCTCATAACATAACTCTCCCTTCCTCCATTTTATTCTCACAACAACCACCCTGTGGTGTAGATTAGGTTGAAAACGAACTGGCCCATGGTCACCCTGTGAGCATCCAAGGCAGAATGGGGATTTGAACCTGGATTTCCCAGATATTCGTCTGACTTGCTAACGACTGTACCAGGTGGGCTCTCATAACACCAGAGAAGTCAAAAGTGCTTGGGTGGCTCTATCCAGATTAGAGGGAGCAAACACCAGCCGCTGTTGTGCTCCCCCACAACTGAACTGCACCTTTAGTGACCCATAGGACACATACAAACTATGAAAGCATCCATCAAGGAGTCTCCAAGCTGTGGCTCTCCAGATGTTCATGGACTACAATTCCCACCAGCCAGGACTGATGGGAATTGTAGTCCATGAACAACTGGAGAGCCAGTTTGCAGACTCCTTGAATGAGTCTTTAACTGATACACAAGTTTTAAGCACAAGTCAGACTTCATGCAAGAGATGAGTTCTTACTGAGCAAGTGAACAGTGGCACAACAGGCTCCTTGAAGCCTTGAAAAGGCAGAGCACTGAAAGCTGTGAATCAGCAGAACTCATCCTACTTGCCTTGTTCAGGTGCAAACAAAAAAAAACCACTTTGCAGAAGCAGCTAATCTATTTGCAGGACAGAAGTAAAGACTCTTCTATAACTGCCAGAAAACCAGAGCAGGGCTGTCGTTTGAACTAAGATGGAAGAACAGAGGAACCTGTTATTTATCTACATCGAAAGGATGTGTTTAATTGTTTGAGTGCATCTGAATGAATAAAACATTATGCAAGCTGGTGCAAGATGCTCGCAAGGCAGAATGTGGGATATTTAATTTGCTTGGCTAGCCACAGAAATCTTGAGTATATGATCTCCTCCAAAGGGCATATTATCCAATTAATTCCTGTGTCTGGGAAACTTCTGAGTTCCTCCTTCCCATATGCTCTTCGACATCTCTATCTGAAATCCAGTTACCTGGAAGTAACTGATTAACTCAACTGATTTCAGAGCTAACTCCTTGTATGCAGGTGTGCTTGGGATCCTAGCCAAAGAACACTGTGTTCTGTACCAAGATATGCCAACAGAATATGACCAGAATAAATTATTCAGATTCAGCTATAATTACTGAATTTGTTATATTACAGGAAGAAGAGGTGTCTAGCAGAAACCTGTTTCACAGGAACAGAGAATCGTGTTAGGGTTCAGCCTGGTCTGAATGGGAACCCCTGGGAGGAAGACTCAGATAGAGAAGAGGGGACAGTGTTGGTTCCAGATTCTCAGGCACTGCCTGTAGATGCAGAGACTGAGCAGCCAGAAGTTCCTGCAGGACCAGGTCCCCAGGCTCAGGCAGAGCATTCAGGCTGGGATCCACAGCCAGGTCCAAGCTCTGAGGTTCCCCAGCAAGAACTTAGCTCTGAGACTCTTCAACCCCTTGATGCAAAGCCAGAGGGGACGCTGACAGCTCCCTCACCCACCCACCCCCATCTCCAGAGCCCCAGGAGCAATGCAGGAGGAGTCTATGTGCAAGCTTGCAGCAGAGGAGACGCAGCAGCAGGTTAGCAGCTATGGGGTGAGCTAGAGTAGATGCAGAGTCTTTTCAGGAGCCAGACTAGAGTAACCCAGCTGCAAGAGGTTATTGCACAAGGGAATGGGAGGCTGGCTATAAAAGAGAGGCTGCAGCTGAGCTAGCTTGTGGCAGCAACATTGTTTGCAGGTTTCTATTTATGTTTCTTGCCTTGTCTGGATTCCTTGCTCTGTGCACATTAAACATCTGAACCTGCTAAGACCTGTGTGTGGACTATCCTTAGTTCCTGAGGGCCTGTCTATGACAAATCTTGCCGAAAATTCCCTTTGTTTTCAGAGCACCACACAGGCCCTCAACCAATATGCATGAAGGCTCTGGAGTTCCTCAGAAGACAACCACCACCACCACCAATCTTCCCTGAAAGGCTGGTTGTGTTCTAGAAGACAAGTTCTCACAGCACAACTGCACAGACCAAGATGGCCAGCATCCCATGTGAAAAAATCTCTTAATATTTTTCACAGCTTTTCTCCCTAAAGGGACCTCAAGTGTCTTACAATATTAACAACAGAACGAGGAAAAACAACATAAACGATGGTGTGAGCCCTGGGATTGTTTCAGAATCCTCTGCAACACACAAGGCTTCATGGGAGAGTATATGGGTATGAAAAGCCTTCCCCAAAGAGGACAAGTTTGAAAACTTCCAAGCTAAAATGTTGTCTTTCAACAGTATCAGGAAGGGAGCTGTATCTCAGAAGTGCTTTGAAAGTGCTTGGTCTTGTTCTTACTGCTGCACAGTTGCAGCCTGGACCTCTATACTCAGGGAGCTGTGCAGACTGCCATATCTATAATCACATTTTCCCTAAAAGCGGAGGGATTCTGTCAAGGCTGATAAAGACAGAAGCTAGCCTCAACCAAGTTGTCTGGTTAGCCTCAACCAGGGCCAGGGCTATTTCTGCCCTGGCCCCACCACCTGCCCTGGTGGAATGTTCTTTTTAGAGAGACCCAGGCCCTGCAGGAAGTAATTCCACAGATGGTGACTGCAAGATGGAGCTGTTCCACCAAGCGTACGTTTGAGGCAGCATCTTTTGAGGGTTTTTTCCCATCTAAATTGTCCCACTCCTCTCTTTTGCCGTTCTTCTTCCCCTCCTTTTTCAGTTTTTTGACATCTCTTTTTTTGGTTTTCTGTTTCTAAGTTCTGTTTTCTGTATTTTTGAATATTATTGAAATCAGAAATTTTATAATCTTTATAGTTAAACTAGCAGTAAAGCCCGCTGTATGGCAAGCAGGCCTATGGTAGATAGGGCAGGGGGTGAGAGCAGGCAGGGAACTGATCAGCGGGCCAGTGGGCTTGCTGGGGAGGGGGGGAGGGGGGGAGGGAGGGGCGGAGGCCAGGAGGGGTTGCAGGGGTTGGGGGGAAGGTGGGGAAGGCTTGCTGGGGGTGGATTTTAGTCACCATCTGAATTTGGAAAGATTTTAATCTTGATTTTATTGTAATTGTTGTTTTGTTGGAAGCTGTTCTGAGCCCATAAGGCAGTGATGGCGAACCTTTTTGAGACCGAGTACCCAAATTGCAACCCAAACCCCACTTATTTATCGCAAAGTGCCAACCCAGTTTTAGTTTAGAAAAAAACAGTTGGCTCCCTCTTCCTCCGCCCCACCCGCTCGAGCAGGGGCCAGCCTGCTGTAGCCTCCAGCAAGTCTCTGTGCCTCTCTAGCATCTCTGCCTCCTCTGCACACACACCTCTCAGGCAGCAGCCACCCAGAGCACAGGCACCAGGCCCGCCAGCCGAGTCCTCCCTGCTCACTGCGGTGCGTGCACAGAGGCCCAAGCCAGCCTAGATGTGTGTGTGTGTGTGGGGGGTGATTTCCCGCCCCCCACATGACGAACTGTGTGTGTGCGTGCCTGCAGAGAGGGCTTCGAGTGCCACCTCTGGCACCCATGCCATAGGTTTGCCATCACTGCCATAAGGGGAAAGGATGGCATAGAAATGAAATAACAATAAAGAGATAACAATATGAAAACATGGAAGATTCACATTAAGAAGCAGGTAAAATTTAGTTTCTTCAATTAAAAGCCCCATCTGCTCTTAATCATATGTTATAACTGTGCATTTGTGTACCCTGAACTCAGGCAAATACAACCAATGGAAGAAACAAAACAACCTAGTGTGGGAAATAGCACAGGCCACAACATATTCTTAGCTGCTTTCAGTTTTGAGAAAACCGAGGTAGGGGGGAAAGGGGAAATATCTTCATTTAGGGAGTTCAAAACTATTCCTGGTTTTATTCAGATCACCAGAAAGTCATTCATTTGCTGCTAGTGTTGCTCCGAGAAGCAACATGCAGTCTACCTTTTACTCCTTACAGGGGAGGGCGACAAATGCCAGGAGACAAGAGGCTTGAGATAATACATTTTAGTCATCAGAGATTCTTGTGGCAAACAGGAGAGGACTGGACTGACAAAGAAAGTTAGTCCATCACTGTTCAAAACAAAACCATAAATCTCATATACGTCATGACGAAACTTTACACTTCAATACAGCACTTTCAATTAACCATCTAAGAGTTCTCTTCCATTCTGGCCATCCAACCTTATGTAATATATCAAGTTTAGGGAATGTGGCTAAATCTCAGTCTTCAGGCAGGTTCCCAATTCTTCCTGGGCAACTAGGCTTTTTCTAAAACACTGTGTGAAGCAGAGGCTTATCAACTTTCAAAGGCATAAAGAACTTAGTTTTTTCTATTGCTACACTCCCAAGGGCAGACTCACCCCCTCCGTTCTGGATGGGGCTCTTACAGTCTTACGGACTAATGATTTAAATCGATTTGATTTAACTGAAATCCACAATGTTAATTTCTGGACTCAAGCTACAGATTAATAGTTCCGCTACCATATCAATTTTCTCATTATAGACTGATTTGCCTCCTAAAATGGCTGGATTTACTTGTGGCAAGCTATATTACCCAAGTGCCACACAAAACTCACATTTCCGTTTGTATCAGGAAACTATGTTATGGTGATTTGCCATATTACAAGAATTAGTTTATGAAATGAATGCTAACAAACTTTCTTGGAATTTGAAAATGCCCATAGTATTTACATGTTGAGACAGAACCTCAAAGGGCTATGTATTGATGGTAACCACAACATTTCAGAAATGTAACTGAACTTAGATGGTGGAGGCCGGGTCAGAAGAATGTTAATCTAATTCCAGAACATTCTTAAGTAAACCAGGTTCATTTTGACTCATTTTACCACAGTAAAAACTTGTTTATCTCAGTACAAAACAAATGTCTTAGGACTGTGACTTCAGGTCTAGCAACCACCCAATGGAAAGAAGAAAAACAAATATTTTGCTGATGAAGAAGGTGCATTTGATGTTCTTTCTACAGATTGAAATTATGGAAGAATTCCAGTACCAGTTATTATTCATGGCTGACCACAAGGTAGTCCATACAGCTCTTTATATATAGTTTAAAAGCCCTCTTCCATTCAGAGCACACCTGGGGTCTGAGAACTCAATAAAAGTCATAATGTATATCTCTAGATTAACTATAAGGATACTTTGAAGATTACTACAGTCTTTATTTGTGTATGCACAGATTCCATGCTATCCATCACTTCACATCAGCTATAAAATATACTTAGTAACCTAAAATGTTACTGAATATCAAATGCCAAATGAAATGGCATGTCTCCTACCACTCCACAGAGCAACATCTGAAGCTTCCTCCCACTGAAGTGGTTCCTTTGCCAATAAACAATCCACTTAATTTAGAGGAAGGGTCATTTGGCAAGATGTTCCTCCAACGTACGGCAAAATTACATGCAAACATGTGAGAAGTAGCTGAAGATTCAGAAAACATCTAGTGTAACTTCAATAACAAAATTCTCAGAGATGAATTCTGATAAGGGAAGGGATTCACTTCAGTTTCACAAAACATGTACATATTAGCTAGTTTTAAGAATCGGAACAGGCAAAAGGGGCTGGAATTTTTAAAAGATAAATATTCATATTCTCCCTGAGAGTTTAGTATAAGAGAAATTATATAGCACCACCCAATGGACAACGTTTATTTTTTGTATTTAAAAAGCTAGTCATTACCAAAATAAATTTATTTACTTCTTTATATCCCATTTTTCTCCCTAATGGGAACTAAAACACACTCCCTCTTCCATTTTAAACCCCAGAGAGGTGCTTATTTAAAATGTTTCCATGCAGCTTTTCTATGCAAATAAGTTCCCCAAAGCAGCAAACATAGGTTAAGCTGTGTGTGTGCGTGTGTGACTGGACAAGGTCACCCGGCAAGCTGCCCCTGGCATGGATTTGAAAGTAAATAAATTTGCTAAGGTTTGCACGATTAGGATTTTTCTACATTTGAAGGTCTTGCATGATCTTACTTCAATTCTCATTTCATGTCCACACAACATATAAGAGGAATGGTCATCATGAGGCAGAAAACACTTTCTTGCCAAATGAATGACGTTGTTGCTATTTATCATGTCAAAAAACCAACAAATGGGGCTACACATGTATGAGAGTTGGATGTCACAACACTTGTGAGCAGGAGGTGTGGCACTGTGAGAGCTCATCCACTTTGCATGTAGAAGTACCTAGGTTCAGTCCCTGCCAGCATGTCCCATTAAAAGGACGTACAAGCGGGAAAAACCTCTGCTACCAGTCAAAGTAGACAATACTGACCTTAATAGACTGACAGTTTAAGGCAGCTCTATGCTAAACGTTTTTTTTTAAAGAGGAAACAAATTTTTGGCCCTATTGAGTAACCAAGCAGCCACTGTGTTAGACAGGATGGACCACTGGCCTGATCTAGCAGACTCTTCTTATGTAACATGAACCTATTTTGGTTGCGTTGCATCCTCCCAGGAAGCATGGATATATCTACTTTAGTAAAATAAAACTCACTTCGCATGTACGATTCTGAGAGTTGGCACCTAACCCTGACATAGCTCCATCTCACACTAATTATCTATGACAAGAGATAATGGAGAAGGGATGAAACCTAAGCAGGGTCTAACACACCCACCCTTCAAAGCAGCCATCTTCTGCAGAGATATTTTGAAATAATCTACCGCTTCCACATAAAAGGCAGGAATCCACCCCGAGATTACCCCACACGCTTTTGGCACATAATCCTAAACACTGATCTCACTTCAGAGAAAACAAACGCGAAAGTCAAGCTGGCGTGCACAAATTTATTTCTGAGCAGCCACATGAAATGTTAAGAATAACAAGCAAACAGCTGTGTAATTGCCTAATGGTCAAGCCACTTAATCAACCACTTGGAGATTCGAACTAACGACCGAAGCAAGTCTCTGCTCGGCTTTCCGCTTCTCTTACAAAACTTACCCACCGTTCAAACGACTTCCATTTGATAAGCCCCACCCCTTCCTACTAGTTCTAGGACACGTCAACTGAGGTTTGCTGACCCGGAAGTTATATGTTCAGCGGGAGGGTCTTTCTTATTCACGAGGGATTTTTCCAAGCCACTTTTAACACATTTCAGTAATAGTAAATCCGATGTTGGAAAACACAGTGCAAATATCGAAAAAGAATAGGGCGGTCTATCAAGACACCGGAAGTGCACGTAGGCCGGGTCGCCGGAAGTCCTACGTTCTGTGCTGCGTGTACACTTGTCTGGCTCGTACGGAAACCGCGCGGGGTCAGCCCAAGTCCCTTTTTGCGAGGTCTGGAGCAGCGTGGCGGTGGGAGACGGCGATGGCTCCCAAGGGCGGTAGCGGCGGGGCTCGGCAGCAGTCTGAGGAGGAGCTGCTCTTGCAGGACTTCGAAGCCCTGGCAACCTCTGTCCGGCCCAAAGTCCTCCGGCGCTGTTTTTTTCAGGGAACGCGCCTTCATCGTGTCTCTGGCTATCCCGGATCTGTAGAGAGTAGGCGGGGGCAGGGAGCAAGTGGCTGTAAGGGCAGGTCAGCAGCGATGAGTGAATGAATGAATAAGTGGGCGCAGTTCAGCCACCTTCCCTCTCGCCTCTTCTTGAAGCCTTTTGGTACTGCTTATTTTGCCAATTTAGAGAGCCATTCTAAACAGGTCTACTCAGAATCCTATTCAGGTTATTCAGTGGGACTTACTTCCTGGAAGGCGTTTTTAGGACTGCACTGTCAAGGGTCCCAGCTTCAATCTTCAGTATCTCCAGTTGATAAAATCCAGCAAACAGCTGATGTGGAAGGTGTTGATCCAACCAGGAATCTTCCTCGGTGTAGTTGGATGTGTTCAGTAGCCCCATTCCTCCAGTAGTGTTTTAACTATATGCGTATCTATATAGCAACTAGAAAGAACTCTAGGAATAAACATTAATTCAGTGAAGGAACAATTATTGTGTGAAATTTCAGGTCTTGCTCTGCCTTGAGGGCTTGTGTTTTCCCCTTGCCAGGTCATAAAGCTATTTGTAGGTCCAGGTGACGGAGCACTGAAATGTATGTCGAAATAAGTACAAGTTTGTGGATTCAGAGCTATACCATGAGTTTTGTGAGAGTTGCAGGGTTTCATTTGTTTGTTGTGCTGCTTAGGGAGTAGTTACTTGTTGCATAATTTACGTCCTTTCTCCCCAATGGTGACCTGAAGTGACTTATGCTGTTTCTTTTCCATCCTTTGAAACTTATACCAACCCTGTGAGATAGGTCAAACGGAAACATGTGACTGGACCAAGGTTGCTCAGTGAACATCTGTAGCAGTGTGGGGATTTGTATCTGGGTCTCCTAGATGGTAGTCCAGCAGCCAAACTGCTACATTGCACTGGTTATTTCTGGATCTAGTATCCAGTCATATGCAGTATATATAATCTGGTGTCCCTTTCTATTCTGAGCCTGTTGAATGTCTCATCTGGACATAGGAAGTCTTTTCTAGTCAAATACTGTCTGGAAAAGCAGAAGTGGTGCGTCCTGGTTTGGTGATGTTGAAGCACTTCATTTTTGTTTGTATTTTTGGTTGCCAGGTTTATGTAAATAAATACAAGAGCATTTTGAAAGTGGAACAATGTTGTTCTGATATAACTTTAGCCCTATCGTTCCTGCAGTGATTCTTATAAGTTGTATAAAGAGGAGACATGAATTCTCTAACACACCGCTAGATGGCATTGCTATTCCTTTGTTTTGTTTTATAGTGTAAGTTGATTGTAGTTCCTGTGTGTTTGTGTGCCTTTGAATCACGGCTAATTTGTGGTGACCCTGAAGGGGTTTCAAGAAAAGAGACATTCAGACGTTTGCCATTGCCTGCCTCTGGGCAGAATGAGAGTTTTGAGAGAACTGTGACTAGCCCTAGGCCACCCAGCAGGCTTCTTGTGAAGGAGCAGGGAATCAAACTCTGTTTTCCAGACTAGTATCCACTGCTGTTAAATGCTATACTACCCTGGATCTCGACTGTAGTTTAAACTTCTGAAAAAGTAAAAATTGGCTGCATGCGCAATGTATGGCTGTAGTTGTTTATGTAGAAAGTAGAAATGAACACAGCTGGCTTTTGTTGGGTTGGACCATGAAGTTCAGACTAGTTTATTGCAGGTAGGAAAGTTCTTTGAGCCTGCAAGGACCAGTAGAATTCTGACGTAGCCTAGTGGGTGCAGCAACAAAATGGATGCCACAAAATGGATGCCACAGGAGGTGGAGTAAGCAGAAAAATGATTGCCACAGCCTAACTTTAGTATCAAAGTTTAGATCCACAGCTGCTGCCAAAGCAGTGTTTTTAAAAATCTGCACAGCCAATCAGAATCTGGGCAAAAGCCATATCTAGCTCCACCCACTTTCTAAAAGCACTTGGCAAGTACAAGAAAAGGTGTCTGCAGGCACCATGCTGCCCAAGGGCCCTATCTTGGAGACTCCTGCCCTACAGAGTTGGAACTGGTTTTGACATGGCGTTACATTACTTTTTAATTTTTTTAAAACCATCTATTTTTTGCCTCTCAGGTTATTCACACCTCCTAGGACCATAGGAACCTGCGTGTGCTAGAATTTATAATGACCAAATATGGTATTTTTGTAGAACTTTGGGGATACCTGTTGAAGAGAGCACTGCACAGGTTGGAGATGTCTGATTTTGCTAACTTTTCCTGTATTGGATGAATATTGTATTGGTAACATTTTGTATTGTTTTTTCCATAGGGCTGTACTGGCGGATCTGGCACATGGACCTGGTCCAGTCTGCAGTCCTGTACAGCGTGATGACCCTCGTCAGTACATACCTGGTTGCTTTTGCCTACAAGAATGTAAAGTTTGTTCTCAAACACAAGTAAGCAGTTTGATAACTTTGTTTTGCTTGAGCCCTCTGGGCAGGCCAAAATGTGGTTCCTCTAAAATTTGCTAAAAATTAAGAATGATATGTGCTCACATCCTGCAGGCCTTACCTGCCTATTAGCAATATTTTCAGCCTAGTTTCTGGAACCTATTTTCCAAATCAACCTTGAGTGGGTGTGTGAAGACAGTTTGCTTTATAAGTAAGTAGTGGCCAGTAAGGATATTGCTTGGTGTGTATGAAACCAGGGAGGGAGAGAGATACGTGGGTTTTGCTACGGCGAGAAGAGCTCCAAAAACCTGCTGGAGACTCTGGGCTTGCTTCAGACATGGGAAGGACAGGGAGACAGAGATGAGCATATAGGTTATGCCCAGTATTGTCTCTTGTGCTGCCTGGGGCTTGCCTAGTGCTTATACAGAGGAACATTCCTGTGCACCAAGCAAAATGTTCTGCACATGTACAGGGGTTGCTTAACCCTGGGCTGAAGTGTTGGACTAGGC
The DNA here is from genome assembly GCF_021028975.2 of Sphaerodactylus townsendi. Classification (NCBI taxonomy): domain Eukaryota; kingdom Metazoa; phylum Chordata; class Lepidosauria; order Squamata; family Sphaerodactylidae; genus Sphaerodactylus; species Sphaerodactylus townsendi. The sequence continues at coordinate 89,645,583 of NC_059432.1, read as the reverse complement.
CTGGGTGGATTTTGGTTCAGATTCCCATTTAATGATGCATCTCTTGGAAGCCAATGTGGTGTAGTGGTAAAGAGCAGTGGACTCTTATTTAGACAACCGGGCTTGGTTCCCACTCCTCCACATGAGCAGCAGACTCTAATCTGGTGAACCACTTTTTGTTTCCCCACTTCTGTACACGAGTGGCAGATCTGGATTTGTCTGCTGAACTGGATTGGTTTCCCCACTCCTACATGTGAAGTCTGCCAGGTGACCTTGGGCTAGTCACAGTTCTCTCAGAACTCTCTCAGCCCCACTGACCTCATAAGGTGTCTGTTGTGGGGAGAGGAGGGGAAACAGTTTGTAAGCCACTTTGAGACACCTTACAGTTGAGAAAAAGCGGGGTATAAATCTAAACTCGTCCTCTTCTTGGTAGTCTCTCTTGGCTTAACCTATTAATGGAGTTGTGAGAGGAGGTGGGGGAACCAGGCATTCAGCCCTTAGAGGAAGGATGGATCTAAACAGATCCAGTTGATAATTTGCGGTATGCTATTTAGTACTGTGTAAATCCATGTAGTACGATGCAAGGACTGTACATCTAGGACCGCTGCTTTTGTACCTCTTCAGTGCTTTTAGAGGGGCTTTCTTACTCTGCACGGCAAGGCACTTCTGTGGCAATCATGTTGGTGCTGCCGAAAGCCCTTCAATGGAAACAGACAGCTCTGGAAGCTGGTCATTTCCCCTAAAGTATGGCATGTAAATTCCTTCCTTTGCAGAGTAGCTCAAAAGAGAGAAGATGCTGTTTCCAAAGAAGTCACCCGCAAGCTGTCTGAGGCAGACAACAGGAAGATGTCACGTAAGGAGAAAGATGAGAGGTAATGTGGTGAGCCTGTCTCACGGGGTATCTAAACACCATCCCTCTCTTCTTAATAGTTTTATGTTGTGATAAGTTAATTTCCATCATTTTGTGGTCACCTGGCTTAGGATTGGGGGGGGGGGGTTCCTGTCACCTTAGTCCAGCTGAGTTTTAGTGTCACTTCAATCATAATTTGTGCTGCGACCTTCATCTTGTTGACGTTTAAAACAGCTTAGTGTCACCCTAATAGCAGAATTTACATTGGCTTTTAGCTCATCCCCCATTTTGTAAATTTCGTTGCATTAAAAATACATTTTTTTTAAACGACGGTTGCGTCTAAAGAGTGTCTCAGCAGCATGCTCACAAATCCCTGCTGACTCGAGGGCGGTCATTACCCCTCAAAGCTAAGCTTCTCATTCTTCATAAACGTCTCTAGGTGGTAGCACAAACCTTTATCTTATTTTATGAAAACTGGGATTTGTGCCTCTTTGAAAAATGATAATGGCCGAAGCAGAATCCTCGAAAGAACAGGGGCAGTCTGCTTGCTTTGGGAACCCAGCTCTGCTGCTGGTCAGCTTTCAGTAAATAACATCTGGTAAAAATCTTGGGGCTTGTGAGCCTGCCTCCTTGATCCATGCACATGGCAGTTCGGTAATGAGTAACAGGGCCAGCCTAAACAGTGTGACTCCCTTAGAAGGACATAGCTCTGCTTGGATTTATTTATTTGAAAACTTTATCTGCCCACCTTTCTCCTGTGCATTTCAGGAGCCAAGCTGGGGATGGGGCTGTGACAGGGCTGTCCTGTGCAGAGCTGTTTCAGTAGGCTTATTCTAGAGTAACTCTGCACAGAATGGCATTGTTGGAGGCTTTTGCCTGCATTCTCAGCAAACTCTCCTTCTGCTGAACTATGGCCCAGCTGCAGAGAAAATCCAATTTAAGCATATTAAACTTTGATCATTAGGGATATGTATCTGTATCTTTTTATTTGGGCCAGAAATGGGAAGAGATTCCCAGTGGTGAGAAATTGCTGTGCACCTCATTTGTTATTAGTCTGGAAATGGTCAAAGATGCCTCTTCCTTTTGCAGAATTTTGTGGAAGAAGAATGAAGTGGCAGATTACGAGGCGACCACATTCTCCATCTTCTACAACAATACTCTCTTCCTGGTCTTGGTTGTGGTCGCCTCATTCTTTGTGCTGAAGAACTTCAATCCCACCGTGTATCCTTTGGTTTTGCTGAGATGTGTCGGTACCCTTACAGTGGGTCACATAACCCTCATAGGGCCTCTTTAGATTTTTGTAATGCACCGAACTGCAAGTCCCATAACCCATATATAGCCAGTACCAGGAAAAAAACAAGTTGTCCATGTCACAGTGTTTGTACAGCATTTGCTCTGGGAGGCCTTGAACAATGAGGGGAAGAGGAAAAGCAAAGAATTCTTCAATCTCAGTCAAATAGGAATGGAAGGTGTCAGTTCAGTAACCCTGGCTTCCTCACATTTCTGGTCTCTCTGGCAAGGAGAGGCTGCATTTCAGCTGCAGAGATGCATTGCTTAATTGGCCCTGTAGGAATGGGCTGTTAGATGCTGGACGGCAGCTGATTATGGGAGGGCCACTGAAGGAGAAAGGGGGTGGCATCGTGGATGGGCAGTCTTCACAAAATGCGATCTCTGTACAATCTACTTCTGCAGCCTCTTTCATATAGGCATTTGGATTCACCAGGAGGTCTCTGAAAATGGAAGGGATCTCTGTTCATAGAAAAGGGGCTTTTCTGCCTCCTCCTGCTGTCTAAAATGACCTGTGAAGCACAGCTTTTGGTGGGTGGAGGATCCCCATAAAAAGCATAAGGAGGGAGTTAGAAGAAGAGGAGGAACAGGAAGAGGAGTTTGGATTTATATCCCACCTTTCTGTCCTATAAGGAGACTCAAGGTGGCTTACAAGCTCCTTTCCCTTCCTCTCCCACAACAGACACCTTGTGAGGTAGATGGGACTGAGAGAGTCCTGAAGAACTGTAAATAGTTCAAGGTCACCCAACTGGAATGTAGGAGTGGGTAAACAAACCTGGTTCACCAGATAAGCCTCTGCCACTCAGGTCGAGGAGTGGGGAATCAAACCTGGTTCTCCAAATTAGAATCCACCTCCTCTTTACCACTACATCACAGTCGCTCTTCTGTGTGTGGGGGCGGGGGGGGGGGTGGGTGGCTGGGAAGTTGGTGAAAATCTCCCCGACATGTAAATGGGAAAATTATTGGTGGATCCAAGCTGTTCTCTTTTACCTGTGACGAATGGTGGTGGATGCTAATGTTTCAGAGACTGGCTTTGGGCTGCATTTATAGGTCCCTCTTGTAACAGTTTAGCAACCACAATAGATAGTGAGCATGGGCAGGTGTACCCAGGTGTCGCTTTTGTTTTTCCTTGACGTGCCTTTTCAGAAATTACATTCTCTCCATCAGCGTTTCATCCGGGCTTATCGCTCTGCTCTCTACTGGCTCTAAGTAGATGGAAGAATTTGGATGGATCTATCCTATCCACTCAAAGGCACGAAAGTGAAGGTGGTGTTGCCTTTGCGCATCTTGAAAGCATGGGATTTTTTTTTTAGCATGGATATGGATAGAAATGTATGTTCTGTTTCCTTGAAGAAACAGATGCCAAAAATTACTATACATTGGATGTTGGAAAAAAGCTTTTAAGGGTTAAAACTTCAGTGGAATACAAGAATGTCAAGTGATCCATCACAAGAACTGCACCTGGAGTTTGCGAGAGGTGTATGTGTAGCAAATATTTTGTTACCTGTCAGTAAAGGGAGCCTTGTTTTGCTGTAGACCGTACCTCTTAACATTTTGTAACAGTGTTTGAATAAAGGCATTTCCAAGACATGTAGCCTATGAAGCTTTTCCATGTATAGACAGTGGCACGTATCCTACCTTGAATGAATGTGCTATCAAATTGTGACCAACTAAGGGATGGTCAAGGCAAGAGACTCACAGAGGTGGTTTGCCGTAGCCTTCCATTGCATAGCAACCTGTTTTCCTTGATTTCCCCTCCATACATTTACCACAGCCAACCCGACTTAGCTTAGTGGATATGTATCCCCTGACATACACACTCTTCCTGTCTCCATCTTCTTATTTTGCTGGGAACTTAGAACACAGCCTTTGTATTGGAAACAAACTTCCTTCAAATAAAACTTAAGGGGGGTGGGGGGAGAGAGACGGGTTAAAAACAAATTTGTATTTTTCATATGTTCCATTACTTCAGCTGGCTTTAAGTTAACAGCCATTAATGAAATGCTGTCTGCTGGATGTCTCATTATGAGGCTTTTAAAATTTTGTTTTTAGCAACCAATTGTTTTATTTTCCGGCATGCATTTCGTGTAATGTGGTTTTCTCTACCAGGAGAAAAAAAAGTAAAGTGAATTTATTTTGCATGCGGTGAATCATAAGGCACAAGGCTGTTTTAAATTCCACTAATGCAGGCTTTCCCCCTCTCGTCAAAGGAATGGATCTGAGTTGTGATCAAGTCAGGTGCACAAAATGCTTTTATTATGTCCAGGCAAAAATCAAAGGCGGAAAACAGTTGCTAAGTATACAGCAGTTTGAATTCATTTATGCAGGCCAATGATTTGATTGAACATGAAAAGAAAAAAGTATCTTCCATTTTAAAATACCTGCTATAGTTAAATTCTGTTCAGATGTTTTTCCGATGGTACATTCAAAAGGAAGGGACATGCTGAATGGGCAGTTTTGATTCAGGTAATCATTGGAAGGGGGGGGGTTCAAAGGTTCTTTTTGGTTTGCCCTTAGAAAATGGCTGGCTGTCCAGGTACCAACTGAGAAACCAGGATGACCTTACCAAACCTTGACAGCTGTAGGAAATGGCCACGACTGTATGCAACTAGAACAATAGTTTTCCAATAAATAAACTTTCAGAATAGTGAAAGACAGGCAAGCAAAAGACTGCTGAGTTGATACAAGTTCCATTTCGGTTGGGGAAAAGGCCCCAAGAAGATCTGTGCGGCCCTCAGACCTAAACAAGATATGGTTCCAGGGGCTTCCCAAACTCACTAGATCAGAGGTCGGCAACCTTTACCACCCAAAGAGCCATTTGGACCCGTTTTCCATGGCCCCAAAGATCTACCAAGCCAGAGAGGCAGCTCTGCACGAAGCTGCCTCTGGTTCGGCCCTCCACTCCCCTTTCCTTCCAGCGCTGCTCTGGAGGGCTGGAGGGACATGCCCACGCTACCCTCCGACCTCCAAGCCATGTGGAGCCGCAGTATATGGCAGAAAGAGCCGCACGCGGCTCCAGAGCCGCAGGTTGTAGACCCCTGCACTAGATGGTAGCATGACTAGAGCTTGTCAGTGGTACTACCTTGGACCAACCCATATCTTCAAGCACAGAACGGGGAAGAGTTTTGGAATATACAGCATGGAGATGCAAAGAGCTGGAGGTGCCAAGTAATGCAGTCACCAATCCAACATACCCATGTGACTAGTGGCAGGAAACCATAGAGATTAGGGTTACAGCCCATCTTTCCATCCACTTTGTGAGGACTGGAAGTGTAGAGCTGCCTGACTCTCTTCCTCTCTGATGCACACAGGTGTATTTACATGAATTCTCAGCTCCTATTTCCTGTCAGCTCATGCTGACTTCTAGCCGCACTGCCACATATGTACAGTATTGCACACTGAAGCTTGTAGCATGACGCTGCCCTGCTGCACAGATTTCACACACCACTGGTACATACCACACTTGGCAAGTGTGACATCTAAGCCACAGAGGAGTACTGAGAACCATTGCAACCGATGTGCAGAGAGGGGTGTTAGCACAGACCCTTTCTGAAAGAAGACACACAATCCAGACTAAGGGACTGGGAAGGCTCTGAGATGCTAAATTATAATGAACTGCTCACAAATTGCATTGAGCTTTCTGGAAAAACACACACACTCAATCATGTTATATAGGATGCCAGCACAAAAAGGGACAATGAAAACCTTTCACCTACATGGGGCTCTGATCTTCAGGAAACTGTACATGTGCTTTGCACATTATGTACATTTATTATACATTATATTGAGTAATAAAAGTTGCAGCCGCTATGTCTGCAAACTACCAAAAGGAAAAAGGCTTGAGTCAAAGAAACAGGGCTTTTACTTGTGGGTTTCTGGTTTTCATTTTTGCATTGTTATATTGGTCTGAGTTGCCTAGCCTAGCTAATAATCGGTTGTTCTTCCGGCCTGATCCCAACTATATTCGCTGTTTGATCTAAAGCACAGTTGTGCAATAGTCTTAGAAGAATGTCAACTCTGTTCAGGATTGGACTGATAAGGGACCAAGCTATCAGGCAAATGCCCTGGTAATGGCAGCAAAGCATAATTCTTGTGCTGTGGAGGGGGTGGACAATAAAGCTTGGGAGGTGAACTCATTGAGGTCTAGCAGCTTAAGCTGTGGGCCGGTTGAGTAAGTTTCACATCCCCCTTGTCAGAAAACTGGCAGCCACACCACCTGTTTTACCATGTTTGGTTCCTATCAAATTCCATGGGATTTACTGCTATCACTGGAGGTCTTCAACCTTTTCCATTTTTCTGATTTGTAATAAAAATAATGCATATAATCCAGTCGACGTTTAAAGCTCTTAGTCAGCTCTCTGGCCTACCCAGGGCAGTAGTGCCTACTCCCTGGTAAAGTCTTTCATGTCACCTACTGCCTCATTCTTTTAATTGGTGATGGTAGAGACTAGAACATGGAACTTTCATAGTACAAAATGGGTATTTTACCATCAAGTCACAGCCCTCCTAAGGGGGGAGTTAAACGCATGCTGGAATGTGTCCATTTTTCTTTCAGAATGTGGCATTGCTAAGTCTAACCTAAAATCCTAAAACTGACTGAGAAGCCAACCTGTATAATACTATAACTAGTAAGCCCTTGGGTAGTGGAAGCCCAAAGCAAAAACTCACCTCAGCATTAAAAAAGACAACTGGAAAAAAAAATCTGAATGCTCATTCTTGAGATAACTTTGAAAATCTTTACAACTGAAAATGGTCTGTCTCGTGTCATTTATCCAAAGCCTTTACCTGTATCTGGCTGTATTGAAAAAATATATCTGTACATCCTTCGTTGAATTTCCAAGTACCCAAAGCTTAGAAATCTTTATTGTTTCTTTACATGAGTATTTTCGCTGCATAACTAGGAAGCGGCAAGAGGGAGAGTAAATGGAGCACGATCCAGTGTGGATCCTGCACCACTACGCTGAATGGCAGCGCTGCTGTGCCTATCTCGTTCATCTCAATGGGGCTTGCCCAGCAGCCCTTCCCTCTGGGTGGTGCCCTTTGGCTTGAGCTGGAGTCGAGTCAAAACTCTGAGGACTTGAGTCAAAAGAAAAGAGCTAAGACTATCTCAGGTGACCAAAAGATCAGCTGTGCTTCAGCATTCGGGCACAGCACGCCCCCCTGAAGAAGACAGGGAGCAAGAGGGACTGCTGAATAAATTCTAATTATAACAGGATAATTAGTACTGCCTCAGTACCCTACTACGTACAGAGCGCGATTTTAGCCATGCAGTCCAGTTGAGCCATGCAATGCATTAGGATCGGTAGTCCTTCTTGCTGAAAGGTTTGTTCCCCAAGATGTTATCAATTTCATTCACAATGTGGGATGTCATCTTTGGAAGAACCTGTAGAGATAAAACAAAAGGCATCTACTTTGAGTGGACAGTGTCGTCCGGTCACAGCTGACTCATGGAGAGGGTTTTCAAGGCTAGAGATGAACAGAGGCGTCTGCCATTGCTCGTCTCTGTGTATACTCTGTTCCACAGAAAGATGACCACACAACAAAGCATGCCGGACCTTCTTTGTTGTAGAATGATCCACCTGGGTCCTACTGCCTAGTTAGCACTGGTCACCCGAACCGTTTGAAAGTAAAAATACATTTTGGCATTAATGCTTTCGTATAAAGTACCATGTTCAACAATGCAAAAATAATGGTTTTGACAAAAGCATACATGTAAAAATGATTGATTGTTCTCATATTCTTTCGAGACTATATTCTAATGGGGGAAGCATACAATTTTATCAACCACTGCACCTCAACTGACCAAACAATCATCTTTCTCTGGAACAGAGTATAACAAATTCCATCCAAGTACTAACCAGACCTGACTCTTAGATTCTGGGTTTTTTAAAAAAGTTGCTCCAAAGGGAAGTTTCCATGCTGCCCCCAATCTTATGAGGAGAGGCTGCAGCATTTGGGACTCTTTAGTTTGGAGAGGAGATGTCTGAGGGGGGATATGATTGAAATCTATAAAATTATGCCTGGGGTATAAAATGTTGACAGAGAGAAATTTTTCTCTCTTTCTCACAATACTAGAACCAGGGGGCATACATTGAAAATGCTGGGGGGAAGAATTAGGACTAATAAAAGGAAACACTTCTTCACGCAACGTGTGATTGGTGTTTGGAATATGCTGCCACAGGAGGTGGTGATGGCCACTCACCTGGATAGCTTTAAAAAGGGCTTGGACAGATTATTGGAGGAGAAGTTGATCTATGGCTGCCAATCTTGATCCTCCTTGATCTGAGATTGCAAATGCCTTAGCAGACCAGGTGCTCGGGAGCAACAGCAGCAGAAAGCCATTGCTTTCACCTCCTGCATGTGAGCTCCCAAAGGCACCTGGTGGGCCACTGCGAGTAGCAGAATGCTGGACTAGATAGACTCTGGTCTGATCCAGCAGGTTCTTTCTTATGTTCATAATCTCTGTGGATGGAAGGATTTGGATCCAAATCATCTCCTTTTCTCCTGTTTCAGCCCAGAATTCTTCTTGGAGAAACTTCCAGGTAACACTTCCAGGTAACACTTCCAGGCTGAAACTTCCAGGTAACACTTTGAGGGGGAGTCTGAGATTTGCCATAAGGTTGGTGAGGGGGGGAAGCGGGGGGTGGGTGGGCGGGCGGGCGGGGGAGCTGGCAAAAATGCTTCCCTGCACATGCAAACATCTGCCTAACAGAAGTTGAGTTTTGCGATGTATTTCCAAAATGCAAATTAAACATATTTGAACAGATTTGTACACAAGGGTTTCTGAACTTTGTGTCTGTTAGTCAATCCAGAGTGGTTTGTACTTGCCTGTATGGCACCGAGGTTCTCTATTAGTTGCTCTGGGTTAGAAGATCCTAAAAGAACTGAGCTGACACCCTCATTGCGTAGACACCATGCTGGAAACAAGAAAAAGTGCCCTGCGGTTAGGGTTATTGCTGGACATCAGAGAAACACACATGTTCAATGTCCCATCTCCCCTACTGGTGAATTCTTGGTGATGGGAGGTTCTGGAGGGAAGAAGCTACACGCATCAGCACAGGAGACACACACAGAAGTCATATTAAGTCTTTCAGCATTGCTGTGATGATGATGAACAAAATTAAAACCTCCAGGGCCAAATTACACATCCTTTAAACCTCAGTAGGGGAAATGCAAAGCAAAGGTACTCCATGGATACATCTCAGGGGAGATGTCAGTTGGAAATAGCATAGAAGAAGTGTTAACCTGCTTTTCCTTGTGCTGTCGTCCCAACCCGTACTGCCCCTCCCCACAGCCTCACATATGGTTGGGGTCTTAATGACCCAAAGTGCATTGAAGAAACAGTCTAATTTTCTTATGTCCCACTGCATATCTTTCATCTTTTGAGCATGGTCTTCTAATAATGCCCTTGGTTTGTCATCTTACAATTGGCATGTCTCATATGGGAGACATTTTCAGTAGCATCCCCAGGTATCTAACAGAGCGATCCAAAGGGAGCTACCCCCTTCAAGGGACTTTGCTTTCAATTGAATTAGAAGAGCTTTGGACTGCATTGTAAGACAGGCACTGCGTAACGTTTCTATTCAGATAGGTAATTTCACAGTTAAAATTTGTTACATGGAAGTCTTATTGATAGTCTTAACACTGCCTTGAGGCACTTTGATGCAGGAAGTTGACTGAATCTGATAGGGACCGTGAAATTGCATTTGTGTATGTTCCTATGTGCAATGTCCCTTCACAGGTACATGCATTCAGGGACGGAGCAAAGGGGAAAAGCGCCCGGTGCACTGATGCATCCTCTGCCCCTCCACACCCCTGCCATGCCCCTGGAACGCCCTTGCCAGGCCCCCGCAGGGGTGCACACCTGGTGAGTTGCGCCCCCCCATTCCCTTGGAGCTACGCCTCTGCATGCATTGTTTTAAACATGTATGGGATTGTTTCACATGATGATTATTACACATTTTGTGAAAGGAAATCACTCTTAGATCGTGAAGGACAAGGATATATTTGTATCTGTTTTAGCCTGACCTTTCACCAAGGAGATGTGGGTAGTAATGGAACAGGCTTCCAGGTGAGATCAGGGCCCTGCGGGACTTACAAAGTTTCCGCAGGGCCTGTAAAACGGACCTGTTCCGCCAGGCGTTTGGCCAGCCGGGATGATGTCAACTTGCCATAAAAACATCCGGCCTCCCGTGGGTTCATAAAGGGGAATTGAAGAGCTGAAGCCATCTATAGTTTAGTATTTTATGTATTTTAGATAAATTATATATACGATGTTTTAAACTTTTATTGTTGATGGAAACCGCCCTGAGCCTTCGGGGAGGGCGGTATATAAATATAACAAACAAACAAATGAAATAAAATAAAATAAAGATAAATAAATGCGAAGTTCTCTCCTTCTATAATAGCTTTTTTGTGGGGTGAAACTGAGAAGCTGAGAGAGAATGGCAGCCCCAAAGCCAGTAGGAGTGGGATCCAAGAGTGCAATTTAGTAACGGGTTCTACCATGGTGAGGTGGGATTCCAGAACTGTGGTGTAGTGCCAATGGGGCTGGGAGGAGAGCAGAGGAGACGCGGCAGAGGGGCATGGCGAGGGCATTCTGGGGGTGCAGGGCATTCCTGGAGCGGGGCTGTGGCAAGGGCGCGGCCTTCGCCGCCGGTGGCCCAGATCGCGCCCAGGAAAGCGAATGCACGCATGGCGCGAAGCAGGCTGCCACGCACGCCGGTGCACCTCCTGCTAGACTGCTTCAAGTTCTGCGCGCTACTGCTGAGAGGAGGGGCGTAACTCAGGCAAAAATCACGTGGCAAAATCACCAATTAGTAACCCCCTCTCGGCACACACAAATAATTAGTAACCTACTCTCGGGAACCTGCGAGAACCTGCTGGATCCCACCTCTGCCCCAAAGCTACCTGATAAGTTTTAGTTTGATATTCTAACCACTTCATCAATCAATCTGGCTCTTGAAACTGCTAATTCCATTTCCAGTTCACTACCCTGGCCCTTTCCACACAGACACTTTAAAATGTTTTGTGGCAGGAAATAAAATGTTTCCTCTGTGGACTTCTGCATTGTTTTTACCCCAAAACGTTTTATTTGCAACCTCAACAAGTGAGCTGCAGCAAAACAGGAGAGGTGAGACAGTACTATTCTGTTGGTCGAAGTGATCTCTGTCAGCAACACAACAGCTTTTGCATTCTTCACCCTGGATTTGTGACCTGTGCTAGTTTGAATTGTTGACACCTGCTCTGAGCCACGGAAGAGAGACCTGGTAGGAATCTAAGCAAGTTAAACATCTGCAATAATAACACCTCATGCTGGGACGCTGGAGGTGGGAAAGGTAAATTAACACCTCTTCTCTGCTGTTTGTTTCCGAGACTGTCACTATCTGTGAAACTTTCTTCATGTTCAGTTTTTTAAAAACGTTTTCCTGGATTGCAGATCAGTTTAAATTTCTCCCTTCAGCAGTTGGCAGAACTGATAAATAGGCTCCCCAGCCGGTATCATCGGATTTCTTAGGTTTGTTCTTGCATTGGCTGCATTTGTGGATTTCATTTTTTTAAAAAATCCCCTGTCAGGGCCAGGAGTGATGTACAGGATCATTTATCTCCCATTCTGTCAGCTGCATGCAACATTCAAATGGTGTCTTCAGCATGGCAAGGTGAAGATGGCACAGTTAAAAAGTGATTAATGGCCTCTCTTGAACTTCTGTGCTGTGTTAGCTATATTGGAACAGCCTGAGCAAACTGAGATACAGCTGTTAGGAAGAAATTATGCTACAGGTAGGAAGAAGCCTCTTCTTAAAAAAATACTGTTCATGATTATTTCACTGTAATCATCAAATTTGTTGCTGTTGTCCATAAAAATAGACACTGTTTGTGCATAGAGCTGAGGTAATCATTAGTTTTTCTAACACTCTCACACACACATATGTAAAATTTAGTGTGGTAGTTTGATAACGTTCTATATACATGCATTCTATGGAATGATTTGCTTTGAAGTTCCAACACTTTGAGAAAGTCACTTTATTTTTTGCTGCAGCAAAATGGGATAGAAATAGATGAAGATAGAGAAAGGTAGAGAAAGCCAGCCTGGTGAACTCGGAATTTAGGAGACCTCGGTTTAGAATACAAGCTCTGCCATGGAAACTTGCTTGGCCACCCTGGCCTAGTGACTCTCTCAGTTTAATCCACCTCACAGGGTTGTTGTGAGGATAAAATGGAGGAGGGAAGAATGATATTGTAAGCCATTTAGGGTCCCCTTTGGCGTAAAAAGTAGGGTGTAATTATCTAAATAAATAAATAAGGGTTGAGCATGAAGAGACAGGCAATGGTAAACCACCTCTGAACGTCTCTTGCCTTGGAAACCTGCAGCTGTTACTTGATGGCGTGCACGTACGTACGCACGCACGCACGCACGCACGCACGCACGCACACACAGAGCATGCAGATCAATGGCATGCAAAAGTCCCAAAGCAAACAGTCTTCTGCATGGTTTCAGAGCGTAGCCATTTTAATCTGCTGTATTTGAGTCCTGTAGCACCTTAGAGACCAACCAGAGGTTCAGGGAGTAAGCTTTTAAGAGCCAAAGTAGAAGAGCAGAAGTTTTTGAGATCTGTTATCCTAGTCAGGAGGTGGGAGGTGTGTTGTAAAAGACTGCTTGTGAAGGATACAGAGGTACAACGTCTATTGTGATCAGCTTTATTAGAGTAGAGGGGAAATATCTGGGGTCACAAAATTAGAATTTGTAGTGAGATAACAAATCAGAACCTGAAATCCATTCAGAGGTTGTTATTCTGGGCTGGGAATAAGTTTGAGAAGTGGAGTCTTGGATGATGGCCCAAGGCTCTCATATGATGGTTTCTCATCCATATCCCTTTTGTTTTCCCTCGTGACTGATCATGCCACCCTATCAGAGAGCCAGATCTGCCCCATGATGCCAGCTTGTGCTCCACATCTAGGATTCCCAAGCACACATACAAATAGACCCACGAATAAAAGCTAATACAGTTGAGCAAGTGCCATAGAGGTCACAGAGGGGACCTTTAACATTTTTGTTGAGGCTCAAAATATTTAAGGGCAACTATTTATAGCTGCATCGTGCGACTTTTCAGAGCAAGGCTCTCCATAAAGCAGCAGGGCTGACTGTCCCATTTTTCAGCTAGTCTGGGGTTCTTGTTCTTATACTCCTCTGTTACAATGATGATGAGTTGCCTTCACCTAGATGGTCCCTCAAGTCACAACTCCCCAAAGTGGAAAGTTGCAATAGCATGCTATCCCTTTGGAGGCACCCTTTGCCATATGTTGTGTTCTCCCAAGGGGATGTACTTTTGTGTTAAGCTTCAGTCACGAAATGGAAGAAAAATGGTTGTGCTATAAGTTAGCTCAAGATTTTGCATGTATCTCCACTGGAGGGCCATATAAGCACACCATCACTGAATCTCAATACTATTACACCAAGAATTAATGAGCCAGTTATGGGTCTGAAAGACATAGGTTCATATTGAAGCCTAGACTTCGTCATACATGTGGGTGTAAAGTCACAGCCAATTTATGGCAACCCAGTAGGGTTTTCAAGGAAAGGACTAACAGAGGTGGTTTGCTATGGTTTTCCCCTGCATAGTAATTCTGACATTCCTTGGTGCATAATGATCCTGGTGTTCTCATCCAAGTACTAACCAGTGCTGAGATAAGGCTAGCCTGGGCGATCCAGGTCAGAGCCCATCAGGCATCCTTGGAGGGAAAAAATATTTTTTGCATCCTCACTTTGTCTCTGTAAAATGGGAATATTTTTAGTGCCATCCAAGGCAGAGTCACATCTAAACCCATTCTTTTTGGAATCTGCTATTTTATAGGATAGAGATACTTGACTTCCAGAGAATATACATTTAATACAGGAAGAATACCTACTTTCTGTGCGAACAAGCTCAGTGCAGCAACCCAACTGAGCTACAAAAGAAGTATTGGAGAAATATATGATTTTCTAGAGCTCCTTACCCACGGCTAGCTGAGGTAGTGTGCATCCCAGGCGTTCAGCAATCGGGAAGAGATCTTTCAGCTTTGTTTGCTGTTTCCTCCCTTCTTCGCTCACAATCTTCTCCTTTAGCCACTGATAGCTCTGGCAATCAGACCCAACAGAATGTCAAAATTAGCACGAAAGCTAGAGCGTTATTATATTATGCATGATTCTCAAATTGCAGCCCTCGACTCTTGCCTCCTTGTGTTACCAGAGCATTGGTTCTGCTTGCCACAGGAATCAATATTTGCTGTGTCAAGTTTTCCCACCAGCCACATCGTGTACCACAATTCACTGAGAAGGGCTGGGGGCATCGATTCATCTCCAACCGTCCATGCACAGAAGGCACACTGAATTTTCCTCCATTTCTCTCATTTCTGTAACCCTTTCTAATCACTAAGGCTGATTCCGCATGGGCCAAAAACAGTAGTGTGAAAATGGTGTGAAAATGGTGTACAAGGGTTTAAAATGGTGTAAAAGGGTTTATACCGTTTTCACACCACTTTCACACCACTGTTTTTGGCCCATGTGGAATCAGCCTACGAAAGTTAATTTCTGGGGCAGTGAGGCCCATGTGGATGAACAGTTGTGTTGTTTGGGGAGCTGGATTGAAGACGGACAGGAGGAAGAAATCGCAGTGCTTGCTGAAGAGGGAGGGGGATTGAGTTTACCCCATGTTCATTCCCACCCGAGGGCCCCAGACCCCCACAGATGTTTCTCCATGCAGTTCCTGTGACCCTTGGGATGATCTTTCTGGGGCTTGGGCGGGGCTGTCAGAATCTTTTCCTTTTTTTCTTCCTTGTATTATTCTAACATTATTAATTGATTTTTCCAATACTGTGACATTTCCTATTTTAATCCACCACCTCTCTAACGAAATATTATTTGCGTTTTTTCCAGCTTGCGGCAATAACCATACTGGCCAATACTTCAAGGAAATTTATGAACATTTTTTTGCTTACAATGCACATTACCATTGGAAAATATGTTTAACGGAGCTAATTCAATCATTCATTCTAACTGTTCTTTTATAATCTTACTAATCTCATCAAAGCAGGAAAACTTTACTATCATAGGGCAAACCCACTATATGTGTATAAATGTACCCAATTCCCCACAATCTCTCCAACAATTTTTATTTCCAGCCTTCATTATATGATAAATCCTAACCGGGGTACAATACCATTTTTGATGTACCTTTAATCCATGTACTTATACGTTCCTAGAAATTGACTTGAATGGAGTTTGCTGAAATATTCTATTCCATGCATTATCATTTATAGTTGTATTTAATTCTGTTTCTCAGTTCTTTTTAATAATCTGAGATGGGTTTTGTTTGTGATTCAATAGTATTTTGTTATTAGTTTCCCTTCTTCCATTTGTAGATTATACACAGGTGCTTCAAATTTAGTGTGGGCACTATTCATCTAGATTCTAATCTTTTTTTTTTCCAAAACCCCTGAAATTTGATATTTTTGTTTCCAGTTTCATCCTATTGGAATGTTACTTCCAAACCCCGATAGGTTCTCTTTCTCTATTTGCATCTCTTAAAAGTACCTTTTTAAAAGGGGGCTGTTTTGGACAAAGACCATAATTTTTAAGTAAGCAAAATTTTGGATGAAATAGAATTGGAGTCAGAGGTGACATTCCTGGACAGAATGAGTAGAGTAGTGGTTCTCAACCTGGGGGTCGGGACCCCTTTGGGGGTCGAACGACCCTTTCACAGGGGTCGCCTAAGACTCTCTGCATCAGTGTTCTCCATCTGTAAAATGGATAAATGTTAGAGTTGGGGGTCACCACAACATGAGGAACTGTATTAAAGGGTCACGGCATTAGGAAGGTTGAGAACCACTGGAGTAGAGTGATGACCTTCTCCTTGGGCTATAAATCCTCTTCAAGAAGAAGAGCACATGGTCTCCATGTTTCTTTATTTTTAAACTGAATACCAAGTTCTCACTTTTTGTCGAATGCCAAGAGGCTGTTTGTGAGCCCTGAGTAATTGTGGGGGAGTATTGGGCAGCCAGCACTCCAAGGCATTGAGACGATAACTCAGAGACATTGAGATGGGGAAAAAGAAAAAAAGCTCAGTCGTGATGCTCATGAATCCAGTCCAGCCCACTTTTCATCTAAACACCCCCACACAGAAGATTTTCTGAAATCTCCCCCTTTGGCAGCTAAGAGTTTAAAGCCTGTATCTTCTAAATCATTTCAACAGGAGGCATCTCCTCTCAATGAAAGATTGCAAGAACATGAGTCAATGAAGCAGGAAAATGAACTGGTATCAAAGACGGGAAAGATGCCAGCACTTGTACAGCCACCAAAGGTTAGTACAGGAGAGGTCGACAGAAGCTTTAAAGAAACAGTAGACTTCTAGCACTATAGTCTATACTGAAACATCTAAAAAGGTCCCACTGATGTCAGAAGATATACTGAGTAATCCCCCTTTACATAGCAACTGGAATCTAATGGAATCTAATTGTAGATTACAGGTATTTTGGTGGGAGATACATCTACTTCTACACCACCTCCAAAGATTCACTAAGAAACTTGATCATCTGGCTGAATCTTATAAGGGCCCACATTTGGCTAAATCCCAGGAAACTTGCAATTACAGGGGCCCAAATTTTCTGCCTCCAAGTCAAACCAGGAGTAGGAATCAGGAACCACACTCCTCACGTCAACTGATTAGAAGACAAATTGCAGTTCTAATCGCTCCAAATCATTGGGTGAGATTTAAAAACAAATGTATCTATTTCCAGGCAGCCCAATCCAGGGAGGGGAATCTCTCTTTGGAGCCGGCACAGCCCTGCGCCAGCGGAGGTGGTCATCCCAAGGGACAAATGCACCAGCAGTGGGGTTACTTGCCGGGGTGCCACGGAGCTCCACAGCACCTGACCTGGAAGCTGCCACTTGCCTCCAGGCTAATCAGTGCAAAACACTGCGGCAGCACGGCCAGGGGCATTCTGTGGGTGGGCCAGAGGGTGGAACCAATGTAGATATGTTTTTGGTGACATATTTCTGTGTCCCCTATGGGTAAGGTGACCAGCCGTCCTGATTTTCGCGGGACACTCACGCTTTTGCGCAATATGTCCCGCGTCCCGCCCGGCTTTGAGATTGTCCCGATTAGGCAATGTGCTCCTGCGGCCGCGTGCACACTGCCTTTTGTGGTGGCGCCTTTTGCGCGGCGCTCCCCAGTCAGGAAACAGGGGCTGCCGCAGTGCCTTCTGGGGCGCTTCCCTGTTTCCTGACCGGGGAGCGCCGCCGCAAAAGGCAGTGTGCTCATGCGCGCGCCCCTCTTTTCAATAATAAAAATCTGGTCACCTTACCTATGGGGGATTTTTGAGGGTTTTTTCTGTTACTTTTTGGGACTTCCTGCACTGCAGAAAAGATCTTTGGAGGGCGTGGGGTAGCACTATTTCTGCTTGCTGGGTTCCTTGGGATGGTACTGTTATAGTTTTTTTTTTCTGAGATAAGCCATGACAACACATAGAATAAATATGATGATTTAGGAATTACTGACATTCACTGGTTCCTTTATTAACTCAAGCCAACCACACCTACAGCATCTCAACTGAAATTATGGACCTTTCCATAAGGTTCTCAGAAACAGCACAGCAAACTGAAAACGTGACTAAATTCCCTTGAGAAGCAACGTGGTCACAAACTATCCTGGATAGCAATTAATTATGTAGCAGCTTTCCAGTGACCAAGTGTCTGATTGCATCCAGATCTGGAGCCATGAGGCACTCCTGCATAATTACTGAATGCTAAAACATTCGCCCAGCCTTCTTCCACTTCTTTATTTGTGAAAGCCCATCGAATGTTCTTATCAAGCCCAGACACCTTGAATCCAATCAACAGGGAGCAAGAAGAAATGAGGGGATATATATTTGAAAAAGAGGATCAAGTAGTAACAGAAAAGTTGGCTGTTCCAAAAGAACATGCAACGAAGGCAGAAAAATCTACCTCAGTTTTATTCAGATGTACAACAGAATAAGGAAAAGTTATTGCTTGATTTTCCCTTGCAAAAGATGCATTCAGATTTTCATTCTTATTAGGATTATCTCAGTGCTCTCATTAGGATTATCCAGTGCTCAAGAACCTCCTGGCAACATCAACATGGTTTTGGATGTTTATGCCAGACCCTGCAATCAAGAAACACTTTCCTTTTTGATTTGATATATAAAAGTCATTCATTTTCGTCCTAGGTGTTACCTAGCCCCTGGCTTTCTGGATAGCATTCCAAGCACATATGAATTACTTTAATGCATGTTTCTCCCCAATAATCAAACAGGCTTGGTTTTTCTTCCCAGTGATCTTATTCCATAAAGAAGAGTAATGTTATTGCACAGCAAATGACTTCTTGGGTGCAAGTAAATCTGGCAAAAAAAAAAAAGTTTGTGTTTCTTTACCCAGCAGCCTGCAATACATTACAAATCATTACCTAAAAGTGTCCCCCTCTGCACACTGCACAGAAGCAAATTCATTCGCCCAGTCATTTCAAAACAATGCTACTTGTGCCTTGGAGGGCATCTGAAAAGCATCCATCAGGAGTACTTAAGAAAATCCTGCCATGTAAACCACTCGCTGACCACAGTTTGCTTATAAGCAGTCTTGGGGCAAAGTGCCCCAAACATTCTTCATGGGATATATATAGGCACCTGGCCTCTTCCTGTTCAGCCCCTTTCCTGTTCATGTGTGAGAGGTGTCTGCCCCTTCCCTGTTCAGCCATGCTGGCAACCAAGCAATGCAATTACTCAGCCTGCCTGGAATAGCTATCGACCTGCACATAATGACACTGCTAGTTCTTTATTCATGTGTCTCGTGAGATCCTGTGTATGTGGACTCTGCTTATTGCTTTCTTTCAAGCCACCACCTCTTGCTTCTACTGAAGAAAGGTCATACTCTTTTTTTCCCTCTTGAACCAAATCAAAATACCTTTAGTGAAGCCCTTGAGCTTTCAGGAATCCCATTGGCGTATTTCCCTGAGATGATCCCACAAGCAAGCGGAGACCAGGTCATCGCTCCAACTCCTACAGGACAACCAACAAGTCAAGACAAGGTGGTAACGAGGCAGTGGTAAACTATATAAAATAAATGTCATTTATTGAATGTACCTACATGTGTATGCATACACTCACACACACTTGCTTTATATAATATAATGGGATGAATTCTGGGGATCTGTCCCACCAGGGGCAGTGCTTTCCTCTGGTGCAAGAGGCTTCTCTGTTGCTGGAACAACTTCTTGCATCCAGGAACAGAAGAACATATCAAACCAGTGGTCCATCATAGGTAAAGTGACCAGATTGTCATCTTTTAAAACTGGGACGGGGTGGGGGGGTGGGTGCGCGTGCGCAGCAGCAGGAGCGCACTGCCTTTTGGGGCGCTCCCCGGATTCCCGCCCTGTGACAGGGCGGGAAACAGGAGTGCCCCAGAAGGCAGCGCGGCAGCGTGGGAGGCTGCCGCACTGCCTTCTGGGGCGCTACTCTGTTTCCCGCCCTGTCACAGATATTGTGGACTTCAGTTCCCATCATCCCCTGCCAGCATCATTGGCAGGGGATGATGGGAACTGCAGTCCATAACATCTGGAGGGCCGCAAGTTTGACACCTTTCTAGTCCAGCATTCTGTCACACAGTAGCCAACCAGTTACTCCAGAGGACCAACAAACCAGGAAGACTGGGGGTTGGAAGAAAGCGTGCTGACAGCAGAACACATCCAAGGGATCCAACCCATTATGCAAACAAATTAAAGATACTGTGAATAATTATTCTAATCAATGAATCCCTAATGGCAGGAATATTTCGTTTTTAAAACATCAACATTGTTTTAGTCCAAAAAAGGGTGGAGGAATGCCATTTCTTGCACTTTGTACAGCATATCGATGGCACTAATCAAATGCACACATTAACAACAACAGGCATATTATCTTCATCGTTTTGGCTCCTATAGTGATCAAATTACAAAGGCATCCTAATTGGCTATGCTACAATCAGTGGACTTCTTCCTTTTGGAGATACACTAAAGTCCTAGTCTGAGCCTATTTCAGCAGCAGTGCAAGAAATTTATACTTGGGCATTCAGAGGCCTTCATTAAGCTGTTAAACATAAAACTAGTTGTGGTGGGTTTTCCGGGCTGTGTGGCCGTGGTCTGGTGGATCTTGTTCCTAACGTTTCACCTGCATTGTGGCTGGCATCTTCAGAGGTGCATCACAGAGGGAAGTCTGTTACACACTGTGTCCCTCTGTGATACACCTCTGAAGATGCCAGCCACAGATGCAGGCGAAACGTTAGGAACAAGATCCACCAGACCACAGCCACACAGCCCGGAAAACCCACCACAACCAGTTGAATCCGGCCGTGAAAGCCTTCAACAATGCCTAAAACTAGTTATTTTAACATGCATTTAGGTGGTAAGTACATGAATCAGGAGAATGGGAAGAGCTTGACTTAGTATGCCAAGGAGCAAGACTCCAGCCATACTATGAGTTCAAGGAGCAAGACTCCAGCAGCAGCATAATGATATTTAAGTGGGTATAAAATAACCTTCTTGTTCAGGGCTTCTTCAAAAATGCTCCATAGCTCAGAATACAGTGGGTGTTTGCTTACTGCATGGGGATGGAGAGGAGATACCTTTGCCAAAAGCGGCAGAGCAAAAAAAAAATAGCAACTGTGATAGAAGGCCCTTTTGGTGTAAGAAAATAAACACATATGCTGCCTTTCAAGCAACCCCGTTAAATGCAACCCCACTAAGTTTTGGTCTTTCCAGAAACAATTATGGTGCTATAAAAAACAACAGTAACAATACATTAATGGGAAAAGTCATTGAGGCATCCTGGAAATGATATAGTCCTGTTATCTTGCACAGGGAAACCGCTCTGGACAAAAGACCCTCAATGATTATTGAACAGCAGGGGCTATTAACATTTCCAGGGTATACACTTTTTAAAAATCAAAACAAGCTCTTTTCTCATTCTCGTAATGAATATTAGCAGTGTAGGAATTACCTATCTTGTGATATAATTCCGGCAACTGGACCTCCACTTTTTCCCTTTGGAATAGGTGGTATTCTGCTTGTTCACACACTGGTGGAATCATATTAAACTGTCTCGCTACTGAATAAGCTTCCTGTTGAAAGTCAATAGCAAAAGGAAAACACATTAGTAGAGAACTCTCCTGGGAAATCTAACCACATGAAGAAACCCTGTCTACAGTCAATGGACAATTCTGGTCTTATTAGCAGAGATACAATGTTTATTATTGATAAATTGATTAAATAATTTAAAACAATGCTTGCCTTAAAAAGTTATCCCAGTTAAATGCACAGATGTTAATATGTGAAAACGAATCCACCAGTAAAAGCTGCATTTTATACAGTGGTATGAATAACCCCCCTAATAATCAGCAATCAGTGACTATGAAATGAAAGAAGTACAGAGTAATTATGTAAAATTTCAGTCTAAGCTAATAAAACACAAAGACTACTCATTAGTAATGCTAAGCTAGTTAATATCTGTAATGGATAAGGGAGCACTACTAGATTTTGTTAAGGTAGTAAAGAATGAAGTTTGTTTATGATGGGCAGGATTCAGTTTTGATGTCCAGTTTCTGCACAGGGACATTTATTTCCTCCTTCCCCAGGATACATAACAAGCTTGAAGACTTCCTGCTTTCAGCCATCATTAGTCCATTTATCAAGATTCTAAACTGTAGTTCTGTTGGAGTAAGCAACTCAGCATGCCTGGGGTATGAAGAAGAAGAGAGAGAGTTTGGTTTTATACCCCACCTTTCTCTCCTGTAAGGAGACTCAAGGTGGCTTACAAGCTCCTTTTCCCTTCCTCTCCTCACAACAGACGCCTTGTGAGGTAGGTGGGGCTGAGAGAGTTCCGAAGAACTGTGACTATCCCACGGTCACCCAACTGGAATGTAGGAGTCTGGAAACACACCTGGTTCACCAGATAAGCCTCTGTCAGTCAGGTGGAGGAGTGAGGAATCAAACCTGGTTCTCCAGATTAGAATCCACCTGCTCTTAACTGCTATACCACCATTGACTCTATGGGAGGCAGGAGCATCCTTAATGCTATGGACTATCAGCCCTGCCAGCATGGCCAATAATGCTGGCAGGCCATGGGAAATTGTAGTCCATAACATCTGGAGTGCCAAAGGTTCGCCACCACGGCTCTAGTGGATACAAGCATTGTTTCCTTGAATGGGATGCCTTCCTTTGTCCTGGGAGCTGCTCTGTGACCTCGTTCTTGTCCTTTGCCCTTAGTTCTATTGTACCATTCTTCACATGGAGCTTCACAGAGTCTCTCCTATAGAAACAATGTCCTCATACTCCCACATACGTGACGTTGGATTATCTGGCCACATGATAGGGACAGTATTCCCTAGCTCACGCTCATCTTTCTCCTTTAGATTAGGCATCTCTCTCTCCTTTTGACTGCAACCTGAATGTTAACTGAAACTACTTGAATAAATGTAAGTTTTATTTTTGTAATATACTTCTTGGCAGTTTTATTTTACTGCATGCAATATCACGCTTCTATGACTGGGCAAACTTTGCTGTAATAACCAAATATCCCCCTTAGGTTTAGTGCTATGCCTTTAGGTCTGTATACCTAGTACAGAAGTTCCTGTCATTATTACACAGTGTGTAAAACTGTCAATAGATAGGGTTGCCAACCTGCAGGCGGGGCCTGGAGACCTCCCAGAATTACAACTGATCTCCAGACACTAAAGTTAAGAACATAAGAACAAGCCTGCTGGATCAGTCCAGAGTCCATCTAGTCCAGCACTCTGCTACTCACAGTGGCCCACCAGGTGCCTTTGGGAGCTTACATGCAGGAGGTGAAAGCAAGGGCCTTCTGCTGCTGCTGCTCCTGAGCACCTGGTCTGCTAAGGCATTTGCAATCTCAGATCAAGGAGGATCAAGATTGGTAGCCATAGATCGACTTCTCCTCCATAAATCTGTCCAAGCACCCTTTTAAAGCTTCCTTGCAAAAAATGACTGCTTTGTAAGGAGGACTGTATGGCATTATAACCCCCCCCCCCCCCCCCCCCGAGATCTTGTTTGTAGCAACATCATCAAGAAAGATATTTCAGGAGGTGGTTCTTTCCTTCCTCCCCACGCCAAAGAAAACATAGAGTGTGCCTCCACTAGCACCAACAGTATAA
Organism: Sphaerodactylus townsendi; assembly: GCF_021028975.2. NCBI lineage: Eukaryota > Metazoa > Chordata > Lepidosauria > Squamata > Sphaerodactylidae > Sphaerodactylus > Sphaerodactylus townsendi. The sequence goes on along the minus strand of NC_059432.1, from coordinate 89,622,277 downwards.
TGCATGCATTACATGGCAACTGAAGATTTGTGCTTGGACTCATAATAGTTTATGATGAAATAAATGCTGTGAGTCAGTAAGGTGCTACTTGACTCCTGTATAATTTTGCTACAAGAGACTAACATGGCATTATATCCATTTAGAATATCATGCACGGAGCCAGCAATTTACAAGTCTCAGAGGAGAACTCTTTCTGATCTTCGACGCAACATTTTGGCACACTGAAGATAATGGAATACACTATTATTCTCCAAGTACTACTGCAAAACCACTCCTGCAGTAACAAAACCAGTCGCCAGATTGTCTGAATTAGCCCAACAAGAAGTAATGTAGGTCTCCTGGCTCCTGGGGCCAGAGCACCAGTTAAGCTGGGATGAATGAATCTCATTAATCTATGAGCTCACCCTATGAGTGCAGCCAGTACTGAGCACAAAATTTAATGTCCTGATAGCTCAGTTGTATAACCCTTCCATATTCTCTCAGATTTCTAATACTCAAAACCGCAGACCCCCAGCTGAAAACATATTGGCAACGTCTAATGAAGTCAATGGTGACACTGAAGTCTGAAGACATTTCCATCACGTGGAAGGTCATGCCTCTTTTAGACCTCTCTGCCCAAGAAGAAAAGCAAATATATGCCTCATTTGTATTGTTTGTAAAAGCAGAATGTGGATTACCTTGCTATGGAACTGGGGTTTGTTTTTTAACCCAGAACAAACACAATCTATAAGCCAGTGAGGAAAATGTCCTGTCTATATTGGTAGCTTATCTTCCACTGTTTTATTTAGAGAAGCTCTCTTACCATGATCTCCATGGCACTCCATCGGGAAGTTCCCCAATACATCGCCATGCCCTGGTTTATCACGTGCGTCATTGCCCGGACAATTTCTAAAACAGAAAGAAAGCAGATGTTTACAACAGCCAATTGCACAGAAGCAGAGGCGTAGCTCCAAGGGGACGGGGGTGGGTGTGCACGTGACGCACCAGGTGTACACCCCTGCGGGGGTGTGGCAAGGGCATTCTGGGGTGTGGTGGGAGCATGGCGGGGTGCGGATGGATGGGGGCATGGCAGGGGCGGAGGATGCACAAGTGCACCGGGCGCTTTCCCCCCTCACTCCGTCCCTGCACAGAAGTCATCGGGCATGAATCCAAACAGTGTCTCAGTGGGACAGGTCAGTTCTTTGACTGGGGAAGTTCCCAGCAGGTCTGAATGGTTGCTGATGACCAAAAGCAAACACTGATGCACACAGACTGGTACCAAACAGCAGCAGCATGGCTGTATGCCGATTGCCTACACGTAGCCTTATGGTCACCATGATGGCGATCTCCATTTTATCTTAACTCTGGAAGAGTGATAGAAGTGAAACTTATATACATTTGAAAAGAAAACACAATGTGGCTTGAATCCAGCGTAGAATTTCTGCAGGGGCCAGGTTTTCTTTCATAAAAGAACAATTTCCCATTGTCTTGCAGCAGCCCCAATCACCCCCTGAAATCCTATTCTTGAAAGCCCCTATTAGGGAGAGGGTAAGTTTTGGCTGCAGCAGTTGAGAAAGATCCATTTCGCATGCCTGTAGAAATGATAACCTGGATATTAGCCTGTGAGTTGAATACTTTCCTACGAAGGGAAATATATAACCCTGCCAACATCTGTTCATGACGTTGTTGTTTTTTTACAATTTTTACACAAGAGGGCACCCTCGTTGAAAGAGAGGTAAGGCAGACTGAGTATTTTTTTAAAATGGGAAACTAATTAAAAGTTCAGAAGCACAGGGAAGCTTACTAAATGGGGAGCAAGCTGGGCAAGGCTGCTTTTGCTGAACTCTTTTTGATTTCAGCCAAAGGCAGAAAACTTACTGAAGCAGGTATGAATTTAGTTGACACCTGGATACCTCACAGATGCTTTCAAAAGCTTGCTGGATGAAAAGCAGGGACAAGCTGGAACGGGTCCAGAGGAGGGTGGCCAAAATGGTTAAAGGTCTGGATTCCATGCCCTATGAGGAGCGGCTTAGGGAGCAAGATATGTTTAATTTGGAGAAGAGAAGGTTAAGGGGTGATAGCAAGGGCGTAGGGGGAGGAAATGGCGCCCAGGGCAAAATTCACTGCAGAATTATAAAGGAAAGATGCTGGTTGTACACCTTCCCTTATCACTCCACAAGGTTCCTGGTTTTAAAAAGCCCTCCAGTAAAAGGGGAAGGAGTGATAGTTGTGGGAAGGGAACTGATACAAAGGAAGTATGAGGAGGAGGAGGAGGAGGAGGAGGAGGAGGAGGAGGAGGAGGAGGAGAAGAAGAAGAAGAAGAAGAAGAAGAAGAAGAAGAAGAAGAAGAAGAAGAAGAAGAAGAAGAAGAAGAAGAAGAAGAAGAAGAAGAAGAAGAAGAAGAAGAAGAAGAGGAGGGAGGAGGGAGGAGGAGGAGGGAGGAGGAGGTGAGTTTGATTTATATCCTCCCTTTCTCTCCTGCAGGAGACGCAAAGGGGCTTACAATCTCTTTGCCTTTTCCCCCTCACAACCAACACCCTGTGAGGTAGGTGGGGCTGAGAGAGCTCCGAAAAGCTGTGACTAGCCCAAGGTCACCCAGCTGGCGTGTGTGGGAGTGCACAGGCTAATCTGAATTCCCCAGATAAGCCTTCACAGCTCAGGTGGCAGAGCTGGGAATCAAACCCGGTTCTTCTAGATTAGATACACGAGCTCTTAACCTCCTACGCCACTGCTGCTCCTGTGTGAATTCTCCATGTGTGAATTCTCCACTGCCATCATGAATGTCTCTGTATTTGCAGCAGCAATGACAACTATATGAAGAATCATCTGTTTGTGGAAGTAGCCATAACATCTAGACTTCTGAGATATTTATAATTTTCTGAGGCAAGATGCTACAATGACAGATTTTTTAATTGGGTCCTGCAGAACTGTTCTGGCCCTTATGTTCAGGTCAGGTGCCCAAAATTTACAGTATATTAGGAAGATATCCTGGAAATATCTTATTATGATTGTCAGGGAGATCAGGTTTGAATAAACTTGTAATGCTATTGGCAGATAATGTTGCAAATGGCAACGCTTATTGCCTTGGCTGTTAAGACTAAGATAAAGTTAAGATTTCCTGATGTGAGTTTGACTGACGAATCGTTTTATTATGATGTGATTTTTTAATGGGAGATATAATGAAATCAGTCTGTTATCAAGGTTGAGGACTGTATACTATAACTGGCAACATAAACTGTTCTGTGAATTTATGATTCTGTGTTTGTTGTTTGCTATGACTTTGTGTCAATGCAATAAAAAGTAAAGTTCTTCTAGCAGAAACTATTTCCTCCAGCAGGAGTTTTTCCTTGAAGAACAGTTTTTATACCCAGCTTTTTCTCTGCATTTGAGAAGTCTCAAAGCAGCTTACAAACACCTTCCCTTCCCCTCCCCACAACAGACATCAGTGGCGTAGTGGCTAAGCAGTGGCGTAGTGGCTAAGAGCAGTGGCTAAGAGCAGGTGCACTCTGATCTGGAGGAACCGGGTTTGATTCCCAGCTCTGCCACTTGAGTTGTGGAGGCTTATCTGGGGAATTCTGATTAGCCTGTACACTCCCACACATGCCAGCTGGGTGACCTTGGGCTAGTCACAGCTTCTCGGAGCTCTCTCAGCCCCACCCACCTTACAGGGTGTTTGTTGTGAGGGGGGAAGGGAAAGGAGATTGTAAACCCCTTTGAGTCTCCTACAGGAGAGAAAGGGGGGGATATAAATCCAAACTCTTCTTCTTCTTCTTGTGAGGTAGGTGGGGCTGAGAGAGTTCTGAGCAAACTATGGCGGGCCCAAGATCACTAGCCGGCTTCATGTGAAGCAGTGGGGGAAACAAACCCGGTTCTCTGGATTAGAATCTGCCACTCTTAACCATTACACCACATTGGCAAAAGACTCTGAGGCATCTTCAGTGGAAGACTTTCAAAAGCCCCTCTGCCAGCAGAATGGGTATGTGGACTCCAACCCTGAAACCTTTGCATCTGAAACAAAATTAATGTTTCTCCCTACCCCAAGGCAGGTAACGTGTTCAAGCAAATTTGCAAGGTTGCACACTGTCGCATGATATTTAGGTTGGTCCTTTTAAAAGAGACTGTGCAACTTTTGATTCTGGAATATCCCTGTTAACCATTGCAACTATTTGCAACCTTTGTTGACAGTTGTGCATTTTCCTGCAACCTCACTGAGATAAGGAACATAAAACTAGTGATCAGAAAACCATCTTTACTGTAAATATATAAATTAAATGTAATAGTTAAACTGTGTCAGTTTTTTAGCTGCATTGCTTCGTCACCCATCTACTGGTTGACAGCACAGGGGATGATTGCATTAGAACTTCTTAATGCCTCCAGGAATTTTTCACTGTAGAATTTATTTTCTCCCCTGGCTAGTCTGTTTATTTTTATACAAGTGTTTGAAGGATTAACTCTTTTCTCTCTGGTTAGGCCTCGGGTCTAAGACCACTGTCTCCATCCTCAGTAGGTGTGCTGATATGCCCCCTTCCCATGTAAAGCAGGACACCTACATGAAAGAAAGCTTGCAGTCATAAGTGGATGCAAACAGGCACTCCGTCAAAGCAGCAGATCTGCTACACTCTATCAGATCACACAGACAGAGCAGCCGAAGGCACTTCATCTTCAGAGCAATCACAGCTTTCTCTGTCCCTCTTTTTCTACTTCTAAATTCAACCATGTTAAACTGTGTGGTCTTACAAACATCCTTCCCAGTACGCATCTCAGACCCCCAGCCCTGCAGATGAATTACCCATTCAGTGGACCATTCATTTTCTTCAAACCCCACACTGTAACCAAGCAAGAGAAAAAGAAGAGTTTGGATTAATACCCCTCCTTTCTTTCCCGTAAGGAGACTCAAGGTCTCAAGGAGACTTTCCCGTAAGGAGACTCAAGGCAAGCTCTGTTCCCTTCCTCTCCCCACAACAGACACCTTGTGAGGTAAATGGAGCTGAGAGAGTTCCGAAGAACTGTGACTAGCCCAAGGTCACTTCAGCAGGAATGTAGGAGTGTGGAAACACATCTGGTTCACCAGATATGCCTCTGCCACTCTGTGGAGGAGTGGGGAATCAAACCTGGTTTGCCAGATTAGAATCCACCTGCTCTTAACCACAACATCATGTTGGCACCATAGTAAAAACCACCATGGTGTGAAAAAAAATGGCAGAACCACCTTCCCTTACACTACAAACTTGATTCATATCCTCCTCCACTCTCTGGTGTAGCTTTCTGACTGCAGTTAAAATACCCAACTGAGCATCTAATCACAGATTCTGTCATCATTTGTAGTTCAGCTCTTGTACAAGTACGAAATGGGCCCTTTCATTATTTCCTGAAGCTTCTGCGTTGCTTTTACACACACAGAGTGCTGGATAAGCAAATGTAAATTACAGTTTGTGCTAAGCAGGAGTGTTTTCGGATGTCTGCAAGGTAAATCAGAGCCTTGTGGTGATACCTAAACAGGCTCAAGGGGCCATGTGTATTGCTTCAAGATGACATTAAAACATCACATTCTGAGACAAACCCATTGCTCAATTGAACCCACTCCAACTGGCAGGCAGCAGCTTTCTAGCAGAGAAATATATTTCCAAGGTATTTTCTCCCTGAGGTTCTTTAACTGGTGGTGTCAGGGATCGAACAAGAGAACCTCTGCCTACAAAGTATATACTTTGTTACACAGCATCCTGGGAAACAACTAATGGTCAGAGAAGGGAGCCATAGAGGATTATCTGTCAGTCAAGAGTCAGGTCATGTTTTTTTTCTGTGGCAAGTCCAGCTTATTGTGATAGAAGGGAAGACCACTGGTGGAACTAGGAAGGCTAGAGGGGGCAGATGACCCAGGCTCCATTTGACCCTGCCCCCTCTCCCCCTGAGCCCAGCCCTCAGTCGAACTCTCTCCTGCTGCTGAACTCCCCCGTGGCCTACGCAAAAAAACCCCTAATAAATCTTTTCCTCCTCCTAGTGGTGTCACCTGGCAACACACGAGGGGCAGAGTTCCCCAGTGCATTACCAGACAGCATTACCAGACAGCGCAGCTTGGGGGAAGAAATGATTTGTGGTGGCAGGGGTCTTGTGGTGGCAGGGGTCTTGTGGTGGTATGCCACTGGGGCAGACAAAACAAATATGATCTTGAAGGAATGCCAGATTCCCCCGTACAGCTCAAGAACTACTGTGCTCACAGAGCTGGCACCAGATCTTCAACTCTCTTGCCATCTCCATCCCACACTAGACCCATGAGTTGTAATTGACTTTTCAGAATCATAACTGTTAATTCAACATCTGATTGCCTTAGATAATTGTCTCTGAACTGAACCTGGCTGAGAGGTATCATTCAATCTTAATTGCAAAGTCTGAATTAAGGAAGGCAGGCTGGCAGGCAGGCAGTATTTATCCCTAATGGCTGCAGCTATGGGCATGTGCTTGTGTGTGCAAAATGAGCAAATCAGGGAGGCATAATGTATATGATTGTCATGGAAACAACACAGATATAGGATGGCAACAACAAACCACCTCCAACAGGGAGATTTTAGACATGTTACCTTGGAAATAATTCCCACTGATTGTAACAGGACTGACTTCAGAGTAAGTGTATGAGGACTGCTTAATTGCTAAACTTCTAGTAAAGAAAGAAAAGAGAGGCAATTGTAGCCAGGTACCCATGGAAGAAAGGGGGTGTGGTTTCACCACCAGAGAAGGCCAGAAACCAAAGTTTGTTTATGAAGTGGTCAACTGGGGAGAAATGTTCAAGATTTGAAATGGATAAAGGAGATGGGTTATATAACAGATGGCAAATCAAAATCAGAATTTCGGGGGGAGGGGGAAGAAAGGAGGAGATGGAGTTAGAAATTTCTAGAGTAAAAATTATAGGATGGGAAAGGATTAATCAAACCCCCCCCCCCCCCGCTGTCTATTGCCAATTTCAAAGTCTCAAAGTTGCTTTTCATTTTTAAAAAGTCAGGAGGAAAGACCACAGACCCAACAGTCACATGTAGCTGATTGCAGACGACAAAGGAAACAACATTAAAATCCAGCAGCTTTCCCAAAGTAGCCACACTTATGATTTAAACAATCGATTTTCTTACATTTCTATGGCTAAACAAGTAAAAACAAATCCAACATTCTTATGCTCTCTTTACATTTCCCTCATGGGATAAAGAGCAACTCTCTGAGGTAATTTTTGGTTAGGACAGTGTTGGGGCGGGGCAGGGCGGGGCGGGGCGGGGGGGGTGATAAGCAGCTTCTCAGCACACAATGAAGTCCCAACCTGAGTTGTGTGTATCGATACCTGGGAATTTAGCTTCAAGCACAGAAACCCCAGAGTATGCCAGTTGCCTCAACATGTGGGGGACACACGCCCTTCAGCCAATTACACTTTTCAGCCTAATGCCCTAACCTAAAGCTCAGAGTTATTGTGAAGAGAAAATGAAGAGGAAAACCATGTATTCCATCCTGAGTTTTTTGGAGGAAGGGTGGGGTTAAAAAAACATAACAGATCAATGGCAACTTTTTTTTAAACAAAGGTTAGATTTATGGTAAGTATCCATAACAGCTTTCCCCTTATTATCCATACAGAACTGATTATAACAGACATAGAGCACGATCTGACAGTTTCCTTTATATGCATTCAGGCAGAAAATAAAAGGACCTGAAGTTGATTTAGACTGAAGCCTCAAATACGTTTGATGGATTGCTAATCTACCTAATAGTTAAAAGCACATCCAAGACTATTTATCATGTTGATGGACTAAGACAGCCTGGCTTGAGGAAGATTATTAATATTAACACGACACTAGTTGAATATATGAGAAAGGCTGGATGAAAACTGAACGCTTAATTTGGGCCATGATGACGAGGGTTCAAATTTTTGCTCAACCAGTAATACCTGGGAATTCTCTTAGGAACATAAATGGAGATAACACAATGGAGATAACACAGTGGAGATTTCTCTGAGCTCCTTGGAGGAAGAGAAGGAAACAAAGCATATGTGTAACAAACAGTAGCATGAAATAGAATTAAATGGGTCATTTGTTTCTGGAAAGCTCTCATTTTCTCAGTAATGAAATCGAGCACATGTCAGACATTACTAGGTAGATTATCCCAAAACTTTCAAAGCTTTGGTAAGTTTTTGTTATCCATCTTTTTAAAAACCTGGCCTGCCTTTAAGGAATTCAGGGCAGCAGACTGTTTTGAGTTACCAACTCTACTTTTGGAAATTCCTGGAGGTTTGGGGGCAGATCCTGGGGAGAGTGAACTCTGAGGAGAAAGAGAGCTCAGTAGGAGTCTATCCTCCTAACATCTCAATCTGGGGTGGGTGGGGGGTGAGTGGACAAACCTCTGGAGCTGGCACAGGAGGGGGCAATTTACCCAAGTGGGTGGGCACCGTGCTGTTCTGCAGCACCCAACCTGAAAGTCACTTTACTTCCCTAGGCCCATTGGCACAACTTTCTGGTGGCATCTTCTGGACAACTTAGTCAGCTTCCACTGCCCACCTAGCCTCCCACCCCCACACCGATGGAGCTGGCCTTGGAGATTTGCCATGTTTTTCATGACATATTTCTGTTGTCCCCTGTGGCAGATTTTTGCTGGTGTTTTTTGTTTTTTGTTTGTTTGGGGGCTTTTTGAGTCATGGGGAAGCCCTTTGGGGAGGGGAGGATCCAGAGGTGGGATCCAGCAGGTTCTCACAGGTTCCCGAGAGTAGGTTACTAATTATTTGTGTGTGCCAAGAGGGGGTTACTAATTGGTGATTTTGCCACGTGATTTTTGCCTTAGTTACGCCCCTCCTCTCAGCAGTAGCATGCAGAACTTGAAGCAGTCTAGCAGGAGGTGCACCGGCGTGCGTGGCAGCCTGCGCCTGTGTGCATTCATTTCCCACCCAAGGACCGGCGCAGTGGCTGCGTCCTTGCCACAGCCCTGCCCAGGAATGCCATGCCCCTGGAATGCCCAGCCACGCCCCCGTCGTGCCCCGCCCATCCCCATTGGCGCTACACTACAGTTTGAATCCCACCACCATGGGAACCTGTTACTAAAATTTTTGGATCCCACCATTGGGAGGATGGTGTTGGAGTGGTGCTGTCTCCGCCTCCCTGCCCAATCTGGATTGGGCTGTATGATGTCTTTTCTCCAGGGGAACTAGCCCCTGCAGTCTGGCTATCAGTTATACATCTAGGACACAGGTGTCAAACTTGTGGCCCTCCAGATGTTATGGACTACAGTTCCCAACATCCCCTGCCAGCATGATGCTGGCACGGGGATGATGGGAGCTGTAGTCCACAACATCTGGAGGGCTGCGAGTTTGACACCTATGATCTAGGAGAGCTCCATTCACAGCTGCCTGACCCCCCCTTCCCCAGATGTTGGCATGTTAGCTTTTATGGTTTCTCCTTTCTCCATTTTAGCCCTTACACAAATCCTGGGGTGTAGGCTTTATTTATTTACTTAGAACACTTTTATTTATTTATAAGATTTACGTCTACCTGTTTGGCCTTATCAGGGTCACCAAGGTAACTAACAGATTAAAAACACACATCATAAAATCACATCTTAAAAACAGTTAAAACAAAATGCCCCATCCTTAAAACAATTAAAACCAGCCTGACACACTAACCACTATACAACAAGCAAACAGTGACAAAATTGATGCTGGAATAAATTGTCAGTGTTTCAGGTGCTGCTAGACTTCTGTTTCATATACTGGGAGAAGGAGACTGTCCAGAAACTCAAAGGCGGCTCCTTAGGGCTTGGCTGACCCCAGTTGTGGCACGCAACCTGATTAACTACTGAAGAATGGTTTCAAAGAACCAAACAAAACATCAGTGTTAATTAATGTTCCATGAAGATTTCTTTTGCACAATAACGGCTTGCCCAGAAGGGCCTCTTTACTGTCAGGGAGTCATAGCAACAATTTCTTTCGACATGACACTCAGTTCTCATGAGCAGCTACTGGTAATAGTATTTATAATAGACAAGGGTACACAGGGCATAATTATCACAAGCACTGTCTGAAGTTCTTTGCTTTAATTTCTGTATCTTCCTAATACAAATAAGTGAGTGTGGGAGGCAGGGTGGGAAATCTTCTCACAGCTGCTTATTTCTCAGTCATTTCTGTGATCGAAGACATGCACTGCCCATTAACCAGCCATTCCTCAGGGACATAACCTTTCCCCTAATGCTGCCCCTCCAACACACACAGAAGACTTTTCCTACAAATGAACCCATCAATTAGGTCCTCAGTTACCTCAGTAGAAACCCCTTCTGTGAGTCATGGCGAGGCGGAGAGTGGGTGGGTAAACAGTTGCTTGATAATAAATCAAGCTCAGAAAATGAAGGGCAGAGGGTTAAGAATGATCAAGAGCCTACGTAATCCTGTCACAATTTTAATGAAACACCTTGTTTTCCTCTCCCAAATACATTAATAAATTCAAGTCCAAGACATGCTGTCCATAAGGGTGAGACAAAATTGAGAGAAAAATCACTAAGTTGTTTGAGAACATAATAGACCTGTGCACCATTAAGGCCTGGAAAGAAATTGTTGGAAGTGGACCTGGATATTTTGGTCTGTAATAAACTGACAGGAGTCATCATTACAAACCAGATCCTGTTTCCTATGAAAGTTCAGCTGAACTGAATGGGACATAAGCTTATCTTCCTGTTCCTTGAGGTGGATTTGAAAGAAGATCTTGAAAAACTCTGCATGTGGCAGAAACACCTGGGGCCCGGTCAGTAAGGCAACACAATTGGCAAACTATTTCAGACGCGTTTGGGAACCTGCTCTTCAAAAATGTGATTAGGGATGCGGCCGGACAATGGCCAGAGACACACATCTTTGTCATTTAAAATGAGCTGGCCAACAAAAGGAAACCCAAGTCCGATGAAATGAAGATCTTCTCCATCATTTATGTTTCTTGTATTTGTATGGTGGTTGAAAGTGCTGTCAAGTCTAATTCTCTTCTCCATTTTTGAAAGTGCTGTCAAGTCTCAGCTGACTTACAGTAACCCTGTAGTTCTCAGGGCAGGAGACAGACTGGTTGTTTGCCATTGCCTGGTTCTGCATAGCAATCCTGGACTTCCTTGGATTTCCCATCCAAACAGTAACCAGGGCTGACCTTGCATCTGACGATCAGGCTAGTCTGGGCCACCCAGGTCAGGGAAATCTTATATTCATACCCTTAGGTTTTATAGCATTACATAGGGCAGTGGTGGCGAACCTTTGGCACTCCAGATGTTATGGACTACAATTCCCATTAGCCCCTGCCAGCATGGCCAATTGGCCATGCTGGCAGGGGCTGATGGGAATTGTAGTTCATAACATCTGGAGTGCCAAAGGTTCGCAACCATGGACATAGGGTCTTTCAACGGTTACCTAAATAATGATGAAGAAGGCCAGAAAGGCCTCTGGTTTTTTTTCCCCTGTCATCACACACTATGGAAGGTAACATCATGCCATCCTTCTATCTGGTATGGCACTTTCCTCACCTGCATCTGCTGCTGATATGCAGCGCTGGTATAGAAACACCCGGCTCCAGGTGGAATAAGAACAAGATGCACCATACTACACATTGTGGTAGAGAAACCATCACATGAGAACACGAAGGTAACATGTGGACTGGCCTATAGAAACAGTGCTTTTATGAGTTCTTAAGAGCTGGTCCTTGTGGTACCGAAGTCCCCCAAGGCAGAGGAATAAGGTTTAGCAATTCTTCTTGCTGTGGGTGTCACATCTTCCAGTTGGAGACATAAGACCACATGGATGGTTACTGTGCTGGTGGTGCTAAAGGTCTTCAGAATATTGAGCACTGGCTTAAATGGGAAGTCTAAGCGATCATCTATACAAGTCCCCAGACATGACTTGCAGCCATATATATGATCACAGAATTCACCTAGGAGGGGGGAAGGATGGCTTTCTGCCTGCCCTCCCATGCTCTTTTCTAGACTGTAAACAGCTCCAGGGAGGCCCTGTTGGCTCCTATCTTGGGTTCCATGTCTCCTTGATGACATGGCACATGGGTTCCGAGACACGGCAAATAGAGCCCCCCCCCCACCCCCAGCCATTTCACTTTGGAAAACAGCATGGAAGAGAAGGCAGAAGCCTCCCACCCATTATGGAGCACTTCTGAACTGCATCAAGCAATGCAGCACTTTCTAAGGTGAGTTCAGAATAGTACATGTGACTGTAAGTCAGGTCAGGGTCTCCCAATCTGACTCACATTATACATCTCATGTAGATAAGACCTTAGCCAGCAAGCAGTGTCCTTTTACAGGTGTTATTATTCTGAATCATCTTGTTAGCCCTAATCATAGATAATCTGTTACATGTCTCCCACATCCTCAAGTGGTGAGATATCCAGGGGAAGTGCTACAAGATTTACTTTCTTCTGGGCAGGAGGGCTCTGGGACCTTAACGGTACCGTCCTATTATTTTGAGCAGAACCTACTGGAGGTAACTGGAGTCCCAGAAAAAGGAGCAGAATGTGTCCCTCCTTCAGATGATCAAAGAGCAACTTCACTCCAAATATATATATATTTGTTTAAATAACTCCACTTGAAATCTCTCTGCTGTTTCTTGGTGGGTTCAAATTTGCTACAGACTATTTCTCTGTCCCTCCCTCTAGCCACAGGCTGTCACTTTCCAAAGGCAATGGAGAAAACCATTTATCTACCAAGGAACATTTATGTTCTTTTGTTAAGCATCTGACCGCTTATTAGTTGCACAGTAACAGGTGCAGTCACTATAATCAAAGCAGACACATTCATAATAACACTGACACTGAATTCCAAGGAGTGGCAAGTCAAAAGCCACACTATCTCGCTTGAAGACAACACCAGATATGCTCCCCACTATCTGTACCAGCTACCCTTCAAATAATAATAATAATGTTTACTCACAGTGTGCACTGCCAACACTGGCCAGTACTCATTTTAAAAGGAATGAAAGCTTTGAGAATGCTTTTTCTCCCGAGTTGTACTGTTTAAATTTCAATGCAACAGTTGCTTCGTGGAGCAGCACAAAAAAAGAGGCAGAGGAGGAGGAGGATTTTTGGATTTATACCCCACCTTTCTCTTCTGTAAGGAGACTCAAGGTGGCTTACAAGCTCCTTTCCCCCTCCTCTCCCCACAACAGACACCTTGTGAGGTAGGTGGGGCTGAGGAGAGTCTCAGAAAGAGACCGTGTCTAGCCCAAGGACACCCAGCAGAAATGTAGGAGTGTGGAAACACAACTGGTTCACCAGATAAGCTTCTGCCACTCTGGTAGAGGAGTGGGGAATCAAACCCAGTTCACCAGATTAGAATTCACCTGCTCTTAACCACTACACCATGCTGGCTCTCAAAGGGTGTTGAAGACCCGACACAATGCTATAACATTAAGCATGGCACATCATTATCATCCATGCACATTTCTTCATAATTATGCAACATTAAAAGTCCTTTGTTATTTGTTCAAAGGGTTTCTCTACTCTTTGTCAAAACTGACAAGCAGAGAACAGCAGCATTTGCTTGTGAATCAACAATAAAAGCTGGGGGCGGGGGACGGGGACCAGTCACCTAAAGGAGGAAGAATGAGGCCTGTTTTCTCAAGGAAGCTGATGAATTTGCTACCAAGTATATTGCCTTGCCTTGCACATATGGTATTTATCTGGTAGGAACAATCTTCCTCAGTAAACTGTGAAGACGAAGTGGGAGGACAAAACCATTCAGAAGGTTTGTGGGATTATTCTCACTTCTTACTTCAAGGCAATACAAAAACCCACTGCCATTTCATATTTCAACCCACCTTCAGTGACTTAAATGAAAGCATTTTTTACATGAAGATGCAGAAACATTTGGGACCTACTTTAACTGAAGCGCGAACTAGAAACTATGTGTGTTGGCTGAAAAATCTGACTCACTCATCTACTCTCTGCTATGCATTTGCCCTCCAGAAAGATAACGTGCTGAGTCAAGGAACACTTTTGCGGCAAGTGTGCCCATGTTCAACTAGGGGTCGGAACCACCTATGGAAGCAAACAAGGACAAAGACATCAAAAAAGACACTGTGAAAACCATGACTTTTTGAAAACAGTGCGCATTCAAGGCTGGTTCAAAGTATCTTGCCTCCCCAAGCACAGTACATGGATGCAAACCCAGTCCCTTTAGTTCCTAATTGTTTTCAATGTGATTTTGTCTTGGAAAATAGTTTATGGTATTCTGGGATATAATTTTCTTTCACGTTAAACCTTTTAAGCATTAATATCTAATACTGATTAATTCATTGCGAAGGGATCATAGCTCCACGACAGAATGTAATTTAATGGGTGTCACAACTGCTGTTTTTTAGATTTATTATAGCATAAGTAATTACTGAATAATGGTTGAATTAGAATTTAACAATGTTATTGTACTAACAAGGGCTTAAACAAATTCCATTAAGGGCTTTGTGAGTGGGTACTGTGCTTATCTTGTACTTTTAAGTTTTACACAGAACTGTCACAAACGATACTCTTCCATTTCATGGCCATTTACCCAAAATATTGATGTTTCCCACTCCTGAACCGCGCACTGACTAACATTCCATACCATGCATCTGATGAAAGAGATTTACCTATACTTACTAGAAGTAAGTGAGCTAAGATATAAAAGGGACATGTATAAGAAATGGAAAAGGGGGGAAATTACTAAAGAGGAATTCAAACAAATAGCCAAGGCATCTAGGGAGAAAGTCAGAAAACTTAAAGCTCACCATGAGCTCAGACTTGTGAGAGATGTTAAAAACAATAAAAAGGGATTTTCTGGTTATGTCCATAGCAACAGGAAGAAAAAGGATATGATAGGGTTACTGCGTGGAAAAGATGGTGAAATTCTAACAGGGGACAGAGAAAAGGCAGAACTACTCAACACCTTCTTTGCCTTGGTTTTCTTCCAAAGAAATGGAAGCTTCATCCATTTCTTCTGGGGGGAAACGGATCAGAAGATACAGTAGGGGAAATGTAGCACAGAATAAAGAGCTAGTACAGGAATACCTGAATACTTGGCTTTTATGGTCTCTTCCAACTCTATTATTCTATGATTCTACTATGTAAAGATGTATTTTTCAAAACAATTCACCAATGCAAATGTTGATTTAATGCTTTATCCATGATTAAAGCGTGTGTAGACATTTGAACAGAGTTCTTTCCTTACCCTAAACCTGATTCTGCTCTGTTTCCCATCCCTAAAAACTTCTGTTTTGGGATGAACATGCAAGTAAGTAGTCAATCTTAAATGCACGTAATTTGCATTTAATTTGGAAATTTCTGGAGTTCAGAAGGGGAATAAAAATCCAGCAAACTCATTTAAAAGAGCGTATATTATGCAAGTCTCTTTGCAGCCCTCTATAATTTATGTGATCAACATAAGACAGTCTGTACATAAATATGCAGAAAAAGCAGTGGTATCTCTGAATTAACACCTTAGTAAGAATGAGATTATGGTAATACTTTGCATCTTTCGTAGGAATAAACTAAGAGACCTGCTGGACCAAACCAAAGATCTACCTAGTAAAACATCCTATTTCCCACCAGACAAATGGTTAAAGTAAAGTCTGCCAGAAGAATGCCAGAAGTCTGCCAGAAGAATGAAAGTAACAACTTTCCCCCACAATTAACCTAACAATTGGTATTTAGAGTCATACTGCCTCTGAACACAAGATAGTCTATTTGACCATCCTAGCTAACAGCCACTGATGGACCTCTCCACTACATGAATTTGTCATTTTCTGTTTTAAAACCATCTAAACCAATGACCATCATATCTTACATTAGTTATACATTACATAAAGTAGTACCTTCTTTTGGCTGTCTTAAACCTACTGCCCATGATGAATGACCCAGAGTTATAGTAGGGAGACAGAAACAAAATGTCTCTACTCATTTTATTCATACTGCTCATTACTTTATATGGCTCAATAAATGATAATTTTATAAAACTTCATAATCATTTAAGAAATAGCCTGTCAGCAGATGCAGCTCCTTCATTTTTCACAAACCGAGCTACATTCCCCCAAAGCCCTCTTCTTCTCTGTGTTAAAGATTCAGGAATCTACCCTGGTCTCTTTTAGTCAGGTGTGAATCCATCTTATCTACCTCATTCACACAGTCCTCACCAGAGACTGTTGAGAAAACTCAGCAATGAAGGAATAAGAGGGGGAAGTCCTCCTATGGATTAAAAACTGGTTGAGAAACAGGAAACAAAGGAAGTGGGTGTAAATGGGAAGTTCTCACAATGGTGAGAGATACGTGCGGAGTGGTGTCCCCTAAGGATCTGTTTTGGGGACCAGTGCTCTTTAACCTATTCATAAATGACCTGGAAGTAGGGGTGGTGGGTAAGCGTGGTGGCTAAGTTTGCAGATGATAACTCAAATTAGTGTAGGGTGGGTGAGAACCACAAAAGGATTCTGCTAAGAGCTCCAAGCGGACCTTGGATAAATTAGGTGAGTGGGCTCCAGAAATGGCAAATTTGGCAGTTCAATGTAGCAAAATGTAAAGAGTGATGCAACATAGGGGCAAGGTAAATCCAAACTTCACATATTACACGCTTACAGGGGTCAAGTGCTTTATCAGTCACAGACCAGGTAAAGTGGGATTTCTAGGCATCTTAGGTTGATAGGGGTTCCATGGGAATGTCAACTCAATGCATGGCAGCTGTGAAAAAAAGGCAAGAAACTCTATGCTGGGAATCATTAGGGAAAAGGAATTGATAATAAAACTGCAAAGATTGTCATGCCCTTATATAAAGCAGTGGTGCGACCGCACTTGGAGTACTGTGTCCAGTTCTGGTCGCCGCATCTCAAAAAAGATATTGAGGCAGTGGCGTTCCTGCCTAGGGACAGGGGGTACCCTATGTCCCCGGGCGCCCCCCATTTGGTCACGTGGGGGGGGCGCCAACATTTCAGGGTCGTTTTCCAAGCTTGTGCTGTTTTAAATCCTTTTTAAGTGTTTTTTCACAGTTCCTGGCCTGCAGGGGGCGCATTTTATAAGGCTATCGGCACCAAGTAATTTCAGGGTATCATCCAGATATACTGTCCTGATGATAACCACCCAAATTTGGTGGATGTTTGGTTTAGGGGTGCAAAGTTATGGACCCCCCCCTTAAATGGGGTGGCCCCATCCCCATTGTTTTCTAATGGAAGCTAACAGGAGATGGGGTCTACCCATTTGAGGGACCCGCAATAACTCTTGGTTTCCCTGAACATAACTCTCCACCAAATTTGGGTGGACATCCCTAAGAAATAGTTACCAGATGATACCTCGGAAATTCCTTGGTGTCACTAGCTTCCTAAAAATACACCCCTTCCAGGCAACCCCACAGCAAATTTGGCCCAAGATTCTTTGTTTTTGCAGTGACTTTGCTCCATTGTAGCTGCAATGGGGAATCTCCTCTGAGTGTGTAGGCAGGCTGCACATTTTGAAGATAGGAGGCAACCAGACTTTCTAGGGTGGCTCTAGGGAAGGCCTCCCTGGTAATAGCTTCCAGGCCTTGGAGACCCTTTGCTTCTGGGGGTTCTAATTCTCCCATGGGCCCCCAAAAGGCTTATTTTGTTTCAGCTCACCCTGCACACATGAAAGCCTGTGCCCAGGCTGAGTTCTCTCAGAACTCCTCTCAACTCCCCACCCAGAAGCTGTAAAGCTCACCAAGATTGGGATGCTATTACCTCAAGGAGCCTCTTTGGAGTCACCTTTGAAAGTCTGGCAACCTCTATCTTCAAAAATGTGCAGCCTTGCCTCAGAAATTCCTCATTAGCTACAATGGAGCAAAAGTCACCGCAAAACAAAGAATCTTGGGCAGAATTTCTTTGGGTGCCTGAGAGAAGGGATAACTATTTTGAAGCTAGTGACACCCAAAAAATTTCAGTGGTATCATCTGGGTAACTATTCTTATGATGCCACCCAATCTGTTTATGATAGTTAATGTTCTAGGGAAACCAAAGTTAGTGGTCCCTCAAATGGGTAGCCCTCCCATCTTCCTGTTAGCTTCCCTATTGAAAACAGTGGGGATGGAGGGAGCATCCCCCCATCTTAGGTCCCATAATCCTTGCTGCCCTCCTGAACCAAACATTGCCAAACTCAGGAATGGTATCACTCAGGGCAGTCTCTGGATGATGCCCCTGAAACTTCATGGGTGCCGCTTAGCTTTAAAAAAAAAATGCGCTCCCTGCAGGCTGGAAAAAAAAACACCTGCAAAAATAAACCCCCCCAAACCCAAATACTTTAGCATTCCAAAAGATTTGGTAATTTTTTTGAAAGCAGGACATAATCAGACAATTTTTGTCTGAGATGTGCCCAAATTTGTCCAGATTCCAGCCGAATGGGACCTAAGCTATTTGGTTTCCATCTGGAATCTTCCAAAACCCCTCAAAAGTGATGCTGTTTCAGGGTGGGGGAGTAGAATCCAATTCTAAAAAAAGTATCACATCACTTTCCAATTCTTGTTTTAACCGGGGACCCCTAGGGTCTTCCTTTTAAGGTAGGATTTAAAAAGAGAAGAATCTGAGCTCCCTAGTTTAAAACAATTCAATGAAAGTGGATCTCCACTGGAGGTGTCTCTTTGTAGGAGATGATGATGCTGACATTTGTTTTGGTAAATGGGTTTCTCGCTGGGGGTGATTTGTGAGAGGAACTCTGCATGCTTAATAAACCCACTCTGCACTAGCTTGAATTGTTTCTCAGGCTAACAACCTACCTCATAGGGTCAGTTGTGGGATTAGGAAATTAGGAAAAGAGTTGGTGGGTAGAGAGCCATGCTATGTTTTGATGGGAGTGGGAGGTGATTTGCAGGAGCCTGGGTACAAAAAATAATTGCTTTGGTCATGGTGGGGGGGAGGGTGGCCTGCCCATACACCGGGGTTCGAGGCGAGCCAAACCTCAGGTTTTGTCCCCGGCCTACAGTTTGCCTAGGTACAGCTTCTGCATTGGAGTGGAGATAGAAAAAGTGCAGAGAAGGGCAACAAGGATGATTGAGGGACTGGAGCACCTTCCCTATGAGGAGAGGCTGCAGCGTTTGGGACTCTTTAGTTTGGAGAGGAGGCGGCTGAGGGGGGATATGATTTGAAGTCTACAAAATTATGCAATGGGGGTAGAAAATGCTGATACAGAGAGAAGTTTTCTCTCTCTTTCTCACAATACTAGAACCAGGGGCATTCATTGAAAATGCTGGGGGGAAGAATTAGGACTAATAAAAGGAAAACACTTCTTCACGCAACGGCAGTGATTGGTGTTTGGAATATGCTGCCAAGCAGGGGAGGTGAGGTGATGGCCAACTCTCAACCTTGGATAGCTTTAAAATGGG
The DNA here is from genome assembly GCF_021028975.2 of Sphaerodactylus townsendi. Classification (NCBI taxonomy): domain Eukaryota; kingdom Metazoa; phylum Chordata; class Lepidosauria; order Squamata; family Sphaerodactylidae; genus Sphaerodactylus; species Sphaerodactylus townsendi. The sequence continues at coordinate 89,602,966 of NC_059432.1, read as the reverse complement.
AGCTTGGACAGGATTCTATGGAGGAGAAGCCGATTTATGGCTACCAATCTTGATCCTCTTTGATCTGAGATTGCAAAATGCCTTAGCGTCTGAACCAGACCAGGGCAGGATGGGGGGAGCAACAGCGCGCGAGAAGGCCATTATGCGTTCACATCCCATACATGTATGTGGAGCTCCTGCAAAAGGCACCTGGTGGGCCACTGCGAGTAGCAGAGAGCTGGACTAGATGGACTTTGGTCTGATCCAGCTGGCTTGTTCTTATGTTCATATGTTCTTATGTCCATGACCCAGGAAAACATTACGATTGAGTTCAATTAGCTATTTTGAAATAAGACAGCATACAATTATAGTCACAGGAATTCATGGTCCTTTTGGGTGGATACTTAAACACCTACTGGAGATATATCAGGGGACATGCAAAGAAAATAGTGCTGGATGGGATCACTGTGTGATCTCCGGCCAATCACACTCTCTTTGCCTAACTGACTTCACATGAATTGCCGAAGGCTTTCACAGCCGGATTCAACTGGTTTTGGTGGGTTTTCCGGGCTGTGTGGTATCAGACAACGGCCACATAGCCCAGAAAACCCACCACAACTACTTCACATTGATGTGAGGATAAAATGGAGGTTACCATTAGAGAGAAAGGTGGGATATAAACAAAGTAATTAAATAAATAAATGCCTTTATTCCGAAAGGACTCTTCTCTGGTTTCTATTGAGGATTGCATGCTGGTCTGTCCTACTGATCATTTTGCCTTTGCCTAAACAGGGAGTTGGAGCTAGCATTACTTGGGCTGCATGTGTCCATATTTCTCATTCCACTACTTTGCCAACGGAAGTAGTAATTCAGAAAGCCATGTCTACAAAGTTGCTGGGGCAAGCTGCGCATATGCACGTGAAGTTTATACACAGTCTGGCTGCAATCTTGCACAAGGTTAGGGGGCGTTAACCCCGCTGACTTCTATTATCATTCCATTACTTAGTATAACTATTTAGGCTTGGAGCCACCTAACCCCATGCAGGGTTGCAGGCACTGTCTTTTCTTCCCTTCATCTTTCATTATATTGCAACTGACTAGGAAAAAGGTTATTTCTTCCTTCAAGATACAAGATTCATCATGTTCGTTGACCTCATCAAGTGCTGGCTAGTCTCCATCTCCAGCAAAACCTCTCAGATCCTGTAACTGGAGGGCACTGTCAGCAAAAGTCACATCAGCACAGCACGGCAATTGATTTTGGTGTTTGTTCAAATTAACAACTAAAAGGCTGTGCTGTATTTTATAATTTCTTAAATGGAAATTTCCCCCCAAAAGACATCTTTTGTTATAGTTTAGACACTCACTTGAAGCAGATCAGTTTCCTTGTTGGAAAAAACAAATAAACAGCTTTAAGAAATAAATATTTCCATTTGCTTCGTGGGGTGGGGGGAATCGATGAATTCACGGTAGCTTGACATGATATTATTGCTGTGGCTGAAGTTCCAGAAGACATGAGGACACTTTCGCACATGCAGAATAATGCAATTTCAATCCACTTTCAATGCACTTTAACAATTATTTGCAAGTGGATTTTGCTATTTTGCACAATAAAATCAAAAAGTGCATTGAAAGTGGATTCAAAGTGCATTATTCTGCATGTGTGAAAGTGTTCTAAGAAATACAATCACAGTCAGTGAAAGGATCCCAATTTTTTTTCAAGTGTGTCTTTGGGTACAAGCATAGTGTAGATGGACTCTAATCTGGAGAACTGGGTTTAATTCTGCATGCCTCCACATGAGCAACTGACTCTTACTGGGTGAACTGAACTGTTTCCCCACACCTACACACAAAGCCTACTAGGTGACTTTGGATTAGTCACAGTTCTTCAGAACTCTCTCAGCCACACCTCCCTCACAAGGTGTCTGTTATGGGGAGAGGAAGGGAAAGGTGTCGGTAAGATGCCTTGAGTCTCCTTTCAGAGGAGGAAGACAGAGTGTAAATCCAAACTCTTCTTCAGTGATAAAGCTGTTAGTTGAAGGTGTCCATTGAAGTTGAAGATGATAAAGCTGTCAGTCGAAGGCAGAAGAAGAAGAGTTTGGATTTATATCCCCCCTTTCTCTCCTGCAGGAGACTCAAAGGAGCTTACAATCTCCTTGCACTTCCCCCCTCACAACAAACACCCTGTTAGGTGGGTGGGGCTGAGAGAGCTCCGAGAAGCTGTGACTAGCCCAAGGTCACCCAGCTGGCGTGTGTGGGAGTGTACAGGCTAATCTGAATTCCCCAGATAAGCCTCCACAGCTCAAGCAGCAGAATGGGGAATCAAACCTGGTTCCTCCAAACTAGAATGCACCTGCTCTTAACCACTATGCCACTGCTGTATCCCATTCATACTAAGTAAGGCAAATTAGCAACGAAGCCAGGCAGATTCCTAAGTTGTTGTATTCCTTTAGAGTGAACGTGGAGCACTGAGAAATACGTTTGGACCCCTGATATTCTAAGATGGGCACTGTGTCCACAGAGGGGTGATTCCCCATTGTGCCCTCATTGTTGCTGCAGCTGCAGAGTCATTCACAGTGGTGTTGGTGGGTCCACACAGGGCATCTGCCATTTCCTTAGCCATCCCTGCCTGAATGCTTTTTGCCAGCTTTTAGTGGCGAGTATATGGCTATAGTGTTACAGAGCTACAGAGATTGTTTTGACATCAAGTCACTCACAGGTAACTTATTCCGATCCCCGGTGTGGTTTTCAAGGCAAGAGATGTTTAGAGCTGGTTTGCCATGGCCTGCCTCTGCA